>NC_058026.1:15599632-15948213 GCF_019176455.1 Solea senegalensis
AGCACCGAGTTCTGGCTGGATGCGGACTTGAAAGAGCCCAGAACCTCGATGTCGGAGGTCCTCGCGGTCTTGTCCATGCACATGTTCCTCTTCGGGTGAACTTGTCCTTCTCTCCCGGGAGTTGGTTCCTCGATGAAGGCGATCCAGGGCGCAGCGTTGTTGGCGCGCGCCGTCGAGGTGCGGTTGAGCCTCTGCGGTGAGGTGGAGTAATAAACCCGCAGCATGAAGCGCGTCCCCTCGGTGGCTTTCAGCACCCCGTCCTCCACGGACAGCTCCGCCCCGGTCTCCTCCGGCCGAAAGCCGAGCAAGCCGAGCGCTGGGGCGGGGAGCAGGGAGGCGGCGGCCAGGGAGAGCAGCAGCAGCCGGGACGCAGACAGCGGAGCCCCGCGGGGGAGCAGCGCTCCGCTTCTGGACCGCGCGGCCGCATCCTCCGCAGCCATGATGCGGTGTGAGAAGCTCAGTCAGTCCGGGGGCCCCGGGTCACGTGGTGCTGCTTGGTTCCGGTCCATGTGGGAGGAGAAGGAGGGAGTTATTCTCCGTTACCGTCGGTGGTTGTGATCGGAACGGAGGGAGAAGCGCCCTCCACAGCGCAGTGACGTAACTTTCTAATAATAGCCCCCAACTAAGACGTGAGAATCAGTGCAGTTTACTCTGCTCCGTCATTTATTTGCAAAAACTTCATTTTCTGCTCCACGTGGAATCCCTTTACATTAAACTAACATGAATGAGCACACACTTCAAAAACACTTTCTAACTATAACACACGTTTTCAACAGTGGCACAATTCACTTCAGCAGAAACCACATTAAAACCTTGGACGTGATGAAATAAAATGTATTAACAAGAAAGTAAATGCAAACAGTTCTAATTTCTGTTGAAATTTAATTAATAAAACGGAATTGCCATTAGTTACAGATTAAAGGTTTGTTTGGAAACACTGTGTTTAATTAATTCTCAGTGACTTTAATTCACAGTGACAGTGTTTGGTGTTACAGTGTTAAGATCTAAGAGATTCATGTTGGTAAAGAGTTTTGACTTTTACATTGTCCAAAGTTTGGAAAAGGAAAAACGTTTCTGTGTTTGTAAATGGTGAATGAAGTGTGAAGGCAATGATTATCATTCTCTCACCTTTTAACAATACATTCCTCTCAACATGCCTCGAGAAATTACAAGTGCAATAAAAACATATTTGTCTTTCTGTCCTGATCATCATTACCTAATAGTCATTTCATTTACATTTAAAATAACAATCAAACCATAGCACATGTAAAATCTCCATGTGCATGTTTCAACACTTTCAGCACTCACAGCAAGAATATCACTGGTTCAGATCCCAGATTGACAACTCATTGCCAAACATATAAAAAAAGTGTGCTGTCCTGCTGCTGAAGCACCTTTGCTTCCTCATACCTTAGTTGTAAGAAGTGGTTATTAGAGCTACTGTTGTCTTTATATCACGTCAAAGCAGTCTGGTCATTCTCCTCCGACCTCTGACATCAATAAGGCATTTTCTCTAGAGAACTGCTGCACACAGGATATTTTCAATCTCTGTAATTACTAGAGCTGGTTGTGAGTGGAAATCCCACAGTAGTTAACCCGTAGTTTTCTCTCCAATGCTTACAGGTCGTCCGAAAACCCTGCTGCTCTCTTTTTGACAGGGACAAATTCACTTCATTGAAAATAATACAATCATTCATAAAATATATAAATGTTTAATTTTGTCACCAAATAGCACATGGTTCATATTATATGTCTTTGTTTGTACTAGTCACGCGTGTCTGTGCTCAATGAGGTTTATTCCATAGAAAAAAGACCAGTATTACACACCAGTATTTTGTTTTTGCACTGGAAACCAGAACACAACATATTTAAAATAGAATATAGTACATAAACACTGCAAACACAGTGTGTGAGACCTTGACAGTCTACCAGCGTCATGCCAGGATGCCGAACCACCTCCAACTGAGCTGCCTGAGGAAACTGCTGAGGATCAAGTGGCAGGACAGAATACCTGACACTGAAGTCCTCAGCATGTCCAACATGCCCAGCATCCCCACCCTGCTTACAAATGCACAGCTTAGATGGACTGGCCATGTGACCACAATGCCCTCCACAAGATTGCCAAGACAAGTCTTCTTTGGTGAACTGAAGAACTGGCAAAAGTTTAACTCAAAAAAGTGCTACAAAGACACTCTGAAGTCTTTCTTGAAGAGCTTACACTGGGAACGTCTAGCCCTGGACCGACCAGAGAAGAATAGTCCAGGAAGGTGCAGTCCTCAGTGAGAGCAGGATCATGGGTGTGGATCTTTGAAGGAAGTTACTTTAAAAACTGGTGTGAAATGACTTTGGATATGTGAGGCTGAGAATGTGCTTGCAGTTATGCAGATCTGGTGTGAGGTTTTTCTCCTCCAGTGTCAGGTTTCACTTACATGTCAGTGTTAGGAATCATAGAAACTGTATGTAATGTCTCCACATGATGGCAGCAGTGTAAAGGCTATCAAAGGTTGTTAGAGGGACCATCGTTCTGAAGTTTTCTAATTCCTTTACTTTCTGATGGAAGTCATGTGCTCATTCACTGTTTTTTGTTTTATTCAATTGGTCATCTGTTTGTCCTTACTCTGGTGAACGGATGAGCAGATCGTGAATGTGGTATAAAATACTTGTATTATTATAATTTACACAGTATCAGAGTGGCTGTTAAATCAATCATGGCTGCATTTATATGTAATATTTTCATTAAAACATGTGGTCCCAGGTTTATATATATATATATACACATACATTATATAATATTATATTTAATAATAAGTTAGCTGATTTATGGCCTTGTGCAAAGGGAACTTGGTTTGTAACTGGAGGGTTCCCAGTTTGAATCCCCACAGGGCAAGGGCTGGGAGGACGGGATATGGGAATTAGGTAAATTGGACACTCTAAATTGACCATAGATGATGGTTGTTATATGTCGTTATATGTGTCAATGTGATGGACTGGTGATCTGTCCAGGCCATGCCCTATGTCAGCTGAGATTGGCACAGCCTGGAGAATTATCAGGGGGCAACCCTCATGCGAGGGATAATTCATGCGAGGGATAATTCTAATTGACATATTGGACATAATCTGACTGAGAACTGGTAGCAAATCCTGGAAATATGTCAAATTTAGAGGGATATAAGTCTTTTTTTAAATTACATTTTAACAGCCATAATTCAGACTAAGACACATCTCTCTAGAAATGTCAGATTTGTTAATCTGATGTGTTTTCTTTCTTTATTTCTTTCCATGGACTTTATTTCCTGGACTCCTGACAGGTGTCAGAGATTTTACGTTAATTGTGAAACTTGCTTGTGGTTGATGGACCCTGCATGAGCCGGGGGGCGGAGCTGTGAGGAAAGCGCTTAGCTTCTTGTAGCATGGTGACTGACATCTGTTGCTCTGTGACTGTATGTCCTCACTGACTTGTTAGCATTGATGCTTGTTAGCGGGTGAGTTTCTGTCCTGTGCTTGCGTCACATGAACGCGCATTCAAGTGTAACGCACAGCGCGCGTGCGCTCCTGTCCTGACAAAAGTGCTGAGAAACTCGGGTCAATATTTACAGACGCGGGTCAGTCATTAACTGTGACTCGACTGCAGCTGCACACGCTCACAGAGCAGCAGCGGTCACTGTGTCCACCTCACCATGCTCAGCGTACAGATGTGGAGACGCGCGAGGTCCCTGCTGAGCAGAGGCGCGTGGACACGAGTCCAGAGCGCCAGTACCGCAGCCAGACTGGACCTCAGCGGGATCTTCCCGCCTATCGCAACCCCGTTCACCACCAGCGAGGACGTGGACTACCGCCGCCTGGAGGAGAACCTGCAGAAATATGCCAAGATACCGTTTAAAGGTCAGAACTAAAGCTCAGGAGGCTCGAACACGAACCGAACCACTGATTCACTGAGGTCAGACAAAGTTAGACTCAGGTGTCAGAGAGTTTGCTTCAGGTGCACGTGAACGCGTGTCACATGTTGCGTCATATTTATCAGAGTCACCTATTACAGACAAACTTCACACTCACTACATTGTAACTAAAACTGCGTCTGTAGGGACCTGACAGAGAGGTCCAAATTCAGCAGCGAGGAAAAAACGAAAAGTCAACTCTGGGCTGGTCGCCCCCTGGTGACCTTTTAATGTTACTGCTTTTGTATGTCTATGAACGATTGTTGTATGTACAGTTATATCGTTTTTATTGCATAATGAAGGCTGTCATGTGCACAGCATGCGTCCAAGACAAATGTTCATATTGGCCCAACAAAAAATAGTCCCCTAATTTCTTTCCTAACCACTTGTCTGTGGCAAGTGGTGCACTTGATGCGCAGGGATGTAGGATGACGTGTGAAGAGAATTTGGCATTACTTACCCGAGATGATGTAACTGTGTGACGGTGGATGTGAAACTAAACACCTAAGTCTTTTATTTTCAGGTGTAAAACACTGTATGTGTGTGTGTATGTATCTAGTAATTGCTTGTACAGTTGCAAATATTCACAGTTAAAATGATAAAAACGTCACTAAAGTTGAACCTAGAATAAAAAAATGATTGATGGTCAAACAGGTGACATGTTCACCCACATGTGGACAGCTGTTGCTGTGTTTAATTGTGGGATACATGATCGCCTTTCATTTCATAAAGGATGGCAGTCCGCAGCTAGGGTACATAAGCCCACGCACATAAACTAGTAGATCAACAAAACCACTATAACCTACACTCTCACCATTCTAAAACAATACAAAAAATAGTAAAGGGGGCAGGCTACCCTATAGGAGATAGGAAAGGAAGCGATGGAGCACCTTTCTTTAGCATTAAGAGAATTTAAGTACATGTTATTATGGACGCAATTGAGATGCCATTGAAGACACTCAGTCTTCAAGTGTCATACAATACAGTGACCTTGATGACTGAGAACCTTCTATTTCTATCAATAAAGAACCTCTCACTATTCACAGGCTGATTATTCCCATTGTTTTAGTGGTTATTAGTTATTCGTATTATAGATTTATGCATTTTTGTTCAGGAACCTGATAAATTCTTCTAACAAAACCTTTTTCTTATTTTAATCCATCATATCCAGAGTATTTAAAAAAAGTTAATAATGTTAAGTTTATTTTTTTATTGCACTTCAGGGCAGACACAAAATCAGACTAAGATTAATGTTTATTTAAAGGTACAATCAGCATTTACATGTTGCTGCTGAATATCCCTCACCTCACGCTTTCCTTCTAGGTCTGTTGAAAACTAAAGGACGATAAGTGAAATTATTTTGGTACTACAACACAACATTCTATATACAAAATTAATTTGCAGCAAACCTTGGAGGTCAAAAGACAAGTTAAACTCTGAAAATGATTCATTAGTGGTATCTGAAGGTTGAAGTGAAAAGAACTGTTTTGTGTTGCAGGTCTGGTGGTGCAGGGCTCCAATGGCGAGTATCCGTACCTGACAGAGGAGGAGCGAGTGGAGGTGGTACAGGCGGTCAGAAGCTCGCTGCAGCCACAGAAACTACTGATGGCTGGATCAGGCTGTGAATGTAGGTCTCCCTATGTGTGTGTGTTTGCAATGTAGCTTTCTTAGTAGTACTTGATGCAACAAATGGGTAATATGTTGCCTAAAAGCAGTGGAGTTAAAATAATGTTTCAATTAAGAACGCTGTCAAAGCAGTCGCTAAAATAGAATTTGTCATGTCAAAACATCTCGTGAAACTCAGGCATTACAGTACATTTTAAATGAATTCCATTTCTTAAATGTTTTAGAATAAAAGCCATCAAAATGATAAAAAAAAAGCTGCTGACAGGTTGAAGTAAAATATGATCACATCAGTTGCAGCAGACTGAAATCAGATTTCAAGTGGATTATAAAATACAGAGCTACAGAAAAATGCAGTGGACTTAAAATCACTGATTTACCAGCAAATTCGCACCCATTGCTGCCAATGCAACACAAGGCAAAACTGATTTTACTTAACAAAAGGCTCGGCTAATAAAGAGTATACACTATTTTAAGGGTATGTTTACTGCTTTATCTTTCTGTTAGACAGAAAATTAAGTTTGTATCACTTTGTAATTCGCTCACTCTCCCACAGAAAGTCAATGATTTTACATCCAAGCACACAGGAGATGTTGATTCACTGCTGCCCTTTGAAATCCTTTGTTCAAATTGACCTCAGTGACACAAAGTGACCACACGAGGCAGCAGTCGACCAGCACCACCATGCTATTTTTCACGATGGACTTTGTTGTGGGACAATGGAACCTCAGTTTAAAGACAGAAAAGGATGTTTAACACAGAGATAGGTGGACAACATATTCTTAAAGCTGTCGTGTGAAGTTGCCACATGACTCTCAGCTATTCTCAGTACAGCTGTGTTTTTGTTCTCATGTCGCTCAGTGACATTCTTGCACTGCACACTGGAACTGATTCATTTAACATCAGTGCTGATGGACGTAAGGCGTAGTCACAACAGCTACGTACATAGCTCTATTCAATCAAGATGGCTGCACGTGGTTGGGGTATATATCTAAAAATGCCAAGAGATAAACGCCCATAAACTAAACATTTCAGAAGTGGATTTTAATGCTAAGGAAAACCTAGATGTTCAGCACATTGTCACTAAATGGTTTTGCATTTACGTATATACTTTTCTAGTCTTGATGACCACTTAAAGCTGCTTTACACCGACACTCATTCACTGAAAAATTCACTATCACACATCTTTCACAGCTGTCAGAAGCAAAGTGGGGGTTAAGTGTGTTGCACACATGGAGAATAGCAGAGCTGGGAATCAAACAACCTTCCAGTTGTAGGGTAAACTCACTCTACCACTGAACCCACAGTCACCCACAGAGGGTAAAAGCTTCACTAGATGATCACAGAGACATTTGTCATGTAGCTGCAGTACTTGGGTCATTCCTCATGGGGGCGACAGAAGTCCAGCACTGTAAATTTAACATATTGTAGAATCCTTTTTTTTTTTTAATACAAACTCCAGGTGCAGATTTTTTTTCTATGCCGCTGGTGGAGGAACCAAAACTAACAACATTTCTCTCTTTATTTTCTGATTTTTACTATTTTTTTTCTATCTGCCAAGGTTATTTTTTATTAATAATTTTTTATTCTTGTGCAGGAGAAAGAAAAGGCATATAACGATGATGGTAAATATGAGGGTAGGCCTTGTGCAGTATATGAAGGTTTACATGTTTTAGGTGTGCATACATATCATTTGAAAAATAAAAAAAAGTTATGTTTTCTGTGTGGTTTCACCCTCCAGCTTTTGAACTCTTGTCTTTGCTGGTAAAAAGTTGCAGACGAGTGTGTGTTTGTGAGTGTTGTTTCTCCACCTTTTGTCTGCTCAGCCACTAAAGCCACACTGCAGCTCACAGAGAAGATGGCTGCAGTCGGGGCCGATGTCGTCCTTGTGGTGACTCCCTGTTTCTATAAGGGCAAAATGGACAGCCAAGCACTCATCCAGCACTTTACCAAGGTAATGTCATCGAAGTCTCACTTTAAGCCTAAAACCTTGGATCCCTGCCACGGGGTCTGCGAAGCCATCAAAACAACACAAAAAACAGTAAAAAGTAATATGTATACTAAGAATAGTCTTGGTAACTGATCGACTTTTTATAATCAAGAGAATGAATACTCTTGCTCATACATATACATGTACATAATGTATTACTATCTCTCAAATTGTATGATAATATTATTAGTAAAAATGTGTGGAGTAGTATTTTATTTAAAGAATCAGTGACTACTGCTCAGTTCACTTTGTACACAAATTATTAACTTTGCTCCTTCAGAATTAAAATAACACTCATGATAGAAAATAAGGAATATATATATATATATTGTTGTTATTATTATTACTATTATTAGATATTAGGTTGTAATTATGATGTTGACCTGTATGAAACAAAATGTTTGCACTGGAAACACTTCAAGTAAAAGCAACATTTGAGTTGTTTCCTAGTGACATCCATGTTATTTTCTACATATCAATTTCAAGTCACATGAAGCTGGATACAAATGCACGGACGTTTTCTCCCCCTGGTTCTGCAGGTGGCAGACAGTAGCCCAGTGCCTGTGGTGCTCTACAGTGTGCCTGCCAACACAGGACTGGAGCTGCCAGTGGATGCTGTTGTTCAGCTCTCTCAGCACCCAAACATCGCAGGCCTAAAGGACAGTGGAGGAGATGTAAGACAACAACAAACACCTCTTTATTTTCCTGTGTTGGCAGCACTGTCTCTGCATCTCCAGAGTCATATGGATATTTATATCAGGGCTCAGGGTATACAACTGTCACAATATCACTGAATCACTCTGTTGATTCTGAAAAGAGAGCAGAGAACAGCTGCACGCCAACATTAATGTTAAAAGTTTGAAATATGTGCATGCAACAGTGGGTTGTCATGTAACGCTTATCATTTTAAAGCTTACTTCCCATTTAATTTACATTACACAGCCAAGAATTGGTAGACAATGGGAGAGTGGGAGCTGCAGGGTGGGTTGTTGGAAAGAAAAGCAGAGTTTTCTCTTGTCCAGCTCTTTGGACTTTTTTGTCTGTGTGGGATGTGCATGCGAGAAGTTGCAAATAGATTTCTGATTCGGCAAATAACATGTTTGTCCACTCGCTGGGAGACAGAAGCGTGGGTGTAGTTCAAGCACAGAGTCAACCTGCTCAATTTGTAGGCGTGAAGAAGCCACAGAGAAAACAAGGGGTGATGGGTCAATTTGAGGAAGGCAGACGAGCTGCAAAAAGATTATTGAAATCAGACGGATCAGACAGATTACTGTGTAAAAGTCTGACATATTTGGTTTTTTTTCATCATGGATGGAACTGAATATTGCTGTTTATACCAATTTATTAAAAGTCACCAAATGCAAAAATGAGCATCAGAGAGGAACAGAGACCATGAAAATAGACCTGTAACATTATGTACAGAATCCATCTAGCTGGAGGAAAAGTGCTTTCTAAGTAAATCTGGAGTGTTGCCTTGGGGTGGGGGTGATATGGGCAAAAAATGATATCTATATTTTTTTGGAATTTTGACAATAATTAGTCAATATCCTTTAAAATTTGAATTGATTAAGTCATTAATAGTTCACTCACATCCATGGACACAATGTTTCAGGAAAACAACTCTTATTTTCTTAACACAATGTCACAGATTTATGGTGGAGGTTGGTGTCTCCATGTTTTTCCCTGTTAGAATAACCCCACGTGGATAACCTGTGTTAAAGGGGGGATGCTCGCGACAGGTCATGTGATCATGTGGACCCGCTAGTGGTCATGTGACACTGAATCCTGCTCACGGCTGCTGTAGCTTCTACTGCACACACTCAGATAATGTGTGGAGTTTCAGTGCGTGTTTCATGAACCAGACATTCTGAGCTATGAGCTTTCAGGATATTTAAAATGAATAGGTTCCACCACTAGCTGTGAGTGACTAACAAAAGTTTCTGGTGAAGTACCCCATTATGACACTTGTACCCGTTTGGCTTGTTAGAGGATCAGAGAGCTTCACTATCCTTGGATTTTCTCGCCGCCTTATGAAATCAACTAACACTATGAAGCCATGGTGAGCACATGGGATATGTTTGTGGTTCCATTTGTTTCTATTTTGGGCATCGAAGGCTTGGCAGCAGTTTGATCGCCGTGTTTTTATTTTCTCTGTGCAGTGTGAAGCCGATGATTAGTAGAGAGTGACAGCAGTCGGATGTGACAGATGTGGGAGTGGAAAGTTTGTGAATAAATAAATGTGATGTTGCCACATACAAACAAGCTGTGTGAGACTCGTGTGGCATTTTCAGTTACAGTATATCACAGGTTCAAATCCAGTTCGAGACAGTTGTCGTCCACCTATGGTTCCTAATCCTCTCCAATCTCAGCATCTTGAAACATAAATGTTTTTAAAAAGACATGAGCAGAGTTAAATGTTCTTGCTGTTAAGATATTTGCTGCTTCACAATTTTACACTCGGGATAGTTACATTTTCATCTTATCCCAGCTCATCTCCTCTAATATGACTCCTCTTTGTCTCAACACATATTGTGTTTTACAATAAGAATTATGTCAAAGGGTTTTTGTCTTTGCACTCAGACTAAAATCTACCCAACACTGCACTCGCACGTACGTGTCACTTTAACACTTGACTGTGGATTCACATGATGCCTGGTGTTGGAGGAAACTTCACAAAGTTAGTGCTATGGCTTACTTTGTAGCAAGAGTTACTAATTTTGTTTAAGGGATCATGCTCACCAGTGTATATCTAGCAGTGTTAGCTGTTAGCATGTACCCGTTTAGGATGTGCACACAGTGATTTCAAAAAAAGGCTTATTCAACTTGAATAAAGCTTTGTTTTAATGTAGACATTATTTTTTCAAGTGAGTGTCAACTAAATCTATCACACGCTTACCTTCAAATAAATGAGACTGATGAATCATTTAAGAACTACCTGTTATCATGATTAATTAGGCACATTTAGACAAAAGAAAATAAATTGATGTCTGTGTGGCGTAATTTTTCCGCACGTTTTTTAACGTGCTTTGTTCAAATTCTTTGGTTTTGAGAAGTGTAGAAACACAAGATTTAACAGATCAAGTCCAAGTCCAGCCAAGAAGCTACCTGCTAGCTGCTAAGAGGCAAAATAGCTAGTTGCTGATGAGAAAGTAAACATAGACTGTAGCAGATTCATAAAGCCATTCATAACATAAACTACATATTTGTATCTTTTACTTTGTAACCAATTATAAATTCATATAGTTTTTGTTACTCCTACAGTTTTACTGGACTACATTTTCTTTTACCATATATGCCCATTTAATGTATGTGTGGGTGTTGGCATGTTCATATTTTTTATTAATATAATAAACCAGTTTTATAATTAATAGAAAAAAAAAAATCCATTTAAAGAGTTGCTTCTACAGCAGAGAGTTAATTTTCCTGCAATCTTGAGTTGCACATTAGTTCAGGCTAATTGCAATAATGACACTTAAAAAAAACAGCTAATGAGTGTTTTTCTGTCATAGGGCAAGACACTAGTCATGCTCCAATGTTATTTCTCCCACTGGGGAGCAATGTCTAAATAGCCAGAGCGCTCAAGCTTTCAGGAGACCAGCAGGAGCTCCTAGAACCTGATTGACTGGCTGATCAATTACAGCCCTACGTGTTTGAAATGACTGATATAGGGAAAAACTGACTGACACCCGGTGGTTAAAAATAGACTCTCCCCTGTAATGGTGATGGAGGCTGAAACGGAAGGCTGCGTTTTTTTCCCTGTGGAGTTTTCAGCTTCATGTGCAGAGTAGCTGCAGCGTTGTCTCATGCTGCCTTTGAACATTTCAGGTTTATTTGGATTCTGCACTTCATATCCGGATTGACAAAAGCAAATTAAAAGAAGCAAAACAAAATAAGGAGCTTATAAATTATGCATGAGCTCGTCCCCCCCTCTTCCTCTGAAGTTGATTCCTCTATTTTATCTCACTTGGGATTTCACTTTCTCCTTCTTCTTTCATTTGGGATGTTGAACGAATCCCTCCTCCTAAAACGTAAAGATCCACTGCTCGTCTCAATTTGAGCGATTTGTTTACCTTGTGAGATGTTGGGTTTGTCGTTTTCTCATGTGACAGCCCCCCCAGGGATTAAAATTCTACACCACATATTAATCCTGACAGCAGGAGAGAAGAGATGATGACAATGAAATGGTGCAGATTTTTTACCTTCTTCTCTGTGCCTGTGTGTGTGTGTGTGTGTCTCTGACTCTTATTATTCATTCCTCAGATCACACGGATCGGCCTGATTGTTCACAAAACCAAAGGACAGGATTTCCAGCTGTTGGCGGGCTCAGCAGGGTTTCTCATGGCTGCATATTCTGTTGGTAAGACTATGAAAACATGACTAAAGGAGCGGTCACAAGCAATGCTGCCATCACTTGTTCTGTTTTTGTTAATCTAAAACCAAAGTTAAGAACCCGGCTTTGTTGTCTTTTTATACCTCTTTCATTTCTTGGCCTTTTTTCTTTCAACCATTGCATTCTGGGTCACTTCCTGTCATTGTTTCAAATTTCACTCGCACTTCACAGAAAACAGGTTTTTCCCAGAGAGGATTGTGTGTCACTGTCGACTGAATGTGCAAAATCTCAGCGGCATCATCCTGGTGTTAGGTTGCACTGAATACGTGGTCCAAATTTTTTGATTGATTTCCTATCTTGCACTCAGCTCATATGGCTTCCATTAAATTAACTAAAACAAATCAATTAATGCATGTATAGATTATATGGGATATTTTGGGATTTCGAGGTGTAACTTCTAGAAAAAGAGTGCTTCTGACTTATCGCCTAAACTCAAGAAGAATGCAGACATTTTGGATCAAACAGCCATTTTGGGTCCATTTTGGCGAAATTTTACACATGGTATTTGAAAAAACTCCTTGTTCTCCCCCTTTATTGTGATCTTTAAAGATGAATTATGATCATGTCAGTCTGAGTCTGACCCTGAGCAAGGTACCCAACCACCATTGCTCCCTGGGTTGGGAGACTCAGGATGGGTTTAATGCAGAGGACAAATTCCCTAGTGGTGTGTGCAAATAAATCTAATGATGATTATTTGTTGAAATCATCTTCACATTCAGAATCAGATCTTGTGTCAACCCACTGTGATGTCACCCTCCATAAATAGATAAATAACAGCGTTTCTCATTTAGAGCTGACACGGTTGATAAGAAGTGAATGTGGGTGACTGTGATATTATTTCCAATGCTCCCCGGTTTTGTTTTCGAACAACAACTATTCTATACTTGTTAGACTTGTACTCAGTTTGCGGGGCTCTAGAATACCGGGGTAGTATGGACGGTAGACATTCAGAGCACAATCTATGTGTTTTAGTTGAGTTTTCTGTATCTGTGCTGCAGTGCAATTCATAAAACAAGTAATCCGTAAACTAAACTTGTCAAAAAGTGGTCTGCTAAATCAGCTGTACTGATTAATCAGTCTATCTTTACTCAAAATGGGAACACAATTTACAAAATGGATTTCATGCTGTATTGATGAAGGCTTGAAAGTAGTGATTAAAACCATAAAATCCTCCTTTATTGACATAATAGATCAAGTGAGAAGTTGATTCATTTTCAGTTCAACCCCATGGAGTCGCCCCCTGATGGACATGAAAGAAAATACATGTTTTAGGCACTTCTGTGTAAGCTGCTTATCCTTGACCTTTAGAATGTTCTGTTTCCTGAAACTACGTTGCATCTGCATCAGAAAGTGTTTTGTATAAAGATGCATCTGAGATTTGTCTTCTTGAGTGGTAGGCCGATGTGGGTAAACCTTTCACAAACTCCTTAATGATTCTCCCTGTGTTAGGAACACTACAAGTTATTTAAATATTTGCATATTTGCAGCTCTATGCGTCAAACAGCTTGACCACCGTGTATTTTTAATCACCTTCTAAGCTCTAAGTGTTTCTTTTGTGATCGCTCACTTGAATACTAGCCGTAAAACATCAACAGAGTTCTGAAGAGGTTTCCTCTCCCCTCTTGAAATGTCCGCCACGTACATGGAACTGTAAACTTGGATTAGATAACACGTTAGAGGATAGACATCAACATGATGCTCAGGAACCTAATGAGTCATGTTCTCCCACTGCCAGCCCACTCACTCACTCACTCACTCACTCACTCACTCACTCACTCACAGGTTGTACTGAAAAAAAGGATGTAAGACAGACACTATAACATCATAATGGAAAAAGCAGCCAAAATGCTCTGTGTTCTAAGGGTTAAGGTCTCTTGGGTCGTTCACGAACATTTTTCATCCGTTAACAAAATAACCACTGGTATGGTAAGGACGTAAAATACACAATAGTCAACGCAGAGTCCTAACAGGGATAGTTGCATGAACTTGTGTGTGTGCGAGTGCATGATTGATAAGATAATGTGTCCACATTCTGACTATGTGTCGAAGTTTTGATGTCCAAATTAATGCTATCAACTTCCCCTACAATAATGCCAAAGGGGTGGTCCCTCTGCCTGTCAATCAGTGTCAAAAAGCTTTAATGGGAAGTGTTCTGTCGTCTCCTGGAATCTACTACAGAGCATTTCTTCTTTATTTAAAAAAAAATATATATTGGGTGTCTGCGTTCAGTCGCGTTTTCGCTCCACTGCTTGTCTTTTCAGGAACTGTTATTGCAGTGCGGCGAGGAGGCGGGGCCACTCACCTGTCAGTGGTTCAGTTAGCTGCTGTCAGCACTGGACTGCCACAGAAACATAAGTGAGACAGAAAATCAGCAGTCTGCGTCTTGTCTATCCACAACGGCAAATTCAAGGCCACAGACTGATTTTCTGCTTTCCTCCACCAGACAGACAATGAGATGTTACGCTGAAAGGCCATGGTATCTTGTTGCTTGGGAAAGTATCTGTCTGTCTAACTAAATATGTATATATAGTTATATATAAATAAAAAAAAAAACATGTGCTTACTGATCTGTCAGGAGAGAAAGAGCCAAGAGCCAGACATAGAAAAGCAGAGCAGAGCATCTATCTCAGAGATGCTGCACGCTGACAACACATCATGTATGTTTATAAACAGGAGTTTGATGGATGATTTTATATAGAAGGGGGATCACTTGTATATCATATTTCAAATCAGATAGCAAACCTCTGTCCATCATGTTTTGTTTGATTGTCACTTGAATTCTAAAAGGACAAAATGGAAATTCTTCAATCTCTTGGGTAACTAAAGTGCTTCCTACACCTTACTGCAGCGCATGCTAATGTTTTAGAGAGCATAAGCAGCAGGTGGTATGTTTAGAATTCTAATCATAAAATGTGATGCATTGAATGATTGCTTACAGTGACATTTCCCTGGAATAGTCAGGAGGGGTCTGGAGTTTCCCCAGTCAGGTTCCTGGAAAATATCAAATGTATATTCATATCAAGCTCATTTCAAGCCCAGTTATTTATACATACATTCTGCAAACGAATGACTAGGAAACGCGATAATTATGTAAAAGGGGAATGCTATAATAGTGTTTTTATTAAAGTGTACAAATGAAAATGGTCTCAATCACTGAGCAAACAACACAGGACCACTTCTGTTGTGCATGTTTCTGCAACGCTGTCCATCAAAACCTGGTTCTGCCTTTCAGACTGTTCCTCCAATCATCATGCAGAAGCCCAGCTTCCATGCCCTGCCCACTTGACTCCCAGAGAAGCTGTTTTTGCCTCATTTGTCCAATCAGCTTCAAGCTCACTGCAATGAAAAAAACGGTGCTGTGCCATCGCATAGAGAACAGTTTAAGTGGTTTTCATGCGGAGGCTGCTACGAGAATATGAAAATCACGTAAAACGATCCGTCATCCGTGACAAACAGCTGATTCTGAATAAACTAGTGACACGCTCTCATGGCGTTCTAGCCCAGGTCGGTGTATTTAGGCATGAAGACAGAAGTAACGGGCATTTCTTGCTAAGTTGCTAATCTTGCTAAACTGATGGAGATGTCCTGTCTGCCATATCCACCTTTGTTGATTGGACTCCAACAAACACACATTTATAAACCTCATGTGATTGGCTACTGCCTTCAATGGAATATTTATCCCCATAGCCAAATGAAGGGTAGCCAATCATTTCTTGTAGTCTGAATGAAACAAATGGATGTGTGTTTTATAGTATTGTGAGGTCTACAGACATGAGCCTTTCTTTTCCCCTTTTTTCAGACAACTTAATTCGTTGATGCTATCAGGATGTGACGCAGTCGTCAACAAATAAGCCTAAAAACGTCCCAGAAACAAATTAGTGACTAAGTTTGAGCTCTAAGTAAGACGGATGGAAGAGCGGTTTCAGTCCCTCACTGGTCTCTGGTGTTTGTTTGTGTGTGATTGTTTCTAGGTGCAGTTGGCGGAGTGTGTGCTCTGGCTAACGTCCTGGGCCAGGAGCTGTGTGAGTTGGAGCGCCTGTGTGTGTCAGGTCGCTGGGAGGAAGCCAGAGTTCTGCAGCAACGTCTCATCGAGCCCAACGCCGCCGTGAGTACCATCTGCTGCGCGGTGGACGCTTTTATCCACCTCATACACAGGCTCCGACAAACACTGACGAGGCTCTCTCGGGCTTTCACACTTTTTAAGAGACAGAACTGATCTGGAACCTGAAATACGTTCAGAGATTTTAATGAAACCTCAGTGGGCCAAGGAAACAGAATTTTTTGGCTACAGACTGTTAAACACAGTCTTACTGATTTGAAAAGAAAGAAGAGGAGTTAAAATATCGTATTGCATGTATAGCATTGTTATAATATATTGTTGTGATCTTTTTTTTATTTCTTCTAGCTGGATGAACGGAAACGGCTCAAAGTGGCAGTTGCCAGTTTACATCAAAACGTGATTTTTGGTTTAATGACTTAGAATAAATAGCTTGAATTTATATAGCAAGAAACCCAAGGATGCTTTACAGAAAAAGAGGAAGTAAAACTCAGCAGCTTGTGTCATACATGACATACAAGCAGCAGCGAGTGTCTGTGTGTATGTGTGGGAAACAGCGTGGAATTTGCTCCAGGCTACAAACGTGTGTGTGTTGAAAGTGTATTAAATGTCAGTGCCCTGTAGCAGCATCAGTCTCTGACACGACCTGCACACACGTGCTGCATCATGAACAGTGTTCATTTTGTCGATCTAGTATGTTCAAGATCTGCTCTGAAACTCCTCTTTCTTCCTTTGACCGCCATTTCTGACGCTTTCCTCGTGTGTCCTCCTCTGTGTTGACATCCGGGGAGATCAACCTCACCTCTGCACCCCGTGAAGATTTGAGAGATTTGATTGGAACTCTTCTGATTGGTTCTCTCTCGTTCTCTCTCCAGTTCGTCCTGCCCCAACATTTTGGTCTAGTTTTTGTTTGTTGACGAAAGTGTCAGTAGATTTCCTCCTAGGGTTTGTCCCAACGACTTTATTTGCATTTACTTAACACTTTGTTTTACGTCTGTGAAAAAGTGTCATTGAGCAACATTTTTTGTCATAGTTTTTTTTACATACAGCTGAGTTTTGATCACTAATATGACTAAACCTACCTGATATTTAAAGTGTACATGAGTATCTTGTGATGTTATTTGCTGATCCATGTGCAAAGCTTCACACTTTAGTGTAAAATATTGAAACTTTAAACATAAAAACCGGTGTATCTACTAGAGGTGTGAGTCTTTCAGAATCTCTCGATTCAATTCGATTCCTAGGGCCACACTTTGATTCAAAAGTCATTTTTAATTTTTTATACTTTATTAATCCCCTTAGGTAAATTATTCTCTGCATTTTGACCCATCCTAGAATTAGCAGCAGTGGGCTGCCACACTGAGTAGCGCCCGAAAGCAATGGGGGTTGGGTACCTTGCTCAGGGGTACCCCAGCCCTTTCGACCTGGTGGGGACTTGAACCGGCAACCTTCCGGTTACAAGCCAAGTTCCCTTTCCACTTGCTGCCCTTTTCTGATTCAAAATTGATTCACTACACAGGACTGCTAATTTGAAGTTTTTGCAAGATTGCAAAGCTTTTATATTCGGGAAAAGTCAACGTACACACACAAAAAGTCCAAGAAGACATTTTACAGACTGTACATTTCAGCTAAACTTGCACGGGTAACTGAGCATAACCTGAAAAGGTTTTGTGAGGGTATGACACACGTTGTCTCCAGTGGTGTAGTGTGGTCTACTTTAGTGGGTAAACTGTCACTGCCACTAACGCACATTTTATGTGTTTATACAGAAATCTACACCACTGCTCGTCTCACTTGTAATCACAAAACTGAAGCCTTTTTGTTCCACTATGCTGTAAAGGAGAAGGTCTTTTGAAAAGGAACAGGCTATTCCAATAAAAAATGATGCAATGTTCTATTTTTTGGTTTAAAAAAAGAATCGACTTTTGAAAGATTTGAATCGATTTTGAATCTTTTGAATGAATCCGTTTTTTTCTACATCTCTCTGGTCAAACATCAGCTACTGCATTCAGATTTTGCTCTTGGCTTTCTTATTACGTGCTTTTTTTAATAACTGATGCAAGCTTTTTTCACCTTGTCTACTCAGCAAAAGGCTTGTTGTCCCAGACTCTTTTGTAAATGCTATCTTTCTCTCTCAACCTGCAGTGGGGATTTTCCACTGCAATTGGTGTCAAATTCACTACCAGACCACGCCCCCTGCACTGCTCCCCACTCCCCCTCCCTCCTCCCCCTCTCTCATCTCTCAGCCCACTTCTTGGCATTTTTTTTTTAAAATCAGGCATTTAGTTGCATTAGCCTCATAAAAGAGGGTTATAGTTATAGCTGCCCTTTACCACCACCTATCAACACAGCTGTATGGAGACTGACTGGATCTCTGTGTTGCTAGGTAACCAGGAAGTTGGGAGTCCCTGCCCTCAAGCAGGCGATGGAGTGGTTTGGCTTCCACGGTGGAGCCTGTCGATCACCTCTTCAGCCACTCACAGAAGCTGAAACCCAGCAGCTGAGACGGGACTTCACCTCCAACGGCTGGCTGTGAGCGGGCTGATCCGGTCACATGGGACCAAGGAGGGAAAATAAAGTCCAAATCATACACCATCAACGACCAGTTTTGATTCTTGTCACTCAACAACACATAATATGAAATCAAAAAGGTGTCTGATACGAAAGAAATCGTATAATATCATATAAATGGTTCACCACCAGCATCATGTGACCAGGATGTAAAGAATGGATGCACATGTCTTCCACAATGTAGTGATCATGTGCGTACTTATTCTTAAATAAAAGAATAAAACAGCAAAACAGACGAGTCAAATTTTGTTCAAGACCATATCGGACCGATCGGAGATATTAGTATCGATATTGGATATGCAGAAGTGCTACTGAGCCATCCATAACTTCCATATTTGGATTTAATGGTGAGTTAATTAAGTAGACAATTATTTAAAATTTTTACTTGGAACAAAAGTGAAGAAAAATGAAAGAAAAACTCACATCTGTTTCATTTATGGTCTGAAGGTTCATGGCTGGGTAAAGGAGAACATGAGGACAGTTGGTTTAACAGAAGAGGACATAAGGGAGAGGACAAGATGGAGGCAGATGATCCACTGTGGCGCCCCCTAAAGGGAGAAGCCCGTAAGCCCGTAATCTCGAGGCTGAGTCGAGAGGAGAAGTCTCATCCTCTCTCCACTATCGCTTGATTTACATTACACTGAAAGGTTACTATGAAATTATTGATCAGTGATGCTAAATAAAAATGCCGCCCACTGTAACTTGACGTAACAACACAACAACAATGTTGTAAATATGTTAACATTAAGGTTCTATAATAAAGATTGAACAGACTTATGGATGAGTGTGATGATGGCACATTTTCTCTTATTATTGATATATTTTTTAAAATGTATTCTTCTGTTTAGACTAAAGAAAGTCATGGCTAATTCATCAAGAAGCTACAGCAGATCAAATCAAGATGAAATATAATGCAAAGTGAGAACGTTTGGGAATAAAACTGAGGGAAAAAAATGACTCATATACAGGAGATACTGTATATATACTGTGTATTTATATACAGTATCTCCTGTATTAAAAAAACAACTCTAATGGTGGTCTGGGGCTTTTTCACTGTATATATTAGTATAAACAGTTACATCGTACATTTTCTTCTATAATGTTTGAATGCCCCCCCGCTGGTTTTCTTATTGTTCGTCCATTCATAAATTTAGCTCGGGAATGAGCCGATCACCATATGGAGGTCAAAGGTCAAGGTCACTGTGAGGTCAATTCTGTCCCCTTCTCATGAAGGTGATGTATCAGGAATGACTGGAGGGAATTTAATTAGGCCTCTTAGAAACATGGACACATCAAGGACTGAGCTGATTATATTTTGTGTTTAAAAGCTCAAAGGTCACAAATGTGTGGTGTTCTTTTTAGGCATAACTCAAGAATTTATGGTGTGTGACAAAAAACAAACATGTAATCTTCATTGCACAAACAATGTTTTACAGTTTACATGGATGGTCATTTTGTTGGTGAAAGCACACAATGATGTGGCGTTACAAGAGCAAATTAGTCAATAACAATTCTGGCTTTATACTGTCACATCTTTAGTACCCATTATTATTTTGAATAGATAGACGAAGAGAGTCCTGGGAAATGTAGGTGCATAAAGGCTGGGGGTGGAAACTGCTGCTGAATATGTGCGAACATCAAACCCTCAGGTGGTATTGTATAACAAACTGTCGTGCTTCTATGATGGACATGGCCACATGCACTCAGGAGTAACTTTGGAAATCATTCCTTCTTAACACAGTCTGCTAACATGGTCTGGCGTCCATGTTTCAGTGTGTTTTGGTGAGAAATTTGATCTCTGACTCTCCATGACAAAGATGAAAACGATCATCCAGACTGTTGTCAAAGAAATGTGCAAAAGTCAGCATGTGTGATGATGGTATGGAGGAGCATCCGAGCCCATGGCATTGGTGATTTGCACATACGTGAAGGTACCATTGATGAAGATGCTTATATTGAAGTTTTAGGCAAACACATGGTTCAGATCTGTCTCCTATTGACGATGTATGGCGCACCATGAAGAGGAGATTCAGAAAACAGAGACTGTGAAGCAGCAAGAATGGACAAACATTTCACCTACAAAGGTTAATTAAATTGTAAATAAAACAAATGACATATATTTGGTTTTGGTTGCATTCATAAACCTTCCCAGCTTTTCTGGCAATTGGATTTGCATATTTGCCAAATGTCTCATCATCATCATCATCATCATCATCATCATCCACACAGGTGTTTTCTGATTTAAACTTATTTTCAGGACAAACAGAGGAGAAAACTCCCAAACAAACAGAAAGATCTTTACTTTTTTCTTTAAAAAACAGCAGCACTAACGATTTAACAACATCTTTGTGTTATTTTTATAATAAGCTGCAGGTTACATTTTCATATAAACTACCAGAGTGCTCTTTGATGTGATGGTGTTTAAAGCAGAAATTAGTTCAGTAATTAAAGCCAAGCAAAGCATGGAGCCATGACAATGGGAGCATTCAGCTTTTTTCACATTGCTTTTATCTTTACTATAACTCCAGTAATCTCTTTTAATCCAGTAAAAAGTTTTTTTTCAAAAATATGTACTGGAGACTCCTGACACAGAGCTCTGTACCCCATATTAAAGTTGTTTTTAGTTCTCAGGTGACAGGAGCTGTTGATCCACTGCTGCCTCCATCAGTCAAGTCATTTGTGTTGTATTTCTGACATATGCTTTTATTTAAGTAACACAGACGTATTAATGAAGGCAGCAGTAGACAAAGAAAATTACAAAACGCAAAATAAATATACATATGGATATATACATATACATATGTGTGTGTATATTAGTGCTGTCAACGTTAATGCGTTACTTTTGGCGATTCATTTAAACGTGAATGTGCTAACCATTTTCTGGATGTAGGAAACAATTGGAAAATGAAGGAAAAATGAACCACGCTTGGCACTGACAGTGCTCGTAACATGGTTGCAGCCGGGGAGCTACTTGTGAACACCTGCCTTGTGAGGTGCACTTGACCCTTCTCACTCTCAGGCCACATCACTGTCCTCTGATACTGTAAACAAACTGGTCCGCCTCAGTGACTGGCTGAATGTAAAGAAGGACTAAGCCAAATTGTCTCCATGGAGTGAAAATGTTTTTTTTTATATTTTTGCACCTTTTTGAAATGGAACTGGCACAAAGATGGAACATACTGTATTTTTGTTGTTATCATTTATGTTGCAAGTTCATATAAGAGGTAATTGCCGTTTCAGCTGATGTCTAATTTTATTGACCTTGGTGGTTTTGATTTTCAACCTGCACTTTAACATGGGCCTAAAAGTGCCAATGTTATTATTTCTATTCCAGAATATAACAAAGATGCCTTTTGTGTGCCAAATGTGTACTTCACAGGAGAGAAAGCCATTAAAACAGTCCTTGAATTTACAGTAAATACACGTTTTGTGTTGACATATATATATGTTGTCCTGCAATGGACTGGTGACCTGACGCAGTGCACCCCTTTGTGTTTGGTTGATTATTTCTTTGCTTCCTGGCAATAAATTCTACACTGTTGGAAAGCATATTTATTTCCCTTTTAAATACTGCTACATTTGTAAGGAACAACTTAACAAACCCACTGAAACAAACTTGTCATTGTGTTTTAAGACACTTTTACATATGTATATATATGTATATATGTATATATATATATTTGTATATACACACTTAAAAATTACTAACGTCGCTTAATTTAATCATCCATATTACAAAAGCCTCTTAAAACACAATGACAAGTTTGGTTAATAGGTTTGTTTACCCTTTCCAGCATTGTTACATCGTCAGTGTGAAACTATGTCAGCAGAGTTTAAGTGATTCGAATTCCACCTAAACTTTTAAAGATGGAAAAAAAAGGCCATTTTCAAAAGACCTCTCACCAGCTTCACTTCGGGCACAAAGCCCTGACAGTTGGGGCTTGACAGAGTGTCAAAGGCATTCTCGTCTCCACTTTGTATGAATTCATCCATTTGGCAACATTTTTCAGCACAGAATTCATTCAAACTTAAAAAAAAACATCTCAAAAAACCCCACAACAACAACCTTTTTCCTCACATGAAAGCAACATGCTCAAGGATTTCCAACTGTGCTCGACGACACATTCCTTTCATTCACCTGAACCTCTTTTAGTGACAGCACTTGAAGAATTTAATTTATTTTGAAAATCCATGTCTTCAGACTGCGTCTAAACTCCTCTTTCCTTTCAGCAACTGGAGACGAGGTGCTGTCAGATTCTCTGAAGTTTTCTGAGGACTTGTAGAATCTCAAACAATGCAATTCATCAAATCTAAATGTCTATGTTTGGATTAAATCAATCATTAAGAATCTTAATGATGTTTTTGAGTTCAAAAATGACAGACATAAAAAATTGGCAATAATCTGCTTTAATTATTCAACTATCATTCTATATATGTTTATGATTTCCTGCCAAATAAGTCATAGAAAAAAACCAAAAAGAAATGTTTTTTCCCTCGTCTTTGTCTGAGTTGTAGTTTCTTTGAGCGGCCACACGGCGGAGACACGCCACACTGTGCCACCCTTGTGTCAAGGGCGTCCCTTTGATCTCAGTAAGAGGGTCTTCTTGTTCCTGAGCGGGTAGGAAGGGATGGGGGTGGGTTAGCGAAGCCAGTGCATGATGGGGTGGTGGGGGGTGAGGGTGTGTGTGTGTGTGTGTGTGTGGTGGGGGGTGGGGTGTTGGGTGGGGATGTGCTCCTGGGGTAAGCAAGTGGCCAGTCAGCAAAAGCTGCCCTCAGTGCTGCAGCGTCACACAGGGGGGAAGAGGAGCAGGAAGAGGGTGAGGATGACATGAAGAGGACATCAAGTTTCCTGTCTCCACCTGCACCTCATCATCCCCTCCACACCTGACATTTGGCTGCTCCTCCTCCTCTCCGCCTCCCTCCATCAAGTCCCTCTCTCAGCTCTCACTTTCCTCCTCCCTCCCCCCCAGTCCTCCAGGCAATGTGGTGACCTCTCTGTGTAGTGTAGCATGTAATGCCCAGTCCCTCTTTTCCTCTCCTCTCTTCATCTCTCTCTCTCACTCTCGCTCTCTCATTCTGGCATCGCCCCAGATTAAAACAGTAAACTCAAAACATTCCCAGATTCCTCCCCTTTTCCTCCTCATGGTCCTTGTTTTGCCTCCCCACCTTTCCTTCCCTGTGATTTGCTGCTGCTGCTTCCTCTGGACAATAAAAACAAAAAAGCTGATATGAAGCTTTTCAGACTTGCGTTGTGTTGTTAGTGCGCCGGCTGCTGTGATGACGACGTTTCTCTTCAATTATTGCTGCTGCTGCTGCTTCCCTGATGTGCAGAATGTAAAATACAAATACATGCATTATGTATTGTCTTTAGCTATAATTCAAGTTCTTTAATCATTATTTCATAACTTAACTTTAGAGTTTGTCTCCTTGCACATTACACACAGCAATATTATATTTACCTCTATGAAACATGCATGTAGTGTAGCCAAAAGTATGTGGACACTGTAACATCAAGACAAAATAATCAAAGCTCCGGTCTGTCATTGGTTAAAATCCTTTTTAAGTCCTTATAACCAAATAAGAAATAAATATAAATAAGACCTAACTGTTATCATTAGAAATGAAGTCCAATCTGCCCAGAAACCACCATTAAATGTTAAAATGTCTTAGTTAATGTAAGGGTTTTATCTTACATGTTACATTTTATGCTGAAAAACAAAGCAAACAAAAGAACAGACACAACAAGAGCCTCTCTGCATATTTGTTCAGCAGGAAGTTACCACTGCATTTACATTTACATTTATTTGCATGTATATTCAGTACAATCAGCGATGTTCGTGGACTTTGGTCCCCACGAAAGTGGATAAGCCAGTACGAGTGTGTGTTTGGCTCTTCCAGTAGACACGCCCCCAGCCTTTTTAAATTTGAAACTTCATTTTTAAACAGTGAGCGACTTCTATAGTCATTTATTTGGTTAGTACAGTGGTTCTATCCTTGCATTGTGTCCCCTGTTTGGATTAACATGCTTGTCCAATCCAGGAAGCAATGAGTGGAGCTGTCAGCACCAAGTCTGACTGTAAATGTAAATCTGTAAAGTGTTATGTTTTTGTCCATTCTCGTTCACACAGTAACTCAAGAAAATCCTTCTGGGTATTTTTTGAACTTGCTGGACAAAGATCAAGGACGCAGTGACCTCATGTTTTTATAAATGTGATTTTTATACATATTAGCACAAATATTCATTTGGATTCAAGGATGACTTGTTGGTCAAAGGTCACTGTGAGCGCACAAAACTCTTGAAAACTTTGAATGTGTGATCTAAGAACAAAGGTCTGTGATCTAAGGTCAGGGTGGCCTCACAAAAGCACAACATCTAGTGTCTGCATTGGTCAGCTAAGGCAGAGACTACTGGGCGGAGGCTCTCTCTTTGTTGCCTCCCACCATTTGTGATCCAGCTCACCACTGCTTATCGGAGTGAAGAAGATAATAGAGAAACCTCCTCTACGAGATAGAAGCAGGTGATAAATCCAGTGTGCAGGTCAAAGATTGTTTAAAAAAAAAAGCAAGAGAAGTGGCTGAGACTGGAGAGCGATGGTGGATATATGTGTGATAAAAAATAAAAACCAAAAACAAGGAAACAGGTTCACAAAGTCACAGTTTTCAAAGTGAGACTTCAAACTCGGCAGATTAATTTCCAATCAGTGAGCGACGAGAGGCGGCGACAACCTGATTAACAGCTGGTTAAAATGGGCGTTGTAGATCTAAAATTAAGCATAACTGAACAGCGGCAGTACGTGACCTATATCCCGCTTCATATTGAGACGCTGCTCAGCGGAGAAACAAAAAAGCTGGGCCAATTGTTTAAATGATTAAAACGCCCAGTCTCCTCAAATGATAATTGCTCTCTTTAATTAGCAATGGTGGAAAAAGTGGTTGCTTCTATAAAGAAAATCTGTTTGGGTCAGACTATAATAGGCTGGGCTCAATTCTGCTCAATATGAATACATCACTGTTATGAATAAAGAATGACAAATTGAAGAAGGCTTAGTAAAAACATTATAATATTTATTTAAACAAAATTGTGAGTCACTATTCTGAATTTGCCTTTCAGATTATGTATATAAACGCACGCATGCACACGCAGAAAAGATGTCGGCTTCAAAATAAAAGCACACATGATGGTGACTTGTTTAATTTTATTTTCTAATTTACAATTAACCCCACGCGGGCTGGTCAGGAACGGCCAAAGGGCCAGATGTGGCCTGAGGGCCGTATAACGCGCAGGTCTGGCCTGTAGAGGAGGAGCAGAAGTGTTGTTCTCTCTTTCAGATCACTTGATTAACTTTATGCTGAAAGACTATAATATAATTATTAATCAATAACACAAAAACAATTCTTGCCTACTGTACTTTTATTACCTTGGGGACTTTAAGGTGGGATGTAGCTACTGCAGCTACTGCAGCTACTGCCCACTATCTAAATGTAGACCCTGGCGCCCCCTGACATGCCAAAGGTCAAAGGTCTTGAAAAACTTGCTGCTGTACCGGACCAAAAGAAAAGTCATCTTCATTGTGCAGTCAGAGCGGTTTTAAAATCAGTAAAAGATACGCTGAGGTTAGTTTTTCACACCCACAGTTTTCACAGTGAATGATGCTGGAATTTTCTTAACTGGACACCTTTGAGTCTGCATTCTCCACCTACACTGTGACCTGTGGCAGAGGCGATGCGTGAAGTTCAAACACCTTTCAAGTCCTGTTCAGCAGCATCACGGAGGAGCTGCAGGAATCCACTCAGCACTGCAGATGCTTGAGATGTTTCTGAGCATCAAAGTGTCGATTTCTTAGTTTACTCAACCAGACTCGGGAATGTTGAATATGTAGATTGTGTCTTCACATCCCTCGGCACACTTCCATCCTTCTCCCTCCCTCCCTCTGTTAGCTGGTCTTGAGTGTTATTCCTCCTTACACTCGTATCGCCATCCCTCTTGTCCTCTTTTAATCTGCTCCAGCTCTTTTTCAACCCCCTCTCCTCTTTGCCTGAAGCACCTGAAGGCAGCAGCATGTTGAAATTTTAAAATATAACCATAAAATTAATGTGTCCTGGTCTTAAAATCAAGATGTGCAGTGATTACTTGCCTGAGGGAGAACTGTAATAAAGACTCGACTTAATAATGTTG
The DNA here is from genome assembly GCF_019176455.1 of Solea senegalensis. Lineage (NCBI taxonomy): Eukaryota > Metazoa > Chordata > Actinopteri > Pleuronectiformes > Soleidae > Solea > Solea senegalensis. The sequence continues at coordinate 15,626,375 of NC_058026.1, forward strand.
GAAACAAAATGAACGTGGCGACGAGATGAGGATTTTTAATCATAGCTTCAAAATTAAGATTAAGGAATTATTCTCCATCGTGATGTTTGTACCTCTTTGTTCACTGTTCTTCAACAATGTTGTGCACAAATCCGTTACATGAAATTGTCATGCATTTAACTCTCACTTACTGACTATCAATTCAATATATACAGTATATATATATCTTTATATATATATATATATATGTATGTATATACACACAGAGGCAAAAACAAACATTCAGGTCAGGTCTGATAGTATTGCATGGCAGAGTCCATTTAACAGATGAAGGACGCTTAATACAGACAATGTATATATTGTTTCTATATTGTTTCTGTCTCGAGGCAAAGTCATAACATCAACAACAATCATCCAACGTTACACACTGCAGCTTTTATACAATATTTACATTTTTCTCAGGCGTTAACTCATGTGACAGCATGTGTGATATTTGCTGGTGGATGTGATATCCAAGTCTTCCCTTTGGGCAGCCATCTCAATGAGCATTCCTGTTTGGTTGTCCTGGTGTCCCTGCTCGTGAAATGGTGCCTGTCTGCACTGACAATAAACACAAAAACATAACCAATAACTCAAACTGTCCCTTTGACAAGTAACTGATATGTGATGATGAGTAAGGAGGAGGAGCCTGTTTCTGTTTGACATAACAGTACTGTGCACAAGTCTTTGCTGCTCTTATGTCGAATTCTGTGATTATTGCCTTTTGTATTTGTCAACCTGATATAGTGTAACAAACACACAAACAAGCAGGTTTTTCCCCATTAATTATGTGTTAAAACTCCAGTTTTAAGAGAGCCATGGTTGTACTAATGTTGCACACTGGATAATTGACACTTTAACCTATAGAAGTGGATTTTTCTGGAAAAAAACCTCCAAAACCCTGCAAACACGTTTCCTGTATTTTCTGGATCTGTTCCAATTAGGTAGTAATTGTAAACAATTGTAATGGTGATTATAGAATGACTAAAACGTGGTCTAAGATGTCACTAACCTCTTCCTTCTTGAGCTGCAGCATAGCACACAGAAAGATTAAGGGCTGCTGAAATTTTTATTTAGTAGATGAATACACCTACGTGTTTTATACCTCCCCCAACACACTCATGCATGCATGTTTATACTCTCTCTCTCTCACACACACACACACAAACTCCCAAATGTGCTGTTGTGAGCAGTGGGAACCCAGAGCAAATTAAAACCAGGCAAATCCAGCTGGGCATCTGTTTTCTTTCTCTTTCTCTTTAATTTCCCCCTTCATTCTGCCAGTTCTTATTTGGTAGCAGTTGCACATGTAGTGACACGGTGTGTCCCTGCAGTGCCCGGCCTCTTCTTATCAGTATGCCGTGTGCATTTCCTCTCTAAACATGACCAAAGCTTTTGGGAGCCGTGAAGCCTCACTGATAAGATAACAGACAAAAGCCCTTCTCTCTTTAAGGAACGCGTGAAATAGAAAATAGGCAATCCCTCCCTGGGGAATAAGATGGAAAGAAAAGCAGGGGAGCAGCAATGAGAAATCATGTGCTCAGAAAATGAAATTTAAAAACCCCCAGATATGGACCAAAACCTAAGGAGAGATAGGTTTTATTTTTTTTTGTGTGAACAAAAGAAAACACACAAGCACACACACGTATATACATGTATAGCTGCCACTTCTCGTGTGTTAGGTGAAGATGATCTGCAGAGCATATTTAAATACTTTGCCATGGCAACAGGCTCCATGATTAGGGGCAAACAGGCAAAACTGCTGCAGCACTTGGGATTGAGATGATACAAATTAAGGGAACTCTGGACGGTTTCCAAGGAGACGAAATAGGCGGCGGGGTTAAAGTCCAACCTAAACACACCTTAAAGCTATTTTAGTGACAGCAGAACAGAGAGAGTGGGTGGGGGAGGGATGGAGGACGGTGGGTGGGGGGAGGGAGTTTTGCTTCCTAACTGCCTAGCTCCACAAATAATCACTACACCTGCCAAGATGTGTGACCAGGGTTCAAAATCCTTCCCTCCTTCTGTGTGTGTGTGTGTGTGTGTAGAGTTGTGGTCGTGTGCACCTTTCATTGTTCTGACTTTGCAGTATTTCCCCTCGAGCCTCTGCGTGAAGGACACAAATAAAAGAAGCTTAATTTAGTTTTTCATGTTTGTCATTTATTCCTCCATTTAATATTACAAACACAGCCTTTATTTTTTCTGTCATGACATCATTTTGCAACACATTCATAAGAAACAGCAACAAAGTAACACTTTTTTTTCAATTTTCAACAGCAGACCTCGACTTCAGTGTTTTCCGGTGTTTGAAGGTGTTGTGATTTAAATGTTAAGGCTCTTTTATGCTCAGTGTATTAAACGCATATAGGAATGAATGGAGCTTTCCTTTTGTTCTCCTTGTATTTATTTGTGTTTTTCTTTTGGCTGCCGACAGTTCAACAATGGAGAAACTTTTTTTATTCGAAAGACTTTGCGTTTGTGAGGAAGAGTTCGGTGTTTTCCAGTGTTTAAAAGTGCCACAATCCAGACAAAGTCCCATGTGATGCAGATGTGTCATAAAAAAAATCTTCGACATCCTTTGTCCAATATAATCACTATCCCTCCTCTGCACGTGACCAAACCATCTCAGCCTTCACTCCCTTACTTTTTCTCCAAACTGAGCTGTCCCTGGATTATATGCTCATTTCTAATCCTGTCCATCCTGGTCTCTGCCAACCAAAATCTCAGCATCTTCAGCTCCAGTGCCTCCTGTCTTTTACACAGTTCCACTGACTCCAGGCCATGCATCATAGCAGGTCTCACCAGGGTTTTGTACACCTTCACTTTCACTTTTGCTTCTCTCCTTCTGTCACACATCAGCCCTGACACTCGTCGCCACCCACTCCACGCTGCCTGTTCTCTCCTCTTCACCTCCTCTGTCCACTTTCCATTGCTTTGGATGTTTGACACCAGGTATTTACTGTCACAGTCTCGCTCAGACTAACCTAATAGATTTTTTTAACAAAAAAAACAAAACTATTATCCCACAAAAAGTGTGAGGAAGAAAGTTGTTTGAATGTTGTTTCATACGATTGTACACCTGTGTGTACAATCCAGTGGCGATGGTGAATGGTGCAGCGTTCCACGCATGCGTACTGTGATGTCACGTTTCTCTCTAATAGCAGTTTCTCACCAGGAGTTGGCCCCCATTTCTCTGTCCTTGTATTCTCTGAGTGCTAGCTTCTCCAAGTGTGATCATTGTTTTCTTTATTGTTCTGTATCTACTTCAAACTAAACAAGACTGCATCACCAAGTGGACTTAAACGTGCTGTAACTGCGTGGAGTATGCACAGTCGGTGAATGGTTGCGACATACACAGACACTGCTGTCCTTTGTGGACACAGAAAGCCTGAATCTGGCCTCAGGTTCCGCCATCACAACATCGTTGCCGTCGGACACTCTCCACCCTGTGCTGCCCTCTGAACAAGTGCAGTATCTGGGCAGTGGCACGTGCATTGAGCCTCAACATGTCCTACTTATTCTTTACCATTTCATTTATATAAGGAAGAGACTATTAAAACATTGGTGCTGATCTGGACAAATATGTTTACACAGATTTATTTTTTACTTTCTTTAAAATGGTGTGATAAGGCATTAACCATGTATGTGCGCTCTAAACATCCTGCTATAAGATCTTTTTATGTTTTATTCCTAAAGGCAAATCTAGTAAATCACAGCGCTCTGGAAGAAAATTGGAAAATGGGTTGTAGAAGAAGTAGTTAATGTACACAAGTAACCCTCGTTAGTAATGATGTCCCTGTCATATTTGTATAAAGGGTTGTTCTGCTGTTCGGCTTTTCAACACATGGCAACATTGCAATCAACCAAAGGTACCGCGGTGATAAAGGCAGTGGAGATCATGTTTTCTCTCCACTAGGATCAAAGCAATCTACTTCTGATAAACACTGTTTTTGCCTGCGTTGTCTTTGCGGAACACATTTGTCTAAAGCTGAACCCACAGCAGAGAGAAAACAGTGTCTGAAAACTCACTGGTCAAGACTACAATCTGTGTCCCAACCCAGGGGCTGCCTTCTTAAGTGGTTGTGGTCTACATGACTTATAAATAAGACTGGTCTATGGACTATGTCTGGTCTCCAGAGGACTTCCCTTTCACATTCCCGCTGCCTGCTAGCACCAGAGCCGCACTGCATTGACCACTAACAGTTCATATTTTTTCTCACATTTTTTTTTAAACAAAAGTCCATCAAACCAAAAAAATACAAGAGAAGATCAATTGACTCAAAGCATTACTTGTGATTTATGATTTTATGATCACATTGTGTCAGTGGCTACAAATAGATCAACATGAGCCGGATCATCGAGGTCTTGTATGTGATGAGTGTTAATACGAGTCTGAAGGAGGTCAGTCATCTTTGGCACTATAATCACCTGATAATTTTTTAGTCATTTGATGCCTCCTTTTTATTTCTTAATCAATCTGTTGCTGAGGTTAGGTTAGGCCAGTAACGATCCCACCTTTTGGATAATCCATGTTTGAAGGAGCCTTTGGATTAGGACACAGTTTATCCATCGTAACTATATAACATGCTAGCCCCCTAAAGTGAAGGCAGAGACATGTGGATCACACCCTGGAGGCTGTCTGCAGTATCACACTGCCATTCTTCTTCTCTTTCTTCATTTAGACACAAACACAACAGTGACACTTGAGAAACGATAAAACAGTCACACAGTATATTTAAAGTATTCAAAGCACAGTAGAAGGAGGTTGTTGTTCAGGCACTCGTTGAACTCTTTCTGTACCAACAGGTACAGGTTCACAATGCTGCTCTCATGTTTTTTCATTACAGTGGTGATTATTGTAATGGGTTTGGTTTCTGCCGTACGTGTGTGTGTGTGTGTGTGTGTGTGAGAGAGAGAGAGAGGTGAGGGGTGAGCATTGGGTAACTAATCAAAGTAATGTGTGTGTGTGTGTGTGTGTGTTTGTTTGAAGTAAGTAACACAATTACAGTTTCTATTGGCACAGACTCAGGTTCTGACATGCAAAGAGAAAAAAACAAAACAAAACATACATTCTACAATAGAAAAACAACAACAACAACAACAACAACACATCAACAGGTGGACATTAAACAGTCATGAAGCCAAGATAAAAGTAAAACTTTAAAATGTACATGTTTTTTTTTTCTTAAACACTGAAAAGGCATTTAGTCTCCTCTTATAGTCTGAATTCACTTGTAAGACAGAATTCACACCTGATTTAGTTTTTTATAGTGTTTCCCCTCCCTTCTCCTCCTTACAGCCTAATTCTATGTTCAGATCAAATGTACCATTCACGCCGCGGTGTGTCCATTACACATGCTTTTGTATAGAGTTTGGTCACATGACAGATTTTAGACAAACAAGGTGTGATCTAATGGTGTGTTTCCACTAGTGCTACTCGCCTCGCCTCAGCACGGTTATTTTGTGTTTCCATTTGTGATAGTACCTGGTACCAGGTACTTATTTTCGTACCTGCTCTGGCGAGGTTCCATGTGAGCTGAGCTGACACTATAGGCGTGACGTGGTCAGACTGCCGGCCACTGATTGGTCAGAGTGCCATCACAGGAAGAGGCATGAGCGTGACCTCCAAAACAAGAATCAAGCCAAACAATGCCGAACTGTAGATCAGTTAAAAAGACTTAACAATCTTAAAAACGTGGGTTAATCTCCAACAATTACCAGGGACATGTGTAAAATTTAAAAGTCTGGTGTATTTAGCGACAGCACAAACCCTGCCGCTGTGTTTCAGTCCAGTGACTGAACAAATATGTTTAATTAACTGAATCTAATGATTGAGTTACACTGAAAACAACTGCTTTACAAGTCACTATAGTCATAGTCGTGGAGCCGTGCAGTGATGACTCCGCCCACGTTGAGGAGGAACTATATTGCAATGGAAACAAAACAAGTGAGTCCAGGCGAGTCGAGCTGGGACGACAGGTGGAAAATAGCCTTAACAGTCACACCCATGTCACTGAGTAAGATAGTAGTTAGATTATTAACACTAAAGTAAATCACTGACTTTACACAAGGCTGAAGTTTTAATATCTGCAACAACATGTACGTGTGAATTCTGTTTCTGGGTGGATTCCAACTCCTTCATTGTGGAGACTGTTCACAGTGAAACATGAAATAAGTCATAACTACACATTAATATCAAATGGCAACTTTTCAAGTTGAGATTTTAAGGTGCATCTTAAAGGGTTTCAGCGATCAGACTCCTGTGAAAGAACATGAGGTTGTTCCATCTTAAAAAAACTCAAAAAAAAACCCCACCATACCATAACACAGTGTGCAAGACGGACAGGTCAGAGAAGCACACTTTGTAATAAAAAGATATATGTATACATATATATATATATATATATATACATACAAACATACATATATAAGTCAAATATAACACCACCTCACCTCAAGGCAACAGTTAACTGCATTTAACAGTGTCACTGTTTGGATCCCAGAGCCAATTAAAAGGTGTGAGATGCCTTCATCAGTCTGTCACATTTACTGCAGATGTCACTGCCAAACTGTTCAGTGAGGGCGACGTCAGCCCCCGAACCACATCCCAAATTAATCTTACTCTGAGATAATCACATAACTGACAATTAACTCTATTTCCCGTTTAATGCCTGACACCCCCACAGCACGACCACACACACACACACACACACACACACACAGTCTCATTTCACGCAGACAGACACTGATTCCCAGCAGGCACACACGCGTGAACTATGTGTTAGATAGAGCTTTGTTAAGTTCACAACAGTGATGCTTTCACTTCTTTTTTCTTATTCCTTAAGTGTGTGTGTTTCTTTTGTGATTTATACACAAACATTTAACACTGATGAAAAATCAGTGTTAAAAAAGTGCAGAGGAACAGCCGCAAAGAGACGGAAGAGTTTCCTCTCAAAAACAACGTGACTCACTATCATCATTAATCCTTAATTATTAATGAATTTTATTTGGACTTTATTTATTTATTTTAAATTTGATGTATTTTTTTCTGTTAGGACATTCATTAAAATTTTATTAAATTATTTTTTTCTTCTAATTGGAATGGAATCAAAATAAAAATGAAATGACCTTTTCACACCTTCTTTTAATAATTTTCTTTAATAAGTTTATTGTGGTCTTTAATATGTTTTTTATGAATATCGTTTCGATCAGATTGTTTTTGAAGAGTGCTCTATCTAATTATCATTGTTATTATTATTATTATTATTGTTATTATTATTATTATTATTATTATTATCAATAATAATAATAATAATAATAATAATAATAATAATAATGATAGCATAAAACATATTTGGTAAAAATGACAAATGAGGTCAAGAGATTGACTTTAGTATTAAAACAAAACACCTGCATATATTTTGGAATGAAACCCTTGACCGACAAAGACAAAAGCAGTTCAGCGTCTCATGCTGCAGAGGGAATCTTACTGTCAGGCAGGAATTGCACATTATTACCAAATTGCCTCCAGAACAGAAATTGCAATCATTACTGTGGCATGCAGGGCACTTCCATTCCCCTCTGCTGATTATCCCCCCACTCACTCTCCTCCTCCACCACCACTACACTACTTCTCTGATTGTTGAGCCACTGATTCAGGATCAGCCTCAGCCTGTCGGCACTGTGTGGTCGGCACTGAGGAGGATGTTCCTGCTGATTTGGGATCAGACTGAGCTGTAACGGCACTGAGTGAGGGAAAAAAACAACTCTCTGACACCTCAATAACTAATAGTAAACAATTGATATGTGGGTGCTGGAGCACCAACATGAGGTCAGACGTGTGAACAAATGTGTATTTAACAGGAAGGCAGGAAAAGCCAGTAAGTTCTGAGTTGGTGATTTCATTTCATCATAGTTCTCCACGATTATATTTATAAAACAACAAAGTAAACATGCAGTGTAATAATAAAAAAATCAGTGGAGAGATTTCCCCCGTGAGAGCAAACGTGTGGCGAAGGAGGCGGTGACGGTTGCTGTGTGGTTGGTTGGTTGTTGGTCATTGGTTAGCACAAACCTTAGCCCCAGACGAGCAGACACATTTCACATTATGTGAGCTAACAAATAAACATAAAGGGTCTCGTGACCAGAGAGAGGCGAGTAAAGGGATGTGAAATATACTTGTGCATCCAGTGTGAATGCACCACAACAAATGTCATGGCTGAATTAAGTTATTTCAGTAACTGTAGTTTATTATACTTTAAAAACTATATATTATATGTAGATTCATTTACCCTTCAGCTAATAATTCACTCATTCACTACCGCTTTATCCTGCTGCCAGTCCTAGCTGACAGTGGCCAAAAGGTGGGGTCACACCATGGACAGGTCACCAGTCCATCACAGAGACCAACAACCATCCACTCTTACACTCACGGTCAATTTAGAGTGTCCACTTTGTCTAATCCCCAAATCTGCATGTTTTTGAACTGTACCCGAGGAGAACATGCAGCAAGAAGTGGTCATGAACCCAGGTCTGCTGCAAAGACAGGAGTGCTGACCACAACACCAAACATGTGGCCCTCATTCATTAATAATTAGGCAGGATATTTACCTACACTCATGGCGCCATTTGAATGGCGCAATTAATGTGTTTATTATGCGACGAGTCCATTTGAACGCTCTCCTCATATTGTATTCACAACATCGCGAGTGGAACGTTTCTGAAGTCTTTGACGGTTTGTTCCATTTGAAGTCAGACCTGGGAATTTCTAAGGTCCCTGAACTCGGATTTCCAACTCAAGCAACCTCACCAACCCTGACACAGGATTCCATACAAACACTGCCACTTTTATCCTAAATAGCACTCCTGTTGTCATTCACATAGTACTGTTCAATTTCTACCTACGGACACGGATGTTGCTACGCTGTTTGGGAAAGCAAAAACATAGAGCATCGTTAACGACTAGTATTGCTAACAACGCTCATAGTCCCAGGATATGTTTGCTTCCACTCCCGGGAGTGTGGTGAACACGGAGGTGACCATTTGAATAGCAAGCATGTCATTTCCAAAACTTCTCATGATTGCCATTTGAAGGCACTGTAATACACTATATTCTGGTGACCTATGTGTGTTTCACATCTAGCATAACAGACCTAGTAATTTGCTGCATTTTCACAGCTGTAAGACAAAGGTAGAATCTGATTTACATGTTTATATACGATATGTCATTCAGGTGAAGATTTTCTTTTTGCATGAACAAAAGTAAATATGTAATTTAAATAAATTTAGCCCAGTTTAAACTCAGATGTTCTGACATTCTCTGACATGAAAATCACCACATCAGTGTTCACTAGAAAATTGAATCCACAGTTGTAAGGTGAGCTGACCCTGAAACAGATTTAGCACCAGTGTTTTGACTGAACAGCAAATCTGTGTTTGGCTGAATTGATCCTGAATCAGTGGCTTTCTAATCAGAGGCAAAGTATACAACACAAATATGCTGGAAATGTTGTTTTCTTCAAGATCATACTGCAGCTTCTTTTTTTTTAGGTTTAAGAAATAATACTCACACGCTGACTCAGCCAATCCCAGCTGACATAGGGTGAAAGGCGGGGTACACCCTGCACAGGTCGCCAGTCCAAACCCACGCAGCCACATAGAGACAAACAACCATTCATTCACTCATTCATCACACTCACACCTATACAGCCAATTTAGAGTGTCCAATTTACCTAATCGGTTTAAGAAATAATACAAAAAGAAAAATGCTGAAGAACAAAATAGATTATAAATGAAAGATAAGGTAAGGATTGTTTTTGACCGTTGTTCAATCCAACAGCAGAACGATGGGAGGTGGATCAGCGGGGCACTGAGGGTCATGTCATCTGGGTCACATGGCCAGTGCTCGGGCCTTGGCGGCGGCCGCCTGTGCCCTTTGCACGGCTTCCTGGCTGTTCTCTCTCTTTATCAGCTGGTTGGTCTCAAACAGGCCCTCATGGCTGCTGCCTCCAGCACCGGGGCCGCTGTCCGTAAACGTGAGCACTCCTGCACCAGACAGAGGTGATCACAACACGTTTCATTGTGGTAAACAGGCGCTACAGGCACATAGACAGGTGTAAAGTATAAACAAGAATGGGATTTTAGGACAATGAGGCTGGGATTATAAATAACTGTTATTTTCACCATCGATTATTTGTCAGAAAATGCCGGGAAATGTTCATCCGTTTTACCAAAACCTCGAAATGACGATGTTTTCAAATGTGAAACCAGAAAATCTTCACATTAAAGAAGTTGATGAATTATTAAAAACAACTCAAACAAAACGTTTATGCATTTTTAACTCTTTTTTTTTTTTTTCAAACACATACAGTTCAACTGTCAGAGAACATTTCCTTATTTCACTTTGGCAGATTGGCAGGAAAGATGACGGGCAAAGGAAAACCAGCCAGTCTAAGGCATTTAAATTATATTTGATTCATATTCTTTGTGATTTTACTGACTTACATTTTTCCAAGCTTTATTTTTATTTTATTTTTTTCTGAACAGTTATTTTAATTGTTGAAATGTGCTCAGTAAAAGTTATCCATAAATATAGACGATGGGAATAAAATCTATGTTGAGTCAGATTTTCAAACAGCAAAAAAAAAACAATCATTGTTTGACCTCATATAGAAAATAAAATATAATGTCAGGAAAAAAAAGCACAAAAAAAAAAAAAAAACAACCTGGTGATATTTCAAGCAGATTTGGTTCCACATACACGCTCTTCTGTTTAGCCGTTTTCACTACAAAGGAAAACAAATACTTGACAAGAAACCAGACGGTCGACTTGATTTGCAAATAAAAAAGTTTGTTTGAAGTGTTGAAGCTGAAGCTTTGACACTTTCATCTTGTGCTTGAGCTCTTGTTTGTGTCATATAAGCAACGACTTAAGGTTAACTGATCCTTGAAGTGAAGTGAAGTTAATGTTTAAACTTTAAATAAAGACGCCGCTCCCTACATCTGCTCTGATTTCAGGTTGTCAGATGTGAGGAAGCTGAAGGAATCTTTATGTTCCATCTCTATTTTTAAAAGTACAAAAATTACCCAGTTGTCAAGGTGACACATTGTTCCACCCTCGCCACCCAGCAGTGCTCAAATAAAAAGAGTGTTGATTACCTCCTCAGACTAGACTCAGCTGAGACATAGGAAGCTTCACTTAGTCAATTAACACATTCACTGTTTAATATAATTAAAAAGTATTTAAAATACCTGGTATCAGAACAAAGAACACAGGGGACCCGGCTGGTAAAAAAAAAAAAAAAAATCTATCTTAATTTGATTACAGCGGCATCAATTTAAAATAAATATAAAAGGTAAGAAATCTCAGAAGTGCAGAAGAGAGAAACTTGGGAGTAATGTTATTCTTTAATGCATTGTCGTTATGGTACAAGCCTTTAAAGTTTTACCTTTAATGTCAGGCAGGATGCGTCAGTGCACCTCTCCACGTAATCACGTCTTTGTGTTGCTTCTTTGTTTATGACAGAAAAATCCTCACAAATATAAAAACATCTAGTCTAGGTCTAGACACTTGAAATGGACAAGACTTCCTCTGGTGTTGTGCACCTGTAAAATCTCCTTTTGTTGTGGACAACATCATATTTTGTTGTGCAATGTGATTAGTCACCAGGTGACCGTGTGTCACAAGTTCTCCTCCAGTTTTTAAAGTGTCATTTCAGATCCTGTCTTTGGCAATCACCTCACCATGGCTCTCATCATCTCTTTCCCCCAAATTAGGCAGCAGTATAAAGAGTATATACTGTATATAGCTGCTGTCTTCTTTTTCTAACCTGTTTCCGCTCACTCTTGGATTTATTTGCATGTTTCTCCTGAGTTGTTTGAACCATGTAGACATTCCATCTCCAACTGTCTTGATTGTAAAAATCCTGAGTCTGCTGTCAGACGATGTCAGTGCTCTGGTCTTGCAGGAAGTACTGAATGATTTGGTGAACAAATCTTTTTTCATTAACCATGTCTAATGATTCAGTTACACCAGAAACACCTGCTTTGACCATCACTAGTTTGTGTGTCTGTGTCACTGCACCATGTTAAGGAGGTACTATGAAGAAGCGCCTTATGTCACATCACTGGCTGCAGCCTGGCTGAATTCAGTCAGGTAAGGACAACGTTTTGACCATGTCCAGAATCTCCTAAAACAATTGCAGCTTTTGTATCCATCCAACAGAAGAGCAGCTGTCTTTTGAGTCAACTGTTGCTTTCATTTAAAGTGACTGTTAAGCTCCTCTGAGCAAAAGTCGTTCGACACCGTTTCTCACAGAAAGCTACAACATGCTTGTTCTCTGTTGCTCATCATACGTCATCAGTGTCATGTTGCGCCTGTTGCTGTCACGTGTTGGATTGTCTGTTTTTAAGATTCTTACGGAGGCTTGAGTCTCTAACCTGCTTTGAAAGGTTGCTGTTGCAACAACGCATGCATTTGTGTGATTCTTAAGGTGACGTCTTACCATAGCCATCCACACAACCGCTTTTAAACTCGCCTTCAAACTTCATCCCATCAAAGCGAGTGAAGACTCCAGCACCATGGAACTTCCCCTGCACAAAGTCACCTTCATACCTGAAAGGAGAGAACAAAATTCACAAAGGTCATGACAAAAAAAGTCTGACATTCCCCCATCACGCTACAGAATTACAGCAATTGTTTGTTTGTTTGTTTTCGTTGCATGTACAGGGATGAAGGATTGGCTTTGGCAAAATTGTCCTTGAATGTTTGGAATTCCAGGCATGTAAGTCATATATGTCTTCATCTATTTCTTCACATTCTCACATCACACAAGCAATGCAAGATTGTCCTTGCATTATTGCCTCTTTTGACAACAGCAGACAGGAGTTAATGCAAACAGTGGTGAAAGAGACGAGGTAGAAGCTTTGACAGCAAGTCACCACACACTGTAACTGACTCAAAATATGATAAAGTAAAAGTAATAATCACACAAGCACGATGATGTAGTTCAGTTCCAGTTTTACCCTGAGATAAATCTAGAATCTCTCTCTCACGCTCTGTGACCACATCTTTGCAGGCTGCAGGATCCAGATCTAGTTTTGAGGCTATTATCATTATCATTAGCAGTAGTAGTATTGCCATTATTATTATGATTAAAATTGATATCAGTATAATGTCTGTATCAACAATCTCTTTTCCCTTGCAGTCCCAATGGAACGCAACAGCAATATCCATTGCTGTTACATATATTTTTACACAACATCTATTTGATATATCACACTCATGTGTCTTTTTTATCTTCAACTACCATCATTGTGCCAATAAAATCATGAGGTCACCATGATCTTGACTTGTGAGCACCTAAATGTATCTAGCTCATCTTTCAGTGCAAGAGAATGTTAATGCAATATTAGAAAAAAGAAAAAATGGTTTCAGTGATATTCATATTCATAAAAACATGAGGTCACAGTCATCAATTCTTTAGCAAATTTGAGGATTCCTTGATCTTGAGATTTTGTGAGGACACGACGACTTTGACCGTGACCTTCGACTCCCAAACTGTAATCAATTAATCCTCGAGTTCAAGTGAAAGCTTTTGCTAAATGGAAAGATTAGCTGAAGGCAGTCTCGGAATGCTGGGTTCACGAGAATCAGAAGTACAGTTTAGATATGTCTTTTGTTCATTTTAATCACTAACTCTAATTTAGTGCCAAACCACAGAAGCAGAAAATGTTCTGTCCTGTGACTTAGAGATTCAGAAGACTCACCATTGAACACCGTAAATAATATGTTCTGGTGTCTCAGTAGCCCTTGAAGAGTGAAAGAGTTTTTTTTCGTCTGTCTCTGAGTAATATTGCAACAAATGTCCTCGAGGAGGCAACACTTTTGTTTACTTGAATCTTCACCAGACAAAGAGGAGCAGATGAAAGGCCAATGTTTCCATCTGCTCAGGAATGATTCTCACTACAAGAGAATTCCGACAATTTGGCTCTGAACATGTTCAGGCTGTGGAAGTGCTCAAACAATTCTAAAGCCAAAACTTTGTATCTGCCAAACACGATCAGTAGATCCAGCTTTGTGCATTTTTACCTTAAAGTAAATGGCAAATTAAACATTTACATTTGAGGCGTTGTAAGCCAAGTCTGCCCCTTTAAGGAGGTTGCGTTAAGTGTATTTAGGTGAGAAATGTTGGGCAATTAAATGAGTTTGCACAAAAATAGGAAAGTACACGCATGTGTGCTTTAAGTCAGACCCCATGTTCGACATCATAAGTTGCATAGCAGAAGAAAAGGAAGGTGTTTATTCTCCACTGTTGACAATGCTAGTGCCGTTCTGCACCACAGAGACAGCTGCACTGTTAATAGTTATCACCGACAAGCTAAGCTATTGTAGCACTGCACCACCAATACACTTTGGAGACTTTAGAGGTAACAGGAGGTTCTCCTTACAGATGGACACCTGCATTAGTGCAAACAAGACTAGACAATGTAGTCCAGTCATTATACTTGAGTCCAAAATGTTGTTTCATGTTCACGGAGTTTGTCTGTGAGTCGAGTTACACGATTGCCTCCAGTGCACTCAGAGCTGACACTCAAATATAAAAGGCTTTAAATTCAACACGTGATTGAGATTCTTCCAGTGTCCTCGTGTATCAGCAATGGAGGACAGTTGTGTTTGCACAACCTGAGTGAGCAAAATCAAACAAAGAGGGCAGAATCTAAAAGGAAAGGTGTTGCTCACAGGTGTTGCCAGTGTAATGTGACTTGACAAGAATTTTTTTATTGGCTCAATATAATAATACAATAACACAAAAAGTTAAATGCACTCAACATTCAAGTCTGGATCTAAATCATCAGTGCTCTAAGTCATAAACGTTATTCAAATCGGGACTCTGAGCAGTGGACCACTTCTGATCAATATCACACCTCCAGCTCTGTGGAAAATGAAATATTATCCCTTCAAAAGATGATTGTATTTTAAAAGATCAATGGTCTGGTAAACACAAGGGGAGACACAGACCTGGAACCATCAGGGAAGACCAGCATCCCACAGCAATTGAAGAGACCGTTCTCAAACTGTCCAGTGTAGCACGTCCCGTCGCTGAAGTTCAGCTGACCCAGGCCATGACGCAGACCTGCAGCAGTGCGTACACACACACACACACACACACACACACACACAGAAAATTCAAGGGCTTGCATATAGTCTGAACAAACTATACTGAACATAATGAGGTTAATGGCACTTTTAGAGGAAACAAAGGCAAGTTTAATGTACATTTTTACTGTTCCTGACATCATGTAACATTTTGCACTTTTGAGCTCAACAACTTGCACGGGACATTGTCTCGGATTGTTTTCTTTCCTCAAGGACAGATGCTTTTCTAGTCGTGATGAGCACTCACAGCTGCTTTACACTACAGTTTTTGCCATTCACCCTTTCACATCCATTCACTCGCACTTTCATACAGCGCATCCATGTGCAGCTCGTTTTCTATCACAATTATTATCTATTTCTATTTACAATTTTGTGTGCTTGGTCACCAAAATGCCTATGCAGTAAAAGATTGAAGTAATGAATAAATGAATAAAACAATCAGTAAGGTTGAGAAATACTAATATAGTTTTCATGTCAGCATGAACGCCTTAATGATTTTCAGACCTTAATGGGAAGGTGTTTAATTTTTAAATTAGGGTAAGCGGTGGGGGTTAAGAAGGCAGCTACATCATTATTTTAGTTCCAACTTTTTGAATTAGCAGTTCATTTTCATAATTGGTGTTATGAGAGACAAAATGCACAACCGCTCTCTGTCATTTCTCGACTCTTAAGATGATCCCGTGGAGGTGAGATCCAATTTTCCTCCTAATTCTTGCTTCCCTGGATCAGGATTGATGGGGTAGGGAAAGAAGTTAGAATCCCTGCAACCTCTATTAGCAAGCCCAGCAGGAATTAGGAGAATAAATGGATATGAGGCACAGTTGGACACAGGTCCAAAGAGGTCCTGGGTGCCTCGTAGCAGTCGCAAGTGAGGAAGAGGATTTACCGTGAGCTCGCCAAATGGCATGAAACCAATGAAGATGAGAAAGAGAAAATCTCCAATGGTGAGTTCGGGGGAGCACCCGAACAGCAGATTGGGATTTGCAGGAGGAGAGGTGGGGGTGAGACGAGTGAGGGTGAGGCGAGTGAGTGTTGTCCCCCCAGCTTCCATGCAGCTAATGGCAAAGTAAATTAGGCAGTCCATCTGTCAGGGCTGCTTAAAGTGCTGCTCTCTGCCTAATCTCAGCAGGGTTTTCGCAGGAGATTTGGAGAAGAGATTTGGCCGAAACTAAATCTGGAGCTCTTCATTCCATTTTCCAAGTCTAACACATAGTGCATCCATATGTGAGGCCAGACTTGATTAAGTATACAGTCTATATATACTGTATGTTGGTAAAGAAGAGGGCCAACTGGGGCTTAAATCCTGCTCTTTAGCCCTGGAAGCCCAAGGCAGGAATTTCACGGACGAGCCACTGAAATGCAACAATCTGCTGGTTTGTCTGAGAGGTCACATTGGCCACAAACGCCAACAGCAGTGTCTTCCATCAAGCTTTAGAGAACCTGTGTGTATAGACTGAATGTACTGAAATAAAGTGGTATCAGTGTGAGAGTTTTAACAGACTGCTATGGAGCGAACAGTTGACAGTTTTGCTGATGGTACAGATTATCAGCGGACGGCAGCAGCGGCACTTTCCTCCCTGTCTCCTTGATTTGATCCCTGCACACGGACTCTAATCCAGAGCTCAGCTCCTTTGTAATGCCTCCCTCCAATCTCATGTTGGGTCACGGTCTCTGGCTAATTTTGGTTTAGCTGAATTTGTTCGGCTTTTATGTCAATCAATAGCGGTAATGCATATGTTAAATGACCGCACAGGGGAAGTACAGTAGTAAATGGTTTCTGGCTGTTGCCTTGGCTGTTGGGGATGTATCCAACCTATTTCCTGTAATCTGAGAGCCCCGGGTCTGTCTTCCACTGGAGCGCTGCTAAATAATTCATGTGACACCGTAGACCTCTGTCCGACATGCACCTACATGTTTGTGTGCAAACAGTGACTTTGCATGCTTGGATACCGAGATACGCTGCATGACACGTGTCAATCTGTGTTCTTGATCACACCTCCCACCACACACACACACACAAACACACACGACACCTAGAGAGTTCCAAGTACTTCACAGAGCAAATTCAACAGTGTTAATTCAGTTAATATCGAGAGAACGCTCGTTGAGTTGTACTTTGGAAATGGCAGACATTAACTGTGTTGTAGGAAAAGGTACGTGAGAATATTCCCTGGTGTACTAAAGTTCTGTGAAAACATTTGTGTGAATTACATGGTGGGGGGACACACTTAATAAAGGAAAGAAATTAGTCAAAAGGAAAGCAACTAAAAACAATTAACATCTTGACAAACGGCTAAATAATAAAAAGTGACAATTCCAACAACCAAGTATTTTTCTGCATCCCATTCTCATTTAAGATGAGATGAGACTGTGAATCATGAGCTTACCAAAGAGAAGTGTACATAAAGGTTGAGAAAACATTTTTGTATCCAGAATCTGAAGATGACGACAATGATGTGACTGAAAGGTCATGTTTGACTGTTTTCTGTTTATGTTGAATATGGTTGCATTCCATGTGTAGTCAGAACTCAGAATTTATACAAACACTATGTTAGTAGCACCTCTGTCGTATTTGTTTTACAGGAAATCAGTCGTACACATCGTACTGTTACATTTTTTGCACTGCTATGCTGGTACTAGTTTGCATTCATGTTTTTTTTTTCCAACCTCTCTCTGGAACGCAGGTGACGTCACTCCCACCTCTGACTTTTGAGTTCAAGTTTAAATGAAACGCAGCAGTAGCATGAGACTGTATTTGAACTCTGACTGCACCACAGCAGTGTGTCTAGGCTGCTCCATTACAAAAGCTCTTTCCATTAACAGATCTCAAGAAGGGCAAACCTACACCAGGATTCAGCTAACACGCTAAAACCAATGAGCTGCAACAAAGAAGTTAGTCTTCAACGTTTCCTTTTAGTTGAGCCTATACAGTCTACTTGGTCCAAAAAGGCCAGATCTTGGATAGCCAGACTCTTCATCTGTCTGGGACTTTGACTAAAACGCATCTGCTTTCAGCTTTTTTAAATTTTACTTTCACATACAGTTGTAAAAAATTCTGACTTGTTGCTCAGCAGACTGTACGCAGTAGCTAGATTAAAGTCTTGGCCCAGATATCCACTGCTGCCCCTAGAGGCCAACGCCTTGGCCACCGTGGATGCATGTGCATTGTGTAGTTGCTGTGTTGCTACATGCACATCTGTTAACACAGGGAACTTGCCTGCTGCTATATGATTATTAATTATTATTAATAATCATATTCTAAGCTCTATTTTGTTCTTTCTCTCGTTCTATTTTTTTGTACTCTCCAGTACTGTTTTAATGTTTCCGAATTCTAAATGTTATTTTGTTTACCTTGAGTTGCCCCATGTTTGAAATGCACCATAAAAATAAAGCTGCCTTGCTGCATATTTAACATCGGGTTTGCCTGTGAAAATTGCCATAAATAATATCATTTTTAATAGTACACTGTATCAACTACATACCAGGATTCTGTGCTATGAAGCTGCACATTAATATAATAATTAACAGGTGGACACATGATCTGATGAACAAATAATTCACAATAAAAGCCTTGTTGAAAAGATTACAGGTACAGTGTGTAAGCTTAATCACTTATTGGTGAAGTTTCATGTTGCAGCTGAATATCCTTCACCGCCCCCTTTCCTTCTAAGTGCGTTGGAAAAACTATGTTGCCTTCAGTTAGCATCAAAACTCCAAACATCTTTGGATATATAACCAGTTACATTTTACCTTCAATTTCTGCCTAATGAAAATAATATCGTCACTTTAAACCCTTGAGGAAACAGATGCGCTGGTGTTAAGTACAGACACAGGAACTGTGATCAAAGATCCTCACCACTTTCTATTCTGCTGGGAACTGCTCATAGGATGTGAAAAACATAGGTGAGAGAAAAGCAGGGCAGCTCACAGGCAGTGTAGCTGCTCTAATCCGATAACTTGATACATAATAATAAATAATAAAGTGTTCCCGAACATCTGTGCTCACTCATCCAGCGTGCCCCACACATACTGTAGCTGAGAAGCATGAACATACCACCTGCATAGATCAAATAGCCCCTGTATTAGGACAAAGCTTATTTTCATTTCCATTTTTAGCAGATTTAAAAGATAATAAAAAAACAAAAACAATCAAAACATCCTGTGAGTTATCACAGAGTGGCATCAGCTGCTGTGGTGTGCTAAATGCTGTGTGTGTATTAATGCAGCAGAGACAAACCTGTTTTACAGTTGTTTGTTAAAAGTGCACAGACCATAATGTTTGGTGCCAATGTTTTTTTTTTCTTTGTTTAACCTTGCCCTAAAGGTTGTCCAAGTGTTTTTGTTAACCTACAAATACTGGTTTGAGGTAATGTGATACAGTCTCAGCAGACTCACTGGAACCATATGGTCTGTGTGTGCGTGTGTGAATGTGTGTGAATCTGTCTGAACTTCCTGACTTAAATTTGACACTTTTTTTTTTTTTTTTAACCGTTAGATGCAATCTATTTGTGTGAGAGGTTCATTTAAAAGCCAAATACTTTTTCTGAGACAACTCAAGTGTCATAACTCCTTTTGTATCACATATACAAATGTTTAAATTTGAATGAATTTCCAATGCTCTTACTGTTGCTGTGTTCCAGTTAAAAAAAGAACTACACTACACTAGTTGTGTTCCCCTGGACGAGCGTTCAGGAGCTAAGACATCTTCATATTCATATTTGGCCACTGGTGTAGAGATGCAGCAGTAGATGCATCAGGTGGCAGGTGTCAAACACCTTCTCCTCCGAGAAGGTGTTGTGCCATAATAAGCGTCCTACCAGAAACACTCCAGCCGTGAGCAAGATGTTAATGCACCTCCACACAACAGGAGAACGGGAGTGGTTTTTTTTCAGAGCGGAGTTGCTTATTATGACAGAACAAAAGCTCCTGTTGATGTTATCAGCACCGCAGTGTTGAAGACAGTAGAGGAGAAGGAAGAAATATGCACACAAATGTGATTGCAGCTAAGGTCTGGCAATGTCAGCTGACTTTCAGCTGCTGAGCCTGGTTTAAGTGCACTTTAGCCGATTCTTTAAACTACAGTAAGTCTGGTAACTCACTGTGATGTATTTGAGCTATTACAGGCCAAATTTAAATTTCACAAAGGGGAATTAGTTCAAATGGTGAAACGCACCCTTAGCATGCGAGAGGAAGTGGGATCGATGCCCACATTCTCCGTGAAGCACTCGCCTTTAATCCGATAATGGCACATGGCGTGTTGGCTGAGTACAGCCAAGCTCTTTTTTTTCCTGTAGGGGTCGCCACAGTGGATCATCTGCCTCCACCTTGTCCTCTGTGGTCTTCCTCTTTCCTCCTGCCCAGCAGCTCCATCTTCATCATCATTTGTAGAAATATAATCACTAACCCTCCTCTGCACCAAACCATCTCAAACTTGACTCTCTTACTTTATCTCCAAACCGTTTAATCTGAGTTGTCCCTGAAATACGTTAATTTCAAATCCTGTCCACTCTGGTCACTCGCAACGAAAATCTCTGCCACCTCCAGCGCCTCCTGTCTTTTAGACTGTGCCACTGTCTCCAAGCCATGCATCATAGCAGGTCTCACTACTGCTTTCTTAGAGAGCAGGGGTGTCACAATCGCCGTATCGAAAACAACGTCATGATCATATTTTGAATTCCCTGTGAGTTTTGTTATGAACATTGTCAACAATAAAACTACGGTGTGTAAACTATGCTATGTACTTGTAGCATAGCACAGGACATCTCCGCATGCATTATAAGGACGAACTGTAGACGTAACTAAAAAAACAAGTCCGCAAACTCAGACAACACCTCCGTCCTCATTTGGAGTGAAACTTCCTCAAAATTCAACTCATGCTACAGCGATAACTAGCGATATAGACGTGTTTTTAACATCAGACATGTGACTTTATTCAGTGGTGGAAAACCCTGGACTTAATCAAAAATCAAATCGAATCAACCATTTGGAGAATCGTGACACCCTTATAGGATAACTTGAATAATGTCATTGCTTCCAACAAACAGGTAGGTTTGTGGTCATAGTCATAGTTCAGGTTTTTTGAGGTATGGTTGTATGAGACTTCACGATGCCAGCCAGAGACTTTTAAAGTCGACCATAACTGAAAACATGGCTGCCAGTACAAGGAAAACACTGATTTCAGCCACTTGACAAAAGGCTCACCTAATGAAACATATGCCTTCCTAAATCTATAATGTCTCAAATGTATAGCTATGGCTTCATCTCAGCATTAGACCACTGTCATTCACATACATTACCTATACCTATAAACCTCTACTTCAAGAAACGCGAACTAAAGAAGCTGCAAGAGAAAAAGCAGTTGATTGAGTCGGCAAAAAGTGAAAGCAAGATTTATAGGTACCACTATAATGTGGATGATGTTGTTTTTCTATCATTGTTACGCAATCAGTTTTAACATCATGAAGACAAGAAAAAAAGGTGCCAGACAAAACAATCCTAATCTCGATAATGAATCATTTTTGGACAGTTTTATTCCTCCAATACAGTACAGTACAATAAATCTGAATTATACTCCTGTGAGAACAGCCACTTTATTGTGGTGGTGGACTCTGGGAGCAGTGCTGTTGAGGGAATAGCCCACAGTTGGATCAAGGCTATGAGCACTTTGAGTGGTTGTTAAGATTAGAAAAGTGCTATAGAGATGCAGACCATTTACCATCGATCAACATAAGAGAAAACAAAAGGACATCCAACAGAGATGTCTATCGCTTTATCATCCACACGAGGGTCATGGGGGGCGGGAGCTAATCCCAGCTGAAAATGAAATAGGTGAAAGGTGGAGTCACACACTTGACAGGTCGCTAGTCCATCGCAGGGCCAACATATAGACACGAACACCTACGCTCAGTTTAGAGTCTGCAGTTAACCTCTGCATGTTTTTGGACTGTGGTAGGAAACTGGAGAAAACCCAAGCACACACAAGGAGAACATGCATATTCCACATAGAAAGGACCTTTGTTGAACCAGGATTTGAGCTAGAGACCTTCTTGCTGTGAGGCAACAGTGCTAGCCACTATGCTGTTCTTCCACCGACCATACTCGTGACTTCTTCCCTGACAACAGTCCAGTGTAGGTTTACTTATGGCGTGTTCCTGTTGTACTCTGAAGTCAGACTCTCCCAGTTTTAACACTGAAAGTCGACAGGAATGGCCAACAATTGTGTTTGCATCTGTGATTTTGAAACGCGGTCAACTCAATGTAAATGGAACGCAGCAATTGTCGATGTGGGCATGAATGCAGAAATGCTACGAAAAGCAGTATACAAATAACTGAACTCGAGCCCTATACCCCCGTCACATCCTTTATCCAAAGCTAAGCTAATATTACTTACATTTGTACTGTCAGAAATGTAGCGGTAACCAACCAGGACATAGCCCACATAAGGCATGTTTCCACCGCAGGAAAAAGGGAAAGCAAGATATATAGGTACCACTATAATGTGGATGATGTTGTTTTTCTATCATTGTTACGTACAGGGACTATACTCTTAACAATGTGTGCTTTCACCACAGGTATCCAGGAGCTAAATAGAAGTTTTTGGCTCCAACAAGGCCCCTGCTAAGGGGACACTACTTTGTGAAAGTACAGGAGCCTGTAGTTCTGATACAGTACTTACAGTATTGTGCTCCAGTATTTTATGTCAGCTGATCAGTTTCTGCATTAGCTCTTAAAACTATCTTCATATTTAATATGTAAATATAAACATTAGTGGCACTGTTACTGTAGTCTTTCACATTACCGCAACCTAGTGGACTGGAAGGGAACAACTTGTGTTGTGACCGAGGGTTATTTACATGTCATCAATCTAATTTACCTAATCTTCCCATGGTGGAAATACAGACAACAATGGCCATCAGGAACCTTCTTAGTTCCTTAAAACAGTTCCTGGTACTTTGCAATGGAAATGTAGCTACTGTATAGACCAGCTATAGATCCATCATTTTATTTGGTAAAGCAACATGTCAAATAGCCGAGCTCCGCAAATGCAATGGACCCCAGCACATATCCACCCTCTAGCTGTATGCTACTGCTATGTTTTACTGCTAAGAGCTTGATCACATCAATCAAACATATGTCTCGTGGTATTTACATGGGCTTGTGCCTTATTGTTTTAATTATAATATAACTAGTCTGTGCAAGCTAATGAAGTCAGTGATGGATGGAGTGACTGAGAAGGTCAGTCTTGCCTTCTTTCCATTCACCGTGGTACTCCTCGCCATTTGAGTAGGTGAAGGATCCTCGTGTCAGGGTCATGGGTCCTGCTGGCACACACACAAAAAACATCATTAAGACCTGACACACACGCGCACACATACTGAGAGCTGGCAGTTCATCAGATCATGTGTCCACCTATCACCTCCCATGTGGGTTAACTGCAGGGTTTAAGATTATAGGTTCAAGACACTCCATAATAAACATGTTTTCCTCCTGTGCATTCACACTAAAAGCAAAATATTCATGTAGTTCAATAACAGAGTTCATGCCAAGCATCATGCGCCAAGATCAGAGTTCAAAGTTTTGAAAAAATTGTTTTTTTTGTGCGATGCCAAGAAAACAAAATCTGCATTATTGGATGATGTCAGCTTCATCTTGGCTGATTTTGTCTTCATGCAAACATCCTGTTGTGGATTTTTTATTTTATTTCTCCTTTATTTAACCAGATAAAAGACCCATTGAGATGAACACAAATAAAACTTATAGAAACTCACAAATCAAATACAAAATAGTACAAGTATATGGAAGAAAGGTGAAGCAAGTGGCAAATTATATATCACAACACAGTGATTGGGAGGTGAGGGTAATTTATTATTTTATTATTATTTTACAAGACAATCATGTAATGATACACCACAATATGGCCCCAAAAAGGCTAAAGTGCAGAATTTGGAAGAGTTCCATTTTTTTATACCACTGTCAACTACTACTGTTCACCCCAATATGAAATGATGAATATATAAATATGACTAGGCCATTTTCTGTCACAGTTTATGTCCTATATCAAGTCTGTTGCCTATATGCTACTGGATTTGTGAAGCAGCTGTGTTTACTATGGTCCTCTGTAGTGTCATTGTCTTCTCCTTCCTGTTGTTTCACAATGAGGTTAGAGACAAACTGCTGCACATGGAGCATCAAAGACTCGTTCAGGCTTCACGATGAGACAGAAAACATCTAAGGGCCGTTTATTAGGCTGAATAATTGCTCAAATGCCATCAGACATGCTGTCAGTTTAGATAGGAGGAGGAGTGTGTATCCCTCCATCTAATGTTGCCACAGTAACGGTGCCCCTAATCCCTTTCATCCTGCCGGTATGACGCCGCCAGCCTCCAAAACATACACACACACATGCAGACTGATGGAGAGGGAGAAGGAGGGAGAGGAGGCCTGGAGGAGTGAAAGAAATGGTTTTACCTGTTTTATTCACGAGCAACTCGGTCCTTTTTCCTCTACATCACTCAGTTGGAGGAATTCTGCTCCTCTCAGCGGTTATTTTCAGCCTTTTCTGTGGCTGCCACTGTCCTGGCAGGAGCTGCCTCAGTGTCTCTCCAAGGTGCCGTGCTCTGATTGGCTGCTGCGCCTCCACCTCGACTCAACACCCCCTCCCGTTGGCTGTTCCTGCTCACTGTCCGTCCCCTCCGCGGGAGACATCTTTGTCTGGGGCAATGGGTTCAATGACTTAATTAGCCGGAGTGCACCTCCTTTAAAGCATTTGCCCTTGCCTTTTTATGTTCCGCCCAGCGTCTCTGTAGGATTATAAAAACAGCGGCGAGGACTCTCTTTAATGCCACTGTGTCATTTCAAGTTTCAATTTAGTGATTAGACCTGCGTTTTGTCCACTTTTATGAAACAAGATTTATTGTTCCCGCTGCAGCTAAAACAGCTGCACTGTGGTGGTGGAGCAGGTTTGTTAAATGAGGTGGAGCCAATAAGGCTTTAATCCACTAAAATTGAAATAAAGAGGAGGGAGTGAAGGTGACCCAAATGAAACAAAAACACTGTATGCGTCCTGATTTTTGATACTCCAGGGTAAATCCAGCACTACGATTAACCTGCTGTAGCTTTTTATTGATTTATTTATTTTGATGTCTTTCTTTTTTTTAAAGAAAAATATTGTTTATCATTTATCATCAACAATGTAAAGGGAAAGTTTAGTTTTTAAAAGGGTGGTTGTATGAAGTAGTCAATGCTGACATCACCTGGAACCAGACTGAGACAGGTAACAGGGGGACACATCACTTCAGAAAATCTACACCTGCTTGATGATATTTTAAGATTATGTGTGTTTCTGACTGGAAACTGAAGTTTGTGTCACTTTGTAAACAACTCACACATCACAGTGCAGAGCAGACAGTCACTGCTGTCTCAATCTCCAGGTTCAAATGTGTTATTTGTTTCCTGTGAGTTTGAAATCCTTTACTGAGATTTACAAAAGTGACGCAAACTCAACAAACTCCAGCAGCAGTAGACCAGCAGGGCCTGTTTCCACACCAGCTAAAAACTTTCAGATTTTCTCTGAGGACTCTGGAAGTTGACAAACTTTTTTCAGTCAGAGAGGTCTGTGAACACATCAGATTTCAGAACAGCCATGTTTTTAGTGAATGCTCGTGTTGCAGGTAATTTTGTCAGCCAGACACTGGGGGTTCACACAGTGAAGTCAGCTCTGGCAGAGTCAGTAATGCACCTACACTAAAAAAAAAAGTAAAAGAAAATTTCATTCATTAAATTAAATTCATAAATTCATTTATTTTGAGAACAACACAAAAGCACTGTGAGTAGATTTTGTTTTTGTTTTGCTCCTCTATGACAGTAATCTGAACATCAAATTAACATCAGATTTTTTTTTTTAGGTTTGGGGAAAAAATTTTTTATAAAACAACTAAGTGACTAATCGTGAAATAATTAATTGATTATTAAAATAATTGTGTTAATCCTTTAATTGGCTAAATTACATTCTTCTGCTTACATGGATATTAGTGATGTCACAGTGAGGAGCTGCTCTTACATATATATACACATATGTATATACATATATGTATATATATGTATATTTAGCATTCATACAAATATTATATGTAGTCTATTTTTTTCATGCAAACTATGCAAACATGCTTCTTTGTTTACATGGCCTTTGAAACGGCAGTGTCGTGTGTGTCTGTGTGTGTGTATGTGTGTTTCGCTCTAACAAACATCTGTTCATTTTTCAACAATGCAGTGTTTTATGCGTACTTTAAATCCATCCGCGGCCCTGCGCACGCACCCGCGCCCTTTGACACATATACACACAGCTTTAAGCCAAGGCAGATTTGGAGGCCAGGCAAAAAATATATATGTGTGTATATGTATGTGTGTATACGTACATATATATATATATATATATAATGTAAAAGGACCAATGAGTGAGCGCATCCCCGCGTTGAGATGCTGCTGAGTGGAGGGATAGAGGGAGGAGAGGAGGGAGGGTGCTACTTTTGGTGGGTGGGACAAATGAGAGCGCTATAGAAAGGGGGATGCTGCAGCCGCGTCCCCCCTCATATCTCACTCACTCCACCCAGCCCTAGAATAAAAAAGCCACCGGTGACGTGCGCGCAGGGAAGCACCCAGCAGTATGTGCGCGCCCACGGGAGGGGCCGACAGAAAATGGCGAGTCTGTGCAAAAGGCAGCAATGCACGATAGAGAGGCGCGGCTTTCGGCAGGAACTTGACTCTTGGAGGCACAAACTCATTCACTGTGTAGGTAAGCTCGTTTGCCATTGTGTGTGTGTATGTGTGTGTGTCGTGGTCCGGTGGGTCCGGATGTGCCGGAGCTCCCGGTTTGTTGTTTTTCTACTTGCCTGATTCCAGAGCTCACAGCTCTTAATGTATAGCGGCCAGTGAAGAACATATAGAGTGGAGCTGTCAGCTGTGTCAGCTCTGTCAGTGTGTGTGCGTGTGTGTTTGTTCTGGTACCCGCCTCTTTACCGGACTCTCCTGAATATTCTCCTCCAAGTTTGTGTCTCTTGTGTTGTGGTGCGTTCAGGTGCTGTCACCTATGTTTGTGTTTACCTGTGTACCTGCTTCACTGTTATTGTTGTTGTGGTTGTTGTTGAGTCGCTGTCTTACGTTCGTTGGCTTGTTATGCTTCTTCTTATTTTTATACATATATATATATATATAAAAATACATGTAGCTGTTTATTTATCGTAAGCAGAGCAGTGTCACATGTGCAGATGGAGCTGCGCGTTAGCCAATGGGCTTCCCTGCTATAGGCCGGCCCGTGCATGAGTGCGCGTGCTCTTTTCTTCATTTTTTTTTTTTGGTGGGGGTGCGCGTTCTCGGTCTCCAAACACAACCTCCCTCTCCTCCTCCTCCTCCACTGACCTGGAAATCGGCTTTTGGGAGCGCGCATTGCTGCATTGGGGGGAAAAAAATGTCAGAGGAAATAATTTTGTATTTTAGGGGGAAGGTGCATGCTGCGGTGCGGGGGCTCGCGGGGCGGGGGATGCCGCGGTGTCGCGCCCTGCAAACCTCGATACTTGTTGAAGCGTCGCTTCTTCGGATACTGAGCTTTAAAAAGTCAGTCCCGTTCAGTTTGTATATTTATTGCAATAAAAAGTAATCTAATGATTATTATTTTGTCATAGTTATAACACACACACACACACACACACACACTTGTTTTTGCGCCAACATGGGGACTCAGAGGTTAAGTAAAGGGACCTACGATCTAAATAAAAAAAAATATATATATATAACAATTTAATATAATATAACAAACAATTTATCGATGCTAATAACACACACGATCACACACATGACAGTCCTTCCCTGGAGAGCAGCTAAAAAAAACAACCCCCTCCATCACCTCGTGTCGGCTTTTATTTTGGATTTTATCATCCGTGGGTCGCCCCACACACACACTCTCAACCCACCATCTATATCTGTATGTATTTCATTAGCTGTGTAATCCGGTGACATCCACCGATCCCGATGTTATGGCACGATTATCATCCACTCTTCGCCACCCCCCCCCTCTTGATCTGCTAACCTCCCCGAGGTTTCCTCCGCTTCTATGCTCGGCCTCATAATCTGGCTTTTACGGGCGCTGTAGAGCTGAAGCATCAGCACCAGCAGGAGGAGGAGGAGGAGGAGGGAGAGGAGTTGGGTTGTTGCGGCTGCACTTGTTTTTGGCTGCATCTCTGCGTCCAGATGTTACTCTTTATATTGACCTGTCACCTACTTATCCATCCTACCACTGTATAATATCATCATAATAGTATCCCACATGGCCTGATTCTGAGTCTCCTGCAGGTCAGTGACACTCTAATTTCTTTCTTATTCTTTTTTTGAGAAATAAAGCCATGGAGTGGTGAATGAAAAGGTTGGGTCATCTCTCTGACCTTCAGTTGGCGTGTGCTCAGCATTTAATGTAGTGGTGTAAGGAAATCACCTTCAGTACAGTGTAAACAAGAGGTGATTTAAAATGTCTTTAAACTGACATCAAACCTTTTTTCTTTTTTCTTTTTACCTATTTTTTTTGTTCCCTTACACACAACCTATTATTTTAATGAAACCAAAATTATGTAACTCAGTCACTTACAAAACAGTAATAAATGAATACATAAATTAATCAATCAAGAGCATATCAAGATCTTGATATGCATGCGGTCATGCCTTTTTATTGTATGACTGATTTTTAAACCAATATATTTGGCTTATTATTAGCAGGTAAAATATGACATTTTAAAAGTGACAAAACATTAGCAAAATTGCTTGACTTACACAAATAAATATGGAAAAATACTTATATATTTTAAATGTATAATCTAATTATTGTATGAAACAGGTCGTCAAAAATATTGAACTTCAAATGAAAAATGAAGCTATTTGTGATTTAGCAGCACTTATTAAGTTCATGTTGTTGAAGAACTAAAATGTCTAAACTTAAATGAATAAGTAAAACTCCGTTTATCTCCTTTATGTTAATGGTTAAAAAACATATTGGCTGTGGTAATTGGTCACATGATCTGATCTTAAATAAAACACGGTGAAATTACTTCACATTTCAGTGTGGGCTGCTTTTTGATGCTTTTTAGATAAAACCACTTTTTCTGAAAGCTGTGCGAAAAACACACACACACACACACACACAAATAAAAAACAAATGCAAACTGACCTGTTTAGCACACAGTCACGTGAGCTGGTGTTTTAACTGACACTTTCTCACAGTCAGTGAGTGAATTGACGGTGACGATCACCATTTTCTCCTGATCAGTGCTGTTTGTTTTAGACACAGTGAGTTAACTGTGGTAAGATTTTAGTCCTAAAATAGCACAAAAGAGTCCTCATAGCACTGTAAAACTGTGTCAGTAGAAAATTTAATTTGGGCAGAAATACATTCCTTCTGAAGGATAATTGAGAATGCACTTAAATTATGTGCGAATGACATTTCTGTGGAACAGTATTTGCTCCTAATCCTGTTTGGATGTATGCAGCTCCAGTGGAAACGCGCTATTCAGGCGTCGCAGTAAGACCTTCGACATCTAGACGGATGCATGAAATGATGGTGAAGTCTATGGAGATGCCATAAGGATACTAAACATACTATTGTGCACCTTGAATGTGTGTACTAATATCACAAATACTATAGGGAATACATATACCAACAAACACAATAATCAACTCAAGGTTGGGTATTCAAGTTCTGTATTCTGTGTGTGTGCGAGCTTGTGTTGTTAGTTTGGCATATTTCATCTCCCCACGCTTGTTGGTGTGTACTGGTTTGCAGTGCATGATGAGTTTTAGAGCAGCAGCAGCAGCAGCAGCAGCATTTATCAGCCCTCAGATTGAAGTCTGACATGTTCTGGAAACATGAGAAATTGAGCAGCTGAGGAAGACAAAGCAAAACAGAGGATCCTTTATGTAAAAGTGTTGCAGCTACAGGTTTTGTTTATATTGGCAGCCATGGAATGTGCTTTTTTGACACTTGGCTGCAGTCACACTGAGATTAAAACCTGTTTTACTGGTGAGTCCTCACCAAGACTGGGTCAGGAAACACTGGACAACCACATTATCAACAACAATAGCATCAGAAGTGAATTATATAGACAAAATGACAAGGCAGCAATATTTAAGCATATGTTAATCAATTAAATAAAGCAACTGCAGCTGGTAGTCACCACTGTTTACTACTATATTTATACCTTTATTTTAAAAATGACAATCATTTCAATCATTGCATTGATTTAAGTGTGAGGAAGTCATTAAAAAAACTTTTTACAACTCTTATTGTGTCCAAAACACACAGACCTAACAACGACAAATAATCAAAGAATCAGTCATTTAATTGACAAACACTTTTTTGTCAATTTAGAACATTTGAGTGAATATTTCATGACTGGTATCAACAGAAATGCAAATACAGGGACATATTAACTGCGACTTATTAAGTAGTTGATTGAAGGCAGTAAAAAAAGGGTTATTTCACATATTTTATGGATGGATTTGTATTTATTTAAAGATAGAGAAGAAGACCTGAAAGACTTGAAAAAAGCTGTTGTGTTCATTTCTGTTTGGCAATAATAATAATAATAATAATAATAAAAAAACACCAGCATCAGTATCAGTGTGTTTGAATCATGTGATTTCAGCAGGTCATTTACCAAAGCTTAAAGCTCATGGTGATGCACACGGCCACCGTCTTTCCGCCCCGCACTGTGCTGATGATAAAGTTGATCGTATATGCCACAGAAAGCTTCGTATTTTGTGTGTGTGTGTGTGTGTGTGTGTGTGTGGGGCAATTAAAGCCCAACTGCTGATTCCTTTTGCACATATCCTGGGTAAGAGAGTGCAGCTAATTTGATCGCTGAAAGGTTGTGGCAGCGCTGCAGAGAGACAGACTGTGTGCGAGAGAGAAGGAGGCAGAGAGAGGTGTGAGTCTGAGCGGCAGATTGCTTTTTTACCTCCAACACTCACAGGCAGAGCTGCTCCAAATGCAGCAACAACGCCACAGGATGAATCAGCTGGAGGAGTCACAGTTATTTCTCCCTCTCTCTCTCTCTCTCTCTGTGTGTGTCAGTCGTTTGCGTGAGAGAAAAACAGAGATGCAGGCTTTCATATCAAAATCTCATTAATATAGAATTTTTAATATAGAGTTTTTATACAAGTAGATACAATAATGTAACATGGCACAAACTTTGATGGAGGACTGAATACTAGGTCAAGTCAGACTGGGGATGTTTTGGTAGATTCTCATACATCCAGGTCATATACCTTTACAGTATATGTCATAGACAGTTGCCCTGAGACCAGGTTGAGTCCCATAGAGGCTTAGGGCTCAGGAAACGTTTCTCATGTGCATAAAATGAAGTTGTTCTGAATTTATCTAACACACTCTTAGAAATGTCTGTTTCTGCTGTTCAGATCATATTATATTTCACAGAAAAAGTATTCATTGTCATGTCTAAGAAGTGACTCCTTATATAAAGTAAAACCATTATATATCTTGTCGAACCTTTGAGGGTGACAGAGGTAGTTGAAGTCAACCCCAGCTGACATGAAGTGAGAGGTTGTTTACACCTGGACTGGTCACCAGTCACCGGAGTCATATTCACATACAATCTGTGTACCTTATTATCCAGTGCATAGATCTATCAAACCTTGTAGCTCGGGTAAGAGTCAATAAGCTTTGCTTTGTTTAATTAAGACTACTGTTTTTAAGTCATGTTGCCAAAATAGGAACATGGAGTAGATATATCAGGGTTAGATGTGCAGTATCTTCAGTGCACATTGTTGTCTTGGTTGATCAAATGAAAATTGTCCGACTCTGTTCTTTTGTTTTTTTTTTAAAGGAATAGCCATGAAACTGTGTCATGTAGATCAGAGCAACGGAGAAAAAAAACTTCTCACAGCAGATTTAGCAGGCGTGTCAGCACCAGCCACCTGGGATTCAGTTTCAGCAGCTCTCAAGTAGGACACTCCTTCTCTAAGTCATATCGGAACCGCCCCATTTACAATAAGATAAATGGCTGTGGTTGACTTTTGGAACAGATTAAAATCTGCTCTGAAAAGGAAACCAAAGTCCTCCCTGATTGGTTTCTTCTTCTCATTTTTTAAAATAAATCAATGACCAAAATGGCCCCCAGTGAATATCCAGTCAAACAGAGCAATAGTATAATGTGTAAGCCACAGCTCTTTTTTCTCCCATGTGCTGATGACTGTCACATGATTAGTTGTCTTGGTCGTTTTAGCTGCGTGTCTCTGGTTTTTTTCCGTTAATGCAGATTAGTGAAAGCGTCGATGATTTAGCACCAGAGTTTGAAAGCGTAGGCACATGACGGCTATAAAGACGAAGAATATGTACTCTGATTATTCCCCCGTGGATAGACCACGATGTGCAAGGTCATCCGTTCTGGTTCACGACGTCATTAAATGTGCCTTCATGAGTTCTTCTTTTATTTTAGCATTTATCTGTGTGTCGATTCATCTATCCACCCGTCTACTCCTTTGATTACCTTCTGTACTCAAAGTCTTATCACGTCGACAAAATCCCAGAGTCCCTCGGCTCAGCCTCCCCACTCTGAGCGCTCTGCTTTTACTCCAGTAATGGACAGATGGACGCCCCGAGAGATCTGCCGTCCACTTTCGCATCTTGCTAATTCTTTTCATGGGCTTTTTGAAAGGAAAACAAAACATGGCACATTTTATTGGGAGCGGCTGGAGAGAGTGGCAGCGATCCACCCATCCGACCAGAGCAGGTGCCAAAGCTATAAATCTCTGCGTCGCCTTTTTCATTACACATTCATGCTTGACAGTAATGTGTGTGTGTGTGTGTGTGTGTGTGTGTCTTGAGGGGGTGATCCATGCCAACCAGGAACCCTGTGGGAAGAGGGCTGCTCTCTTTGGGGTGGGGAGGTTTGACTGCAATCTGTGGAAAAGCAAAATATACCACTTCCATCCACCGAGTGGATGTTGACAGAAGGTGTGCGCGTGTGTGTGTGTGTGCGCGCACGCGTGAATACCATTATTTATGTAGAAAACAAAAATTCCATGCTCCTTTCCAGTGTCGTCCTGCCTCATGTTCAAACGCATTAAAGCACATTTATCTGAAGTGCCAGAAAGATAAAATATAATTGTGCTTCTTCATCTGGTTTTTGTAGAGCATAGAGATACATTTCAGGAAATAATCCTTTGTGTTTATGAAGTGTGACACAGTCTCAGGAGAGGAAGGAAGCATTGTTGTTGGTTGTTGTTCTTTGTCTGATAAAGTCACTTCTACTCTATGTTACGTATTTTCTTTTATTTAATTTGGCTTCTGTTTTTGCCATTTTCTTCCGCTGAGATCTTTTGAATGAATGTCAAAATAGAAATCTACCTTTCTACCTCTGAGACTGACAGGCTTGGTCAAATGCAATCTCTCCACCTCTGAAAGACTGAGCCGATGTTGAGGTGTTTTCTTGTGTTTATTATACATTTTAAGGGTTCTTTGCAGTGTATGGAGTTGTGTGGTGAAGGCCAGAGAAACAATTGTGCAGACATCTAGTTCTCTCTCAGACTTCTATTTCAGATTTCTGTTATTCTTAAAGGTTTGTTGTGGCAAAATTTGTCGTAAGTTGGATCAAAGTTGATTGTTGGAGCTTGGTTTATTCTTTGCAAAGAGAGAGTCAAGATGGACAACTGAAGCCAGTCAAGGATGACTCTGAGGCACCAAAGGAAAGCTGTGTAGTGTATAGTGGGTGTTTGTGCCTTAAGGGTTATCTGTGGAGCTGGGGAAGATGACCTTGGGTCCCATGATCCGACAGGTCCGTGGGTACCGAGGTGTTTAGAGTGCAGAGGGGAAAAAAATGCTGTAGCTGGTTAGATATCAACACTTCACCCTCTTTCTTTTCTTGCCTTAGGTGTCAACAGCGACCAAAGTCCTCCACTTCCTAAACTAAACTTTGTACACAGCGTCCCTGACTCAACCTAAAATTTACGTAAGAGTTCTATTGTGTGTAGGTGTATGTGTACATGGGAGGGAGTGCTTTTGTTTATGTGAGCTACCTGACCTCCTTGGAGCAGTTCTTTGGACAGTGACACTATAAGGGCTCATGCTCGGGTTGGGATTTGTGTTTTGAGTACACACACACAGACACACACCTGAACAAAACATTATTCCTGACCTTAATCTTAACCATAATGCCGTATGGAATTAGATTTGTGTCAACATTTTCAAATAACACCTTTCATGAAGCAAACAACGCTTTATGAATTGAGCAAACAAAAGTGAACCACAAAATCAAAATACACAAATTGCAAATAAAATATCGATTTAATCATTACAAAGATATTGTATTTTATTTGTTGACACAAACCTCATTCCATAATGCCGAAACCTAACCTTAACTCAACTTGAGGTTCTGCCTCATTGGGACCATGTTTTGGTCCCCATGAGGACTACTGGTCCTGACAAGGTCAGTGTTAATGACAGAAAAGGTCCTTAAGGGTTAGCGAATACAAGTACACACACACACACAGGGCTGGTGAGAGGTGGCTTAAGAGCAGCAGGAATGTTTACTTGGCCCCGCCCTCAGTGAATTCCTCCTGCTTCTTAAATACTGGCTGCTTTTGTGTGGAAGGTCATATTTGAGCACTTTGAGTTTCAGTGTGTTCGTTCAATTAATTGTCCGGAAGAACCTGAGTGTGCCTGCGTGTGTACATTCCGAATATTTGTTACCTCTGTAAGTTTTTTTTTTTTTGGTACAAACACTGACCTTGTCAGGACCAGTAGATCTCATGGACACCAAAACCTGGTCCTAATGAAGCAGCACCTCATTCCTGAGGAACTGGTTAAGTTTAGGCCTAAGATTTGTGGTCAGGTTAAGGTTAGGATTGTGTGTGTGTGTGTGAGTGTTTGCTTTCACACTGTTTAATGTTTGTGAGGAAAGATTGAGGACATTTGATTTTAAGTTTGTGATATTACATGTTATTATTTGGTGATATTACATTTAGGGAACGTGTTGGTGGGACTCTTCCGCTCTGTGAGTCCTCACTGTTAATGGAATTAAAGTACAAGTCTGTGCTATTAACAATTAATTAATACCAAGCGGCACCTCGGTATTCTCGAAGCAGAGGAAGCGGCTAATGAGATAATAACAGGGCTGAACAGTCGGTTAAGCAGTGTTAAGCTGTCATGGTTCAGACTTAAAGGGACCGTCCGTGGGCACTCGTCTGTTCTGAATCATTAAGGGAATAATCCGCAGTTTAGTCACCTAAATAAATGACTGTCATCTGATTCACTGCATAAATATACAGCATAATAATATAATATTTACTGTACATGCTACTGTATGTAGGTTCATCGGACACTACAGAAGTTGCTTACTTCAGATAAATGGTCATAGATAATAATAATAAAAAAAAAAAAACTAAAAACAAAACACAAAAGCTGCTATTTTATTGTGTCTTATAATTTTATGTAAAGCACTGTGGGTATCTAGTTATTAAAGGGCTCTACAAATAAACATTGATTGATTGATTAATTTTAAAAAAATGCTGTAAATGTAGAGATGTATAAATCAGAATTAAATCACTTGTTTATGTTGAAAAATCTAATATCTAAATAAAAATGTGAGTTTAACTGAACAACCGTGACTTGGGCTAGACTACTAGATTGTTAGCAGATTTTTGTTTGCAATAACAGTGCATAACAATGCTCTGAAACACTATCTTAGTCTGTGTACGACTGATTCACTGTGACACTAACGCGTCAATAAAAGAAGCAGTCGCCATCTTGTAATCCTAATTTGCGGTATGCAAGGTTGCTCTTTGGAAATTCCGAGTTATGACAAAGGAAACAAACCATTAGTTTAGTCCATGTCCCATCTGCTTGTGTGTGTGTGTGTGTGTGTGTGTTTGTGGAGTTGCAGGTCTTAAAATCTATATTGCAGTCAGCCAGCAAAAATGGAAAAGTAACGTACTCTCACTTTAAGTAACTGTAAGACATGAACATTTTATGAAACGTGGCACAGAGGATAATAAGTGTCATTTAGTACAGGAGTGCATGTGTGTCGTTTACTGAGCGGCACGGGTCTGTGGTTAAGTGGTGTTTAATCTGTCTGTGTTTAAAGCTCCTGTTGCCACAGGGCATGGCAGCGTGCCCACAGGTGCACCCTGGGAAATGCAGTTCCTATAAGAGTGGCACAGAATGGGAACAATAGAGAGAGCTGGAGAGGGAGCGGGGAGTGTGCGGCTTTTATGAAGCGGACCCTGGGAGGACATATGACAGATGAGGTTTGCACAGCAAATGACACAAAAACAATGAGCAATTATTTGCAATTCAAAGACTGAATGGGACTTCGATATGATGTGGCCTTGGACATGAGATTGCTCATGGAGACGAGCATGAACCCTTCACTGTATATACACAGTGAGAGAAGATCATGTTGTTAGACCGGCTTGAAGTTTAAATTCACTCCCCATAATAAAGTCAGTAGGGAAAAATCCAAATTTTTAGCCCATGGGGACTCATGAGCTGCTGGAGGTATATTTGAGTCAGACCCACTCTCTGCTCCTGGTCAACTGTGTGAATGAGAAAATTCATGTTGGAAATGAAAACAAGTGTAAGAGGAGTGGTGGAGTAATGTGAACCTGTTCCTTCCTCAGTGTGTTTTGGCCTTTCTCTGGCCGGGAGTTTGACAGGATGAATGCAGGAAATAAAGGCTAGAGAGAGGCAGGGCCTTTCCCAATATCAGTTTCACCTTCTTTAAAAAAAAAGAAAAGTAAAAAATTGTTTCCCTCATTTTGTGCATCCACAGTTAATTATCTTTTCACTCAGAGATGTTGTGAGCAGAGTGAGTGACGGTGGTGTTTGACACGATGACCGCGGCACAAGGCCTCACTGATGCTGGCGTGTCTTAAAACACATAAGTCTTTGTGTATGTGAGGAGCAGAGCAGAGGGGGAGCCACCGTGATGCTCTCTGATGCTGCACGGTGCCACAGGGTCTGACCTGACCGACTGAATACTGAACTCGTCATTCTCCTATACACAAAACAGTTAAAGCTTCTTGCACAGGCTGCTGTTTCAAAGGCATGTGTAAGTGTCTAATTAAAAAAACATATAAAACTTTGAATACATATAAAATAAAATAAAATAAATAATAATTCACAAAATGGATGTCAAGCTGTGTTAAATAAGACATACATCTAGATTGAGGTAATTAGCTCTGTAAAATGTTTTTTTTGTTGCTGTCTGAGTGAAAAGAATAAATAAAATGCATCTTAATTCAGATTGAGGAACAAGTATTTCATGGTGACCAGTCTCAGTCTAAATCAATTCTTTAACCAGAGACTATAGCAGACATGTTCTTCTCTCTCAGACTGGAGCCGCTGCTTCAGCACCACCTACAACCTTCCTTAACTCCCACCTCTCCAGCCATTTCTACAAACCTCCTCGTCTACTTGTTTCCCTGCTCTGATTTTTTTGTGTTCTGTTCTTGCTCCACTCACGTATAAACATTTGTTGGTTACGCCTGTATGTTGCAATGTCAACATACTTGAAAAAGTTGAGTTTGGTGAAGACATTATTTCACAGCATCTCCTTTTTTGCTGCAGAAGCTGCAGGCTGCTGCTGCCGGGGACCTGGCTTTCAGGCTAATATAAGGTTGTATATTCTGTGTTTGACCAGGTGGCTCATCCATGACCAGCTTTGATTTTTACACTAGAAATAATGTGGACAGTGTTCTCTCTGTCAGAATTTAAACACACTCAGTGCTGCTTTCAGCTGACCATTGTTTCAGTTATGTAATTCCATTGGTGCCCTGAAGCAGTCCAATACAGTAGTTTATGTCTTTGAAACTACAAAGCTGTTAAAACATAATCACTGCCTCCAAATGTATTGAAAATATTCTGCTTCCAAAAAGAAAACATGATTCAGTCAAAATGCTGTTGCTGCCTTTACAGTCTGCGCTTAGTGAAATATCTGTGCCATATTTAGGGTTATTATTGTATTGACTTTTCGCCTTAAAGGTAATCGACTGTGGTGGCAAATCTTTAGTGGACAACATGAACGCAGGCTTTAAATGTTAGAGTTGGACCACGAAGGAGACACTGCGGAAGTGAATAATTTAATTTATTTAATCTTTGACCTACAGAATGTCAGATATGTGCAGAAATATTCTATATCACAGTTTGACCTGCAGTTCAGAACCCACATGTATTTTCATATTTGCAGTGTTTATAAAGTATACAATAGAGGAAAGTCAGCATACTGTATTCTCAAGTCAGAAATTCATTATTTTAAAATGTTTTTTTTGTGTTGAAAATAAACAAAACGTGCGTCATTGCATGGTTGAGCTGATGTAGCGCAGTAATTAGTTTTAAGTACAAACCCTGCACATAATTTATGGTCACAGACTGTACGTGCAGGGGGACAGTAACATTCAATTTAATACTCACTTGGCTTTTGTATACACACACACACACACACACTTTACTGTTACTGGACTGGCAGACTTGGAGCAGGGCAGGATAAGTGGAGGTGACAGGGCCAGCTGTGCTGTGTGAGGGCCAGGCCGGCAGGCAGAGCCAGGGTGGGGGCGGTGGGGGGATCTTCTCTCAGCTCTCCTCTGTGTGTGACCGTGTCACCCTCAGTTAGGTGTCAAGCCCACCAGGCCTGGCTCTGACATACACACACACACCAATA
This sequence comes from Solea senegalensis, assembly GCF_019176455.1. Lineage (NCBI taxonomy): Eukaryota > Metazoa > Chordata > Actinopteri > Pleuronectiformes > Soleidae > Solea > Solea senegalensis. The sequence goes on from NC_058026.1 coordinate 15,665,264, forward strand.
AAAGTGAAGGTCAAACAAAAAAAAAATGCCGCTCTGACGCCACCGTCACTCTCATCACTGCCAGGAGAAATGTCACTTGTGTTTTTATCTCCTCTTCTCCGTGCTGCATCCTCTATATTTTCCCATCTCTCTTTCCTTCTTCTCCTCTATATTTTTCTTTTAATCCAACCTTGTTCCACCTCTCTTTTACTTCCTGGTTAGTTGTCCTCCTTTAGGCCTTTTATACATATATATGTGTATATATATATATATATATATATATATATATATATATATATATATATATATATATATATATACATATATGCATTACCTCCATCTCACCTTTGGTATTTTGACATTTTATCAGGATTATGTCAAGTGCCAGACATGTTCAGAAGCAGCAATAATGAATCAGTCGTCTGCTGCAACTTATTGTCTTATATATTCTGCAATCCTTTACATTCTCGCAGCTTGTCTAAGACCCACCATGCACCCATTTAGATTTCATCACAGGCTTAATTGAAGCATCGACAGGTTGGTTTAATTCCTTCTTTCGCTCTCTCTCGCTGTTCCTTCAAAAGTGTCAGTTATATTTTTTCTTACACTTGAGTGCAGATGTCACACCACCGTGGTCTTGTCATGCGCTGTGAATGTTGAGATATAATAAACACACCTGCAGTCGCTCTACACGCACACACTGTACATACTGTACAACCATTATTCACACTGGCGGAGAAGCACAGAAGAGACAGTCAAATCTAATTTCAATTTCTGCGCATTCAATATTTTCGCTGGGAGATAAATTGTGATCTACTGTATTTTAAGTGTTTTCAAAGTATTCGCTTTTTTCAACACTCGACGGTGAGGAAGTGGTTTGGGGTTGGGAGTGTGTGACAGAAGCTCGAGATTCTCTCCTGCGATGTGACTGATTGTTGAAAACCTCCATGAAACCTTTTTCTCTTTGGTTGATTAGTGTCATGCAGCGTGGACATATTTCAGCTGCCGCTGTTGCAGTTTTGACTCAACAATGAAAGCAGTGAGTGACAAATAAAACTTTATTCAAATAAATATACATTGCAATGACGAAAGCCAATTAACAATGAATAATGGGAATAGGGTTCCTTGCTCAGGCCCTGACCTGGCGGGGATTCAAACCGTCAACAATACTCATCCACTGGGTCATGGGCTGCAGAATGGGATCTTCACATAGTTTTGGTTACAGAGTGTAGTCCCAACACAAACAGCATAGGGACAGTTGTGTTGGGACTCCTCGGTTGTCGTGATTTTACCTCCTTGTTTATGAAAGCTGCATGAAACATGTTTGTTCATGGTCAATCATGTTTGCAGTTTGGTCATTTTGTCTGCCAATGAGGCCGGAACAATGACAGCACTGTGCTGCACACTAAAGAGCCACAGTGTGTATAAATCAATGTATGAGATCAGAACCACAAGGACAAACCCGTGTGAATCATATAAAAGGGAAATCGTTTGTAACACAAAAACTGACATTGTTAGACGGCTTTCCTTTGCTACCATAGCTTGTCGGATTCATTAATACTGAATAAATGTCATTAAACCAAGGCCACAAAACAGACTTGTTTTGATTGTTATTTGCAGATTTTCTTATGTACTTTTTTTTCTTAAATTGTTCAGAGTCCGTGTGTCTGTATTTGGGAGTTGTTGAGTTATTATAGAAACCGGAATAATGCTTTACACTCAGCCATAGACTTTGTACATGGGTTCATTTCACGTCAAGTGATTGTGATTTACGATATCATTGTAAAATGTTGAACTTGATATGTAAAAATTATAAACATATAATATTTCCTAAAGAAGCACCATGGGACAGCCACATCCAGCAGGAAACTGATGTTTGTCCACAGAGAAAACCAGTCATTTTACAACATGAGCTCTTGATCCACTGCGGCCTCTATCAGTCAGTGCATAATGTGTTATGTTGTGGCTTTTGTATTATAAATCCTTCATTTGAATTTACCCAAGTGACAAAAACTAACCAAAGGAGGCAGCAGGAGACCAGCGGCTCCTGTGTCCCTGACAGATTTTCTCAATGGTTTGCAAACTTCAGTCTCCTGTTGAAAAAAGCAGTGTAACATCCACATGGCAGCCAGATTTCAGGATTTCAGTTACAGCTGCTGCGTGGTACCGTACAACCACACTTCAAAAAAGCTGAATTCTGGATTAAAGATTAAAAAATTCTGTGGTGGTTAGAATTTATTTGAAAACATAGCTGAGAAGTTGCACATCAAAGCCAGTGTGTGGTTATTACGGTAATTTCACCAGCGTCTTTGTCACAAGAGAGGGAACAAAGTGGGAGAAACACCTGTACAAACGTTCAATTTTTTTGGCCTGTTTTTGGACATTGAGACAAAAACTCTCTTAAATATGTGTTATATCATTCATATTTTAAATTTAATCTGATGTTCATGTACAACTACTGTTTTTTCTTTATTTTAAGTTGTTAATACACTATTTTAGCAGTAATAAAAAAAAACAAAACAAAAAAAACTGCCAGATATTGAAAGTTATTCCGGGCAAATGGTCAAAAGCATTTACTCGTGGACATTGTCTGGCTGTTTATGGTTATAATAAGTCCAGATGGACATTTTGAGGCTTTGGTGTTATAGGGTTAAGATCGTTATGAAGTCTAATTCAGTTGAATAAAAGAAGAATGAAACGTTTTTCTCTACATCATTGAAAGGCTTCAGGTCGATATTGAAAAGGCTTTGGACTTGTTGTGTGTCAGAGGCACAGACATTGTGTGTTGGTGGTTTCTGTGTGTCACACTGTTGTGCAGCGTGTCACTTTTGGATGTGGTTAATGAGTCGTGAACATTTTGTGAACTAAGGTGTGCCACGGCTCTTTGGACTGGCTCACCTTTGGACTGTGAGGAGGAATTGGGCAGGAGTCGTTTCGGGAACAGTTCAAGGAAAGTTACAGCAATAAACACACAGACACACACACACACACACACACACACACACGGCTTCCTGTGTGCGCATGCTGCGCTTGTCAGTGGAGATAACTAATAGAACATTCCTCCATATTGCTGATAATATTTAATATTAATGCTAGGGGGCTCCTCTGCTGCTTTGTCAATATTGAACCCCAGAACTACTCATCATACCGTTCCATCCCCCAATACACACCCACCCTCTGTCTCTCTCTCACACACACACACACACACACATTTGTGCAGCTATTCTTCTTATGACATAAAAGAGGTAACAAATGCAAACACACACACACACACACAGATAAGGGAGAACACCAGACCTTGGATTTGCAAAAATGTAAATATTTATGACCAGTTGTTAAATTCACAGTGTGTTCACACTCTCTTTGTGTGTGTGTGTGCGTGGGTGTGTGTGTGTATGTGTGTGGTCGCTCCCTGTATTGCCAAATTCATCTCGGTGAACACGTTTGAAATGGTTCAGGACTTCAAAGGCATGGTTTCATTGTTATAACTAGGTCGAGGTGTGAGTTTAGGTTTACATTTAGGTTTTAGTTTGTTGAGGATTAGGTCAAGAAACAAAAGGAGTGCATTGCATTACAGTGAGGGAGCGCTAACGGCCGTCCAAAGACCAATGTGAGTGTGTGAATATGAAGTAAGACGACTTAAAAGCAGCCATATGGTCATCTGTGTGTGTGTGTGTGTGTGTGTCACATGGTATATGGCTCATTAAAATCACTGCAGCACTTAGCCTCAGCTCCAAAATGGCTTCGGATCTGAAGTGCTGCTTTAATGCAATGAGAGTGTGTGTGCGTGTGTGTGTGTGTGTGTGTGTGTGTGTGTGAGCGTGTTTCTCAAATCAGATCAAAAACTGGCACCACTTCTGTACATGAACAAAATAATATTAACAATTATAAGAAGCGAATACCTCAATCGAGATCACGTTTGTATCCCTCACATATGAAGCCTTCCGAAAAAATGACAAGGTTTTCCTGAATCACAGCTGAAGTTATGAGAGCGTTGATGAGAGGACTTTGACCTTTGTTAGCCTCTGCAGCCTCGTCATTATCTTTGGAGAGCCGCTGCTGTTGTGCAGGATGATGCCATTCATATCTCATGTGCGCTGAAGAAATTAGCAGCTAATGGCTTTACAGCTTTAATTGTACATCAATCCTTGAGACACATGGAAGTCTCTGTGTCCTGCTGCTTTTGTTCCGCCTCCTGATGTTGACTCGATCATGTGACACAGCGAGACGGTGATATCTCATGGTCTTTTGAAACATTTGAAACATTTGAAACATGACAAACGGGCCCAACACACATTAGCAGTGATGTTTTCAAGTTGACTGAAAACAACAGATGGATGAACTGGTTACATTTGGTGGGGTGGGGGTCAAGGTCAGCTGTGCAACATGAAGGTCTGATATGTGGAAGTTAAGGGTGACATGAGACAAGATATGGTCTTAGAGTTTGGATATTGTCATACTGTGAGATTTTCAATGCATATACATATATATATTTATACATATGTATATATATACACATATATATGTATATGCATTTAATTTTTTTTAAAAAAGTAACTTATAATAATAATAATAATTTGTGTTATAGCAGAATTTACAGGCAATTTCATTGTTGCTAACAAATGATAAAATATCCTTAAAAGGTAATGAAAGGTGATACATAATGAGTGTGTTTTAAGTCCATGTCATTCAGTAGAAATAAACAGTAGAATATATTTCATTTCAGTGTGTTTACCGTGTATTGCCACTCTCACTCTTTTTTAAAGAAAGAGTGAGAGTCCAGAGGAAAAAAAAACAACCTTTGTGCAGCTTTATATCCACATAAATCTCCTACATCAGGATATAAACTAAACATATGCAGATATTATTGATAAGCCATATCACCCAGCCTTACAGAAACATTGATTTGATTCATATTGTGACATATGTAGCTATGAATGATGTAAAAATGTGAATATGAATGAGAGCTGAAAAAAGAATGTGATAAAAAATGCTCCCGTACCCTAGATTATTCTTGTCGATATTTAGCTCCAGTGTAAAGTATATTGCTGCATTGTCCACTGTCATCTTGGTTTTTAAAACCGGTAGAAACCACTACAGATCTCAGCCCAGTTCTAAAGCCTCCCCTGCTTTATTCGGTATTTGACTCAAACTATCCACCATCATTTACAAAATGGATGTCATGCTTTATTAAAGACGACCTTAAACTCGTCACGTTTACCGACGTTATATATATGAGGGTAGATTTCGGCTCTTTTTTTCTCACACACAAACCAGTATCAGAGTCAGGCCCCTGGTGGCAATTCAAGACAATACAGGTTCCTCACACTTCCAAATAGGCTTTACTTTCCCAGCGCCGGAGATTGTTACAGATTACATTTGTTTACAGTCTATGAGTAAACCTCTGCATCACTGCAGGAAGGTGGGAACTTAAACCGCATGTGTTCACTGAGAGTCGCTGTTTAATAGTGAATCACTGACGCAGTCATTAATTTTAGTGTGGCCTCACCAGTGTTACAGTAATGACATGCTGCTGACCTATCAAAACATGCTTGTATAGAACAATGGTCTACCACTGTTTTTTTTGTTGTTTTTTTGTTGTTTTTTTGAATGTGTTCAAACTGAGGCTCAGCCATTAGCAAGCAGCCATTGTAGTTTTGTTTCCTGCCAGCACTGCACAGCACGTTTAAAAAAGAAATAGGAAACAGCACTGACTTTGTGTTTGGGGTTGTTTTGAATGAATAAACTCAGCCAAGACACTGAATGCAAGACTAAAACCTGTATCTGAAGAAATTAGCACGGAAACAAAGATTGCAAAGTGATGAGATCTATGTGGTTTGTATAAAAAGAAAGGTCACAGAAGACATTCAGCTCGCCCCCAATTACAACAGCAGACAATCATCTTTGTGTGTGTGTGCATTTTAGGGGAATTTCTGCCTCTGTCCATATGTTCCCTGCTGCCTGTGAATCGCTCCCTTTGTCCGTCAAAATATAAGCAGCACAGCTTCTTGTGAAAATCATATGATAACAGGATACTACTTTTCATAAACACTATCCCTATTGCTTTAAAAAATCCACACAATCTGGCAGTTAAAAAAAAAAAGAATGACTGTGTTTCTGTTTGCATTTCTTTCCTTCTTAAACATATTTTATCACTTTGACTCTGCTTCTCTCTTCCTCTCCTCCTGCTGATACTGTCAGTGATGTTCCAGTTATATTCACCCTGATGCCTTTGTTAAAAGGTTTAGATTGAACCCATTAGAATCATTTTCTCCTCTCCATAAAGAAGCTCACACAGAGTCGTGGTTTAGCCTCCTCCTCCTCCTCCTCCTCCTCTTCCTCCTCCTGCTGCTGCTGCTGCTGTTGTTGCAGGCAGAGGTCAACGGGTGCAAAGTGTTCAGCCTCTGATCTCAGAGGTGCTCAAAGGCCTGAAAGTCACGGCCCATTACGAAGCTGCAGCACACCTTTATTTCCCTTTTTATATGTACATGCATCGGTTGCTGTTTGGGTTTTAGAAGTTCCAGAATAATCTGCTGGTGAACCAAAACCTTCCAAAACGAACACGTTGTTGAACCAACAGACAGCAAACAGCGTGGCGTGCCGATTCAATTTTTGTTGATAATGAGAATGAGTAAACACAAGAGGGAAGACTCTCTGTAGACTTTGGAGTGTTCATGTAAATCAATTTCTAAATAGTACATTTTATGAAATGGTGTACTGATGTGTGGCTTTTTTCACTTTTTGTTACCTGCTGTGTTCTGGAACCTCCGTCCCCACATGATGTTAGCAGGAATCTATGATCAGGTGAATATGTGCAGGATCTTTAGACAAGGGACAGGTTTTGTTTCCAGTTTGACCAGTCATGTTTGAGCAGGCTTTGGTTCCCATTGACACTGAAAGGACGTCCTGCCTCTGTTTACCGCTTTTAACACAGGAAGCCCCTAAATATTGGCCCTTGCTCTCTGTGGCTCATTTGTTGCCACATGAAGCAGACATTTAGACTACTACAGAGGAAACAGCACAGAAACCAAAATGTCCATTTACTCTCATATTACCACTGATCAAAAGCCCTTTGGGTATAAATGTGTCTTGCACTAGTGATTGTGTTTGATCCCATAATCACTTTTTTCACCAGTGTAAATGTTCATCCCTTAATGTTAGTTGTTCATCCCAGTGCAAATCCTCAGTTGAGAAAATGATTGAAATTATACACGTGTCTGTGTATCGACTGCCACCTCTGGTCAAACACCAGCTACTGCATTCAAATTTTCAATTCTGCTCCCCACTCTGACTCCCTCCCTCCCTCCCTCAGCTCTCAGCCCACTTCTTGTCATATCTCATAATCAGGCATTGGACTAAGTTAACCTCCGAGGAAGGGGTTTAGTTACACAGTAATAGTAAGTCACTCCAGGGTCAAATGACTCTCAACAAACAGGTTTTTATTAGTTTTTGCTCCTGGTATCAAGTATATTAAAATATGAAAAGAACAAAATATAAAGGAAATGTTTTGTGTTTAAATATATTTCCAATGGTAGTGCAAATATTTTCTTTTTTTAAGTCAGTAGTGCAATAAATAAAGCAGCCATGTACTGAACCTTACTTTATATATTATGTACAAATCAACTGAACAATTGATTGAAAGAGGGACCGACTTAAAAGATACAAAACATGAACCACTTTAACGTCGTTATACTGAGATCCACAATGTTGTTGTTTTTCTTCTTCCTCCAGCTCATTTTGATTCCATAGTAATTCACGCACGGGTAATGGAAAAAATAAACACCACAGGGAAGAGCAGGCAATGAGAATGATATTAATCTTCTAATTATCGCCTCCTAATCAATTAATCTTCCAATTGTTAGTCTTTAATGGTGTCTTTGATACTGATTGTATGGGAACTGCTTTCTTTTTTTAATTATTATTTGTGTTGCTGTTGACAAGCGGCGACATGTGAACTTCATTCAAGAGGTGGCTGCTGCTAAAATACCAGTGGTGGCCATTTATTATAACGTATTGTCACGCAGCGTCGCTGAGTACAGGACCATTGTCACCTCCACTGTTACATATATAACAGACCTAATCAGAAAGGTAGAGGGCGTGTTCTTTCTTTAATAAGACACAAAGGAGCTGATGGAGCAGCGGTCCTTCACGAGAGAGAGAGCGAGAGAGAGAGCGAGAGAGAGAGAGAGAGAAGACACCCCACTGCGAGCTTCAACCGTCTCCTCCCCCCTCTCACCATAAACACACGGTGAAGGCTTTTACTGGGGCCTCATGCTGACTGACTGATTGACTAACTCTATATTTATGTATGCTAGTGTGTGTGTGTGTGTGTGTGCATGGGGGGTTATATGCACTAAATGAGACATATTGTGAGGCACGAGCCTCCATCAACAAGCAGACACAAGAGTGAAACCCACAGTTGTCATTACGACAATAAGTCCAAAGAAAACCCAAAAACATGCCCAGCATAATACACGCAGTCAGTCACATCTGTCAAATCCAGTGGTTTACATGCTTTCAATTACACATGCAAGGTTATTTATTCACATGTATGAAATCACAAGGAAGCTGAGCAGCCTATTAGCAAATGAACAGAGTTACAATGCAGTTGAACCTAAATAATCCGGCGGCCTGTTTCTGTGTCGTGTGCCGCCGCAGGATGACCAACCACTCATGTCTCGAGTTAAACGGACAGAAAGAAGCCGAGCTCTCACTTCCTATGACCTAAAGTTACTCAAGACTGTCGTCACACGATACAGTGGCTACTTTCAACACTTGTAAATGATGCAAACCATTTAAATGTTATAATTAGCAGAGATTTAAAGAGTTAAGGACATTACAGAGTCTAAAGCTAACATGGTACTTGTGTGTGTGTATTTTCAAATGAAATGGGTGCATTACTTAAATTGTCTTTTGTAAATGCTCTAATATACTGAGTGGTTCACTTTTAATTTTGCTAAACCTATGCTGTATTTAGGAAAAATTATGTAAAATGTACATATATAGGCCTTTATGTTTGCATTTACACACTTGGTAAAATCTTGTTGCTGCTGTTGTTTTTAGACAACATTAAATACTTTGAAAAACATTTAAAAAATTAAATAGATTTATTTTTTGATTTTTTTTTCAGAAATATAAAATCTCAGAATCTCTTTCAGCTCACTAAAGGAATAAAGAAATGTTTGGTTGTGTTTAAGGCAGTTTGATCAGGACTACAGAGCCCAGTTTGTCTGTTTTACTTACTTGTGTCTGTTTCAGAAACAAAATGTCAGACCCGAGCTGCTTTAATGTGACGCGTCTCTCAGTTTTGCACTTACAGTGATGGTCTAATCTTCCTTGGAAATGTTGCCAGTTCTCAGGGAGAGTGCGAGCGAATGTTTACCTGCACTAATGTTTTTCCGGCTTCATTAGATAATTTCATTTTTCACCAACTGAACAGATGAGACGCGACTGGAATTTGATATGATTACATGTGAAAATGTAGTTTGTTATTCAGTAATAATAGTTCTCTGCATCCACTGGGCGAATTAGAATTCAATCTCCTCTGGACTCTTACGCACGTTCAAACTTAAACAATATGTCATGCACTTGCTGTATGTCCTCATTAATTAGACTCCTATTAGCTGCATTAATGGGAGCTGCTTCTTTTTTCCTATCTAACAATTGAATAACACTGATTAAACCAAGATAATGAAAATCCTTCCTGATTAACTCAATTATACTAAAACTATTACTAACTAGCAATATGAAAAGTTACATCACTGAACAGAACTACTTGGAGATTCATTTTATTAACACCCATCTGCGTAGGCATATAGATGCATTAAAAAGCCAATAGTCAATGTATTTCATTCTACACTTCTTATTTTCCATTTATTTTAATTTAATTTGACTGTTTGCATCAGTTGTTAGTGATCCCGTGCTCTTTTCATCTTTACACTTTGTTTAGTGAAAGACCTGAGCTACCTAATCCACTTACTTACTTACTTATTTGTAGACCTGACAGAATTGTACATTTGTTGGTCCTAAAATTCAATCAAGTGGATCTGAAAAATTTCAAGAAACTCCTAAAACGTCTTTTACTTAATACAATAGTGTAGAAATGAAAAGTGAACCTGGAATTAAAAGCATAGTAAATGTAGTATAATTTCTTCCAAAAACTAAAGATGAGGTCAGGAAGCAGCTTGGGATCATGGGGATTGTTGTCTCCCTGTGTGTTGGAAATGTTCTGGCTAATGTCCGTACATAGTTATGAGCTATATTAATGCATACATGTTACACGTTATTTCTTAACATGCAGAAGTTAGACGTTTAAATGCATTATACAGAATCAACCCTTTTAGGAATGACTTGTCTAATATCTTCTCGTAAATGTCGACGTTTTCATTCACATGTCATGTTTTGTGCGCCCGACGCTGACAGATATTCCCACTGCAATAACACGAAAGGGACGTGTACTCACCATGCTGCAACCAGGAAACCTCATTTGCTTAACAAAATGTGACTTTTTGCTTTGTCTATCAAAGAACTTCACCTTTTTTAAAGGTGCTGTATTTACAAAGTAGTTTTTTAAAAAGACGACCTGCAGCTGCTTCACTGTCAGAGGTAAAGCTGAAACCGTTAAGCAGCCTTTTGCAGGTTTTCTTTTTTTTTTAAGTTATTATTATTATTATTGTTGATAATAATAACCACAGGCCACATGACTGTGTTCACCGTTTCCTCCAGTTTGCACCTGAGGAGGCACCGTAAACAAGGACACCTGAGCAGCTGCAGGCAGCATCAGCTCTTTGTTCAGCAGAGAGTCAGAGGTAAATAACAAAATGTGAGAATAATGAGGCAGCTGCTGCAGAGCCCTTATCCTTTAATGATCAGACAGAGCACAGGCTTAGGTAAAGTGCAACGGAGGGAAGTATTTCAGCAGTTTTTCTTTGCTCACGCATTTTTCCAAAAATGCAAAAAAATTGCCACTGGTATTTTTTGAGAGGTTTCCACGGGAACACTATGATTGTGGTCAGATCTCAAACCCCTGGATTCTTTTGTTTACCTCCGTTTACTGTGAGAAAGACAGAAATGTCCGAGCATGAGATGATATGAATAATTAAACGACATGATTAACCAAACAAAAATAACATTGATGTCTGAGTAAACTCCTGCTTTAAACTCCTCCAAAACACACTTAAGCTTGCACTCTGCTAATAAATAACAAATAGAAGACAAATGTATTCTTAGGGATGGCTGAATACCATTTTATTGTGTCTGATATGATACCAATATCTTAACTTTGAATTTCTTCTGATGGTAATATTGTGTGATATAGTGTTTTAAACTCCTTAATTGTTGATGACGCATTTGTGCTAATGCATTTATCATCTAGCTGTAGCAGCCACTTAAAATAAATCGGATATAAAAATGGCTGTGATGGGGGGTGGGATTCTCTCTTTACATCATGCTGCCTGTAACTAATGAAACATTTAGGTTTGATTTATTGTTTACATGTTGTTGTATTGGACTTTATCATTTAAGTATCAGATTGAGAAGAGAATTATTGTTGCAAAATAAATCACTAGGACTGTATGCGATTAATCAATTCATCGCTAGTTAATCAAAACCATATATCATCCCATTCCTAAAGTGTCCTTTGTAAAACAGATGCATGGTATTATTGGTGCAAAAATTAGAAAGTAAAATATAAAACCTTTACCTCAGACCTCGCCACTGAATTTACATTAATGCTTAACCAAAAAAGGAAAAAAAAAAAGGCCACCACACCCCTCCCTCCACTGCTGTGTTTGGATAAGGGGAGGGGGACCTGTCCAAGGTCCTGCCTGCACAAATTGGATTGTCCGCTCTTTGGTAGCTCAGCTGTACTCTAAACATGATGTCACTCCTAATCTTTCCCTCTCACTCTCTTTCTCTCTTTCTCTCCTCTTCTCTCTCTTTGGACGGTTAAATCAAGTCAAATGGAGGTCAAGTGTGGACCAGATGAGACTGTTGAGTGCAGTGACACTGCCTGATGCTTCTGCTGCTACACAAAATCAAAACAAATAGTGTGTTTGATCTGCGTGTGTGTTAGTGTATTTCTGTGTCTATATCTTTACCCAGTTGCAAGTGTGGGTTTAATGAGTCACTGACTGTCAGTAGACAGCTTCTTGTGTGTGTGTTTGTGTGTGTGTGCGAGAGAGAGTCTTTCATTACATTATCTGTTCACTTCCTGTAACCAGAGGCATTTTTTTTTACCTGTTTTTGCAAACTGTAGAAAACAATTTAGAAGTTCAGAGGGAATGACAAAAAAGCCAAAGAAACCATGACATCAGCTGGAATGATTGAATTCTTTTAACAAAAAGATGTGGGGATAATACATTTTCTTGTTTGAGTTCCGGACCCTTGGTTAGTTCCTGAGATGTTCTTTTCAAGTTTAGATTCTGGAGAACAAAGTTTCCTTTTGTTGCTCAGGGAGGAACATCAACACGCAGAATGATGACTTCAAGGTCCATCACTACAGAAGCAGACATGTGAGCAGATAGTGTCATAGATGTCAATCTCTGGGAAAGACACAACATGAAAACTCCTCATTGAGTGTGTATTTTAGTCTTCAGCAGAAATGCTGTGGGAAACTGTCCGTGTCTAAGAGATCTGTCTCTTCTTTCAACTTTGACCATTTACATGTTGATCAAGTCTTTCTCATACTGGGAAATGTTCAGGTTCTAACCCGTAAAAAAGCCCCATAGAAAGGTTTGTGTTTTGATACTAAAGTAATCTATTAGGGTAAAAGTAGGGTGGGGTAATGAACGTGATACTTTTAATCAGGGGTGTCAAACATACGGCCCGGGGGCCAGATCCGGCCCTCCAGAGGGTCCAATCCGGCCCACAGGATGAATTTGTTCAAATTTCACACTACGATTACAATCTAAACGTATTGTCAAATACAATATTTTTCTCTTCCAGATACTTGTGACTAAATTTTTGTGCCATTTTAGATCCAGTGTGATGTGTAAATAGTACATTTAGGCATGATATTGTTGAAATTGCACTTATATGTCTCAAGAAATGTCATGTTTTGTAAAAATATCCTTCATTAAATGTAAAACAAAAGCAAGGAGTTCTTGTTGTTCATAGGTTATTATGCTATTATTTTACTATTTTTACTGGTCCGGCCCACTTGAGATAAAATTGTGCTGTATGTGGCCCCTGAACAAAAATGAGTTTGACACCCCTGCTTTTAATGGTTGAGACCAAATGATCATGATTCGTGTTCATCGTCAGTTTTTGGCAAATTTTGGTGCCTAAAGAGAGCGAGTACTGAGTAAGAGAGAGTGGCTTCAGGGGGGGCGTGGTCTGGTAGTGATAATCTCACAGCACTGAGCTGTAGCTGTGTGAGGTTCTCAGTCAGTACATTTACATGCACAATTTAATGGAGCTACGGCTGTAGTCCAACTAAGACAAACAACATGCAGAGGAGAAAACCAAGTTATTGGCCATGTATGCCTGACTCTGCCTCCGTAGGTGGTGCTCTATCTATTTATAAATTACAGCGTATTGAATCAGTTTCCTGTTTATCGCTACGTGACAAAAAAACAAACAGCGAATGGCAAGATGGATCGTAAGCATGGATTTTGTCTCTTCATCTCTCTAGCCTTTGGCCTCACTGATGTCGTCGTGTTCTTGCTGTGTTCTTTTCTGCAGTTTATACGTCGTCTCCTTGTACTTCAAAGACCAGGGAGGAAACTCTGGTGCATACACATCACACCAAGTCCAACCCAGTCCGACTAGCTCGATTTTAGTCGGACTTGTTTACATGACAGTTGTTTACATGACAGTAAGAAAGCCAAATGATTGAATGGTTTTTTTTAAACACGCATGGTGCCTTCTTTTATTTTTTTTACAGAGTTGAGTTTCATTAACACACCTCACATGTCTAATGAGCTACATTACAGCGGCAAAAGAGATGTGTGAGCCATGTGTGATCCATGTGGGAAGTCTCTGTGTGTCATACAACTTCCTCCATGTGTTACTTTATTAATGATGTCATTAAAAAAACTCCTCCTCTCCAGAACCACCAGGCCGACATTGCACACACCGAGATGATAAAACCTTTGACTGAGATGCAGTGGAGTGTGAGTGATTGTTTAGGGAATGGCCATCACATTTTTCTGTAATTATTCCTGATGGTGATGTTGCTGTGTTTGTAATGCAATGTTTGAACCCAACTGGACGTCGCTCCATGCTGAGAGTGACTCTTTATCTTTGAGAATGTGCTGCTTATTGGCCTCATAATTATGCTGGAGTTGTGAACGTTGCCGCTTACCCATCTGACTTTGGCGCAACTAAAAAGATTAGAAGTCAGCCTTGTTTGCGCTCCATCCAGAGTCTGTTTCTTTGTTTGACGTTCTGCCTCATTTGTCTCATGCGTGTTTTCTCTTTACTTTTTGAAAAGTAGAGCCATTATTCTTTACTCCTAAAAAAATAATGTAATTTAGATCATCAGATCTTCACCTCGCTTTGCAAAGGACTTGATGGTAATTACCAGGGGAAGACTGGGCTCAGAGGCTCCACGGGAAGAGATAATGAGGCGCACAAAGGTGTCGGTTCTGCAGCTCTGTGATGCTAACGAGGAGATTCAACCTATGATTGTTGACTTGTTTGCCACCTAAACAGATGTTTCCCGCCAGTGTTGCTTCCAGTGCCTGCAGGCTAAAATTCCTCTGTGATCTTCCCTCGCCTTTCAGACAAGCGTTTTAGCATCTTTTAGTATCTACAACAATCTCAGATTTACATGACTGCTGCAGTTTTCAATCGACAAAGGCGAGAAGGCGAAAACGCTGAATTTGGCTCGGTGCAAAGTTATTGTGAAGCAGGTTGATAATCAGGGGGCATGTGATATGATGTGATATAATACGATTATGAAAATGTCCAGTGTTGTTGGTAGCACCGGTGTTGTCACAATTTTGTTTCCAAATTATATGGACACCAGAGCCTTCATACGGGTAACTTTTGAACAGTGTGTAAATAGCGTTTATATATGTATATATATATGTACATATATATATATATATGTGTATATATATATATATATATAGTATGTGTATATATATGTATATATGTATGTAAACAGCGTGACACAGTACAATGTATTTCTAAAATTAACCACATGTTAACAATCAAGAAGACGGGTTTTCTCTGAGAGAAGGCTGCACTGAAATATGGTGCGTTCCATTTGTAGTCAGAACTCTGAATTTCCGAGATCATGGGGCCGTTCCAGTCAGATTTCTAACTTGGAAACAAAAATGGGATACGAACACTTCTACATTAGCCTTTAAATCAGTCGTACACATAGCGATGTTTCCTTTTTAACCGTAGACATGTTGCTACATTGTTTGTGTGCAAAATACCACTTACCACTGATATTGCTAACAATGGCTAGCCCAGCGTCTGTTTGCATTTCTGACTTCTCAACTGGAACATGGGGAACGGAACACAAATGTAAACAACCGTTATTATTGCACACTGCAGTGTGACTCGCTTCGTTCTGTAGGAGCCAAAAAAACGGGACATACAGTATGACTGCTTATTTTGTTACAAAATGAATTATACTATGCTACTTAGTGGACATGAGGCTTAGTGGTCCAAAGTCTGTTGAATGTCCCTGTTTCCAAAAGGATGTTTTGTGCCTTAACCCTGCCGTGCCAGAAAGGTTATTTTCATGATTGGCTGATGCTTGACTGTCATTCTCAAGGAGGGAGTGACAATGCCAACCAAAGACAAAACAAACATGAAAAACCCAGAAGACTTCAAGGTCAGAGAGAGTGCCATGTGTCACCCTCTTCAGTTTGAAAGGCCTCAGTTTGTTGTGAATTGCAAATTGCCACCCTTTAGAAATGGCAGTCTTGAGTGCTTAGCGGAGGCCATTATGTGTCGAAGCGAGATGTTCTCTAAAAGACAAGGTCTCGATAACAGTTTAAAAACATTTCTCTTTCTGTGACATTCTTCTTTTTCAAGCTAATATTTTTGATTGAAAAATGAGGACCCTATATCTGTGAAATATTTTGGATGTAATTTTCTTTGCAAATAAAAATGTGTTCTTCTGACCCGAAATTATATTCAGAGAGGTCGCGGAGTGGAGAAAAATGTCCCCCATCTCTGCAGGCATTACAAAACTCTCTGCAGCTCAGTTCATTTCTTCTATTATTGTTGTATCTTTGACATTTTTATGTAACTCACATGTTTTTTCTCTTTTTTTTGCATCCTTGTAGTAATTAAAGATCTACAGAATAATGTGGAGAGGGGCATGTACCGGCTTTAGAAATGAGAAACTCTTTTTCATGGGGAAAGAGGGAAGTATGTATGCTTTAGAGGCGTTGGATCAAGGGTCAGAAAGTACTTCAAAAATGAATCATAGTTAAACAAGTTGTATTTAAAGACGGTACAATGGGAGCTTCAGCAGAGTTGAGTGCATGTTTTTATGTACCTTTATTGTATGTTAATGCAAGATGTGTGACTGTTGAACTTGGGCAGAGGTGATACCAAGACATTCATTCATTCTTTACGACTTATTTTGAAGTCAATTACATTTAATTATATTTCCCTTTTGTCTTTATTAATGCTAAGCATAACTAATCTGACATTGACTGAAAGGCTCAGTTATTCAGTATGTGTCTGTAGAAGTTGGTTTGAATTAAGTGATGTCTTGTGAAGGTGTGGTACAGGGTTTCTAAGGCCTGGGTCACACTGGATGAATGAGTAGCGTGTTTTTAATGAGGCACCCACATTATCAGATAACAGCAGCCATGGAGCCCTCACATGCAAGTGAGTTGTGTGGCTTTTTCTCGAGAAGAAGATTCAAAATAGACCGTGAAAGCAATCTTTCACCACAGGTTCAATCACAGGTAGACCTATGTGTACAGAGCGTCATTGACAACTGTACGTCTGTCTGTCAACTTCTAGTTTCAACTTCTGTATAGAAAGTGAAACTAGAGGTTAACATACGCAGTATATGCGGCATATATAGAGATGTTTTACCACACCTGAAATGTCAAAGTAAACTTACTGTTTGTCTCATATAGCATTTTAAAAATAGAAAAAAGAAGAAGAAGAATTGGACAGACTGAATGTGTGAAAAAACTGAAATATGTTTGGTTTGGCAAGTAACACATGAAGTTAATGAACAGAAACGGTTCAGGGGCACAGAAGCAGATGGTTTAGAACTGCTGATCCAGATATGTCTTGAATGTTTGCAAACACACACACACACACACACACACACACGCTGGTGAGATAATGCAAACTCCAAATAGAAATGTCACGGTCAAACTTAGATTTCAACTTAGAACCTTGTTGCTGTGAGGCACTTAGCGTTCACAATTCTCTTTTCTCAGTCAGCGCTCAGAAAGACTTCAATACAAATCATTTTTTCCTCTCCCTTTATCTTTAAATAAGCATATCAGACTTATCTGTGGTTCATTGCTACATTTGTGCAAACCATAATAAGATTTGGGCTTTTCCAAATAGATAATTGTATCATGGCCTCTTTTTTTCTTCACTAAAGCAGCTTTTCCGGTTTCCGTTTCCGTTATTTTTAGGATCCAAAACACATGACATTACCATGTGAATTTAATGGAGCCACAGTCATAGAAACCAGTGCTGTCATACCTCGATGACACAGACAGTCAGTCAGTTCAGACTTGGCCCAGTTTACCTTCCTGCCTCCTCTCTGCTCTTTATCTCCCTCACATTGTCAACATTTATCACTTTAGCAGGTTAATTGGCAGAAAATAAAAGAATCCGCCAATTAGCACTCCCATTTTTCACCCTGCTAATCATCCCTATTCCCTTTCCTCCTCCCACCAACACCCACCTCTCCACATTTGCACAAACTCCCCTGTCTCTCCTTAAAGTGTTTTTAATTTGTTTCCCGTTAGCTCTTTAATATCCCCGTGCATTCTTGCTTTAGAAAGAACATGCAAATGAAAAGAGTGGGAAATAATGTTTGTGTTGGAGGCCGAGGACGTAAATAGCAGTGAAATCTGCAGAGAATCCAGAGCAGAGGGCCTGTGCAGGAAGGTTAGACTTTGAGATATGTCCAGGTGTCGTTAGCGGAACGACAGCAGGTCAGGGAGGGAAGGAAACGCAGGCACCATCATCATCCTCCTTCCTGCTCTCCACCATGTAATGAAATAATTAGATAATTAGACAAGTAATTGCACTGATTCCTCCCTTTTCTTTTCCTTCTGCTTCGACATCTGCTGAAATGAGCAAAGTGAACAGAATGAGGGCAGCACCACGCCCGAGCCCAGCCTGCCCTAAATTTGCCTGGACCAGTCGTTTGCATTTTTCAAAATAAAGCCTGGCATGTACAGTAGAGTGTGCCCCGTGTGCATTGGCCCCGTGTACAGTAGCAGAGAGTGATTCTTCACACACACACACACCATCACTTGATGTTAGGGGTGATTAGTCAACCAATCAGAGAGCCCGACCTACTTTCTTTTCTTTTTTTTCTCCTTCCCCGAGCCATGACCGCGTTCAAATGAAGTGTGACTGGCTCCATGCCACAAAAAACACAATGTAAAGTCTCCAAATCCACAGTATGATGTGTGTGTTCATGGGTTGAGTCATCTTCCTTCAAGACAACACCCAGCTCTGATTGCTTTTACAGTGTGTTAACAAGCGTGCGTGTGCGTGATGGTAGTGTGTGTGTGTGTGTGTGTGTGTGTTATGGTAGTGTGTTAGTCACAGAAATAGCTGCCAGCGCACATCAGCCTCCTTTGAGCTCATCACCGGATACTTCAGAGAACGAGAGATGAGATGAGATTAGGGATTTGGTTTGCCGAGAAGCCGTCAGATTGAATCGACACAGCGCGTTTAGGCTGTGTGTTTTCATGTGTGTGTGTGCGCGTTTGACTCTCACCACGCCTTTGGCCAATCATGCAAATATTTGCTTTATTCATTTCCCTCCTCATTCCCCAGGACACACACCCACACATGCATGTGCACACATACATACATACATACACAGCACACGCATGTGCACACATTATACCAGAGGTGGTGGTGACTCTCAGTAAACAAGCTTTTATATTTGTTCTCACAGTCACACACACACAAAAAAGCTCAACAATTCCACTGAAGTTTGTTTTCCTGCAGAAGTAAAAAAAGGATTGTGTTGCTCTTTTCCACTGCTGTGATGTTTGTAAATCACTTCTCGGTGCCTGTTTGTGCTGCTGCACTCAAACTATTCACTTATATAAATCTATTAGAACGTTTCACTTTTCTGCAAACCTAAAGCAAAAGTTTTAAATGGAGGTGAGAAGGTTGTCAGTTGTAACCAGGTTAACTAGCAAGCAAAATTAGATTTTTTTCTTTTTAGGCAAAAAATAAGACCAATTTCCCCAAGATTAGGTTTATTTCACTTTCTTGAAAATTAGTTTTTGCAGTTCTGTGTTTTTGCCTTGTCAGGTTTTAGCTTTAATCTCAGTGTTTTTAAGGCTGTGGATGAGGATGAGGACAGACTGGTGGGTCCTAAATACTAATGTAGAATTTTTTGAAGTGCCGTTGTAAGAGGTAATGACACAGTCAGCACTGATTAATCTGTGTGGTCCCTGCACTGAGAATCAGATGGAGACACGGACTCTCACTCCCAGTGGGGACACAAGAAAAAACTGATTTTAGCCATTAAACAACAGACTCAGCTAATAAAAAAAGATAACCTAGTCTGAGGATTATGTTTTAGATCTGTTTTATGTCACTTTGTTCCCAGCAAATATGAGGAGACTGCATTCTTGATTGTCAACCGAAGACTGGTGTATTTTTGCTACAATTATTCTAACTGAGCAGTCCAGAAAATAGATTATCTATTTTAGACTAACTGAATGATGTTTTATTTTGTGAATTAGTCTTTTTTTCAAGCTGTAGTTTACAGTATGTAAGGCCAGCAGCCACCTTAGACAAAAAAAAAACAACGTTTTAATCAATAAGTGGAATGTGCTTTGTTTTGTGGTAACTCTGCCGTCAGTGTTTTGTCCACGGATGATTCCGCACACTGATTTGAGGAGCCAGGGATCAAACCTCAGACCTCCTAGATAATGGATGACCCGCTTTAGCTCCTGCACCACAACTCCTAAGTGTTCAGGCTCAGATGGTTTGGGTAAACAACTGATTGTAGAAGACCTATGGCTGCCTTCACCTCAGTTCTCATGCCTGTTTATTGACCAGAATCTTATGAGCTGTTTACAACATATAACTTATAAGCTGCCTTTTATATTTATATATGGACTCCCTGCAGCTCTGTCTCGCAGTTTTGGGCTTTGTTTACGTCTCAGTGGATGAGGGGAGCTTGTTATTGCTGTGTCCACTTTTGCTTTGTTTCCTGAATTAATTAGGGATATTATCCAACTGTGAATTGTCTTCAAGATATTGCTCAACTGCAACGTTATTACCATTTTTGAAGTCAATGGTCATTACATTATAGCTGAGAATAGACGGCATGAATCGCTTCCAGCACATATGCGTTGCATGAGAAAGTTCTTGGACCTTTTAACTGAGAGTGAAGTGTGAACTCTGGGTCACATGTGCTACAGGAGGTACATTCTAAACAGCAGTGTCTGCTATTAGCTAGTTGTGTTGTCTGTAACTCCACTTTTGATGGTGCAATTTTCCCGCAAAAAAACCCAACAGATCTGCATAATGGTGTGTTTTTGTGAATATATAATATATTATATATATTATATTATAATATATTATAATATAATCTATAATGGAAGTAGATAACCTCTGATATGGACCTAACAGACTTGTCCAGAGACACAAAGAAAAAACTAAACAAAAAGCTCCTCAATCTTATTTTCTTGTCCCCATGAGACCGACTTTTCGCCTTCAAACTAAAGTTTGTTGATCCACTGTTGCCTCCATTAATTACCTTATATGTGTCATTTTATGACACATATAAAGTATGTGTATGAAGTCATTGTATGAAGTCCTTTATTGAGATTTATCTACAAGACACACCTTTTACAAAAGGAGGCAACAGTGGACCAACGGCTCCTGTGTCAACATGAACCACTCATTCTGATTTTCTTTGGTTCAGGAGTTTCCAGCGGGAAATGGCAACGGAACAGCGAGACAAAGCTTATTTTTTAATGTCCTAGAATTTCGATGGCACAGATTTTACTCGGTGAGCATTTTGTTAAGTGGCTGGCAGCCATGTTTTCAGTTCTTAATGGTAGCAGTGTTCATAGCGCAGTCAGCACTGACTATTATGTCAATATCTCATACAAGCACACTTTAAAAAATCCGAACTATCGCTTTAAGCCCAGCAGACCCCTGTTAGAGTTAATTAGGTATTGATTTGATAGGGGCTGGGCAAGGGGCCCTGTTCTAAAGGCTTTGGTCATGCTAAATTATTAATTCCGATGCAGGGCTATATATAGCTCAGGTCCAGTGGTCACAAGAAAGCCAAAAGCCATGTTGCTCCTTCACTGCTTCTCTGCCCCCATGCTCTGCTCTGCTCTGTGTCGAGTTCTTTCCCACCGATACTGGAAATGGGAGAAGCTGTTTTTGAACATGCTTGTGAGTCGATGCACGTGTGTGTGTGTGTGTGGGGCACGCTCTGATTTGACAAGAGTGTTATGAATGCATTTTTGATCAGCTCTGTTGCTCTCAACACACAGTAAAGCAGTGGTACATCAGCAAAGGGAGGAGTTTCTTCCCGCCTTGTTGTGTTTGCTAGATTTCCCTGTTGCCATGTCCACACTGAGCAGGGCTGCTGCAACAGGGTTGGCAAAAGAGGCAGCAGCGGGTGACCCCCAGGATGAGAGGGGGACCCCTGGAAAACAGCTGAAAAACTGTGTAAATCAGTAATGTGTTGGAGCCTACAGTGGCGTCGTGGTTGCAAACTTTTTGATGCCGTCCATCAGGGACTGCAGTAGTTTGTGTGAAACCGACATGCAACCATACACTTAGTCTCTATGTAACGTCAAATCTGACTGCACATGGCCCATGTAGCACAACACTTTTCAGTCCAATTGGTGGAAACAATCTCGTTTGAGTCAAAAGAGACAACGAAGGAGACAGTAACATGGACACCTGCTTGAGATTGGTGCCTGACTCAGTGCTCAAAGAATACATATACATATACATATACATATAGGACATATATACAAATGGAGATCGTGGGAAGCTGCTTTTTTATATTGATAAAGAATAATTGATTCAAAAATCATATTGCAATAGCAATTGTTCCTGTTTTATTGACCATATAATGAAATCACGGCTCCATGGTGCTGTTTTATTTAAAAACTTATAACTAAACACTATCACACTCAGTTTGAATCAACACAAAGTAAAACAACCTCTATTATTTCCACTCACAAATATTTTTTTAGCCTGTTATTCGACTTCCTCTTCAATGAGATGAATTTGTCAGTTCATTAACCAAGAAAAACAACAGTGTCTCCGTTGGTGAACGTCATCGTATTCTTGCCGATCGGCCGATGACAGACACTGAGCTGAATATCAGCTCATATTGATACAGCGTCTCTCCTAATGACTCCACCTCTGTCCCCTCCTCCTCTCAATAACTGTGTTTGGCCTCGGGCTAAGTTGGACAGGCTGACGCTTGCTTATGACACATGTCACATCGGTGTTAGTCAATCAGCAGTGTCAGGCTCCGTCAGTGCTTCTTCCTCTGTCATCACTCTTTATATTGTGATATATGTTTTAATTCTCCAGATAAATGTATATATACATGTATACATATACATACTTATATACATATATATATACTTATATACATATATATATATATATATATATGTATATATACATATATATATATATATATATATATATATATATATATATATATATATATATATATATATATATATATATAGACATATATATATATAAACAATATTTAAACCAATCAGGACTGAAAAATGAATGGTGTGGTTAAATGCTTCATTTGTCAGGTGTGTGTGTCTGTGTATGTTTACATAATCTAACTCTACTTTATTATTTAAATCATGTTTTCAGCCTCATTCATGCATTTAACATGTGTTTGGAGAGCAGTGTAACAGTTTTGTTGTTTGTCCTTTCTGGTACAGATGTGGATTAGCTCGATGTCTTGTGATTCGCTTCATGCAAGTATTAGTGTGTGTGTGCATGTGTGTGTGTGCATGTGTGTGCGCGAGTCTCTTAAGTTTATGTCACGTTGCTCTCGGCTGTGCTGCTGGACTCTGTGAAGTGAAACGAAGTGACACAATGGAGGTTTCAGAGATTGGGGCAGTGTGTGTGTGTGTGTGTGTGTGTGTAATGCACATGTGCGTGTATTTTTGCGTAACACAGCAAGAGAATCCCAGATGCCACACTATACAGTGTCCCTCTCTCTCTCTCTCGCTGTCTTCCATCTCATGTGTGAATGCTTTTGGGCTCAGTGTGTTTACTAACTGACCTACATTCCTGGAGCTTTCAGTCTTTCTTTCTTTTTTGCCTGTGGCTTTAGAGACTTTATTGCCGTTATCTCATCCAGCCAATCACATCCTCTACCTCGCTCCCATCCAATTGTAGCACCAGGCCTCATGCCTGGGCAAGAGACAGGGATTGAGAGAGAGAGAGGGGGAGAGAGAGAGAGAGAGAGAAGAGGAGGAGCTGTAACATGATATAAGATACTGACTACAACTTAATATAAGTGTAAAATAAGTGTAAAATTGTAGCGGTTCGTCAAAGAGAGGCAAATGTGTCCTGTGGTCACTTCCCCTTGGAGCTGTGAGAGTGCAGGTGCTCCTCACACACATGCTTCAGACGCTGACGTGAGAGAAATTGGAGCTAGAGTTGCTCAGTCATCCGTTTTCTACTGCTTTATCTGCCACATGAGGTTCACAGGGATCGGGTCACACTCTGGACAGGTCATTAATGTAATGCTCATTTTTTATTTTTTTAAACATATACAGCTCCACTCTCGCGAACGCAGCCATTCTTCGACTTTTACGTCATCCGCCTGCAAAGATGTTTGTGAAAATGTGAAAAGCATCCAGATACTGTAGAGGCCTGTTTACCTTTAACTCTCAGTGGTGAATTCTTACGCCACAACCCTAATTATTTTACCCTAAAGCTTGAAAGCAGGGCTGTGTTTCTATATGAACACATGAAGCAGGAAAGGAGGAAAAGAATTAAAGCTTTTGAAAATTCTTTGAAGCTTCCCCATTTCTTTTTTCTTTTTTGTTATCAAAGCTGTCTTTGTAGGCCACATGAATTTTGCATGTGCAGGTTTAAGGGAACTTTGTGATGTGCCTCTGTGTGTGTGTGTGTGTGTATTCCACCATATACGACTTTACTGTTTTGTGAAGCGAGGACAGGGGGGGCGGGGTTTGTTGCTGTCCGTCAGAAAAGGTTGATAGGATGACTACATTAGTGAAAGGTTTGAGTTTTGGCTTTGACTGATTTAAATCATTAACTATTTGATTTTTTTTCCCTTGGCGTTTAAGGTTTGAACTGTGCTATTATTTAAAAACTGAATTTTGTTCACTTGCCCTTTAACAATGTTCACTACTATGATTTACAGAGAATGTCCTTGTTTTTCAGCATGGCCTTGTTTTAGAGGATGTGTGTGTGTATGTGTGTGTGTGTGTGTGTGGGGGCTCTCTAGCTGTACACTAGTTTTGCCGTTCACTTATTCACACCCATTCACTCACCCATTCATACAACACATCTATGTCACATACCTTTCATATTCATTCAAAGTCATGAGCTCCTTGACTCTCAGTGTTTTGCCCATGGACACATGGGCACATCAGTGCCTGGAATCGAACCCTCGACCTTCTAGTTAAAAGACGACTCGAGCAACCATGTCCACCATCGAATGCATTAATAACACACTCGAGCTCTTTAATGAACCTAAACCTTCACAGATCAGTATCTCGAAACATAAACTAAAAGCTAAAGCTGAATCTAAACCTTAACTCAAATTTAAACTTAAACCAATTCGGACATAAACCTTAAAGCTGCAGTATGAGTAGAAAAAACAGTTTGGTTATTAGTATTATTATTATTATTATTTTTCTTTCAATGAGCAGGACAGACACACTCAGTTCATAAATGACAGATGACACAATATTTACATGTAATATATCGTGTTTATTGTTTGACTTACTTTGAGGCTGTTGTTTTTTATTTTGTTGCTGTTTTAGAAGAGCGTCCGACAGAAGTGTCCATTCTCTCTGAACTTGATCCCTGACGTGTGAATGTATATTTTCCATAACTGGTGGATCATTTTCATGATTCATCCACAAGTTTCTTGGTCTTGCCTCGCGGACAAACTGTTTAGAGTTGGATGATTTAAGGTCAAAGAACATAAGATTCTTTTGAAGTCAACAACTTTGCGTTGTATGAGTTTTCCCGTCAGCAAGCTGTCGGAGTGTGAATCTTCGCTGCTGAAGGAGCTGAGGTGACGCGGCGGCTGTCGTGAGGTCATCTTTAATCATTTTATAACAAAGAAAACACATTTGGATGCAGGCTGTGTTTTATTCAGCTAGTTTATTTTTTCAATTGGAAATACACGGCCCTAGACATTGACCCTCTGTGGAGAGACAAGTGGCAATACCTGAAGGAATTGTGTGTGTGAGTGTGTGCACATGTTCTGTTAACCTTTCCTTCTTGCTGAAAACACACACACACACACACACACACACACACACACATGCAGATTCGTTCACATAGGTGTGCTTGTGTGTCTTTGTCTCTGTTTCTGTCTGCCTTCATTTCCATTTAATAGAGGATGAGGGAGGGGGTGGGGTGGAGTGTGTCAGTGTGGGGTGGGGGAGGCGGTGGTGTCCAGGTTGAAAAGTGCGATATGTATTTATGTTTCTCTATATGTGGTTGCCAAGCAACAGCGAGAATGAGGGTATTTACAGTTAATAAAAACTGAGTGACATTAGCTTGGGTAGGTAAAGCGTTCCAGTGCTTTAAGATCAGGGAAGTAAGATGAGTGTGTGTGTGTGTGTGTCTGTGTGTGTGTGTGTGTGTACATTATAATTGCTCAGTCAAGCTTGTCTCTGTAGATATTTCTGTGCGTTTCTGTGCGTTTGTTTCTTGTTTGTCCAAAAAGCCTCTGCATTAGCTTTGGCCTTGTCTATTATCTTTGTGTGTATCGCTGTGACGCCTGTGCTCGTGCACTGTTTTCTGTTTGTTTTTAAATAACGAGCTTCCATGCCATTGTCTGAATGTATGCGCTGTGTGTGTGAGACATGCAGGTTAATTCTTATTATTGTCACTTTTCATAAAATATTTAAATGGGTTTTAATATTATATATGTATATATATATATATATATATATATATATATATATATATATATATATATATATATATATATATATATATATATACATGCATTTACATTTTCTCTTCTCTGTTTTTGTTGCTGGTGGATGAAAACAAAGGAGGCTGTACATCAGCAAAATATGCCCCACGGGGGAGGGGCAACATTTTCATTTATGTTCCTCATGCTTCAAAAGATATAAAATAATGATTCAGGCATCCTTTCCAATTATTTTATGCTCCAAATATTTTATTTTGACAAATATAACCCATGTAATTATATTTTGTTGTTGTTTTTTTATAACTTTTATTACATATGATATTCTCCCTGTGGTCACAATGCATTAATATAACATGTTTTCTGTTTTTCACAGGCTTTGAAAGCATCTTGGAAGGCTTGTTTGGGCCGGGACTAGTCAAAGATATCACACTTTTCCAAGGTAAATACGCACTAAGATAACACAGAGAAACACAAATTCAACCACTAAAGTTACATTTACATATATATAAATATATATATATATACTTATATATTGTCACTGATTGTTTACTGAAAATGCTAATACAAATGCAGAGTGAGCAGAGTGAAAAAACAAAAGTGAATGCAGCTGCTAAAACATCATTCATGGTCAAAGCGTGACCAACAGAAATTCTCCCGCACAACCAGTTTGTTTGGTCTGTTTCAACAAAGGTGAAGGCCATTATGTCACAGCTGATCTCACAGATTAAACAACAACCAACTGATGGTTGTAAAATTTTGTTTTGCACTTGTTTTTGCATCAGATTAGGCACTGGTCCAATGTCCATTGTTCATGTCATTGGCAAAGGTTTTCAGATTTTAAAGACGTCGTGTGCAACTTCTAAATACAATATGTCACTTAGGTTCAAACCATTGTCAAATAAGTTTGACAATCACAGTTGACAATCACAACTTCACAAAAATCATTTCGGCTCCAAACGGGTCACCTGGCAATGTGCAGTATTCACACAAATTTCTGCTCATGAAGACCAAACAGAAGCAGAATAATACGAGCAACAACAGCAACAAAAATCACCACATCTCATGTAACAATAGCCAGAAAATTCAGAAAAAAAGAAGGTTCTTGAATTAAAGATACATACATACATACATACACAGGTATACGCTTCATGAAGTAAAGGCTCTATATTTCTATGGAGGCCCAGGAAGATAAGTTAAGGAAGGAAGTTAATTGGAAGCTTGGAAAATTAAACATGTAAAAATTAAAGATGTTCTATTGCAAGATCCCACAAAAGTGCAGAAAAGAGTGAGTGAGTGTGGTGGAAGATTTGCTGCAGTCATTGAGGTCCATAAAGAGGACATTGTACACACGATGAATGCATTCAATAATGAAATAAGTCAATGTGACAACACAGGCCAGTCGTCACTGTTTCTTTTCAAAGCACTGATTTTATTTGAGGCCAATCCCAGAATGAAACTGTATGAACCTCACCCACAGGTGTGTGTGTGTGTGTGTGTGTGCACTCCACCCTCGTCTTTGTTTTTGGTTTCCATGGATCAAACCGACCCAGAAGTGCATTGACCTAAATAGATGTAAGATCACCAAAAGCACATCTTTGCTTTTTTCTTCCCTTCCATGCCAAATTCCAGAGCCTTCTATGTCTCACTGATGATACTTTTTCTTTTTCTTTTTTTGCAAAGTAAAAATGTTTTCTCTATTTCTAGAGCAGCCTAAAAAAGGTACCGGTTCTTTGTGACTTCTTGGGCATTCTTGTAAAAAAGGAACGCTAAATCAGGCTAAACACAAAGACATGTTCAAATAAAACACTCTTACACTGCTTACTCATGGTCCTCCACTTCAAATTAAGCAAAAACCTAAAACAAGGGCTGAGTAATTACATCAATTATATTATATGTATATATATGTATTATATCAATATCAATATAATATAAGTATCTGTGATGACTGTTGCATTGATATTGTTTTTATATTGACTATATTTATCAAATACACTAAATATTATAAATTAAATATTATTTATTGATTAAAAAAAAAGATTCAACACATGTAAATATCCTTCATTTAACATGAAAAGCCAAAGAAATAAAACAGGCATTATCTGAAATGAAAGGCAATAGTAAGTGCATTTTAAGGTCATGTAATACAGATACAATAAACAGTATATATTTTACTTTACAATGTATTGTCACTCTCCTTTGAGAAGCATACACTTTTCATGAGACTTCATATCCACATTACATCTCCCAAACCCTGAACATGTCATATCACCCAGCCTTATACAAGTATTGATTTGATTTATATCGCGATATATATCGATATCAAATTAAATACAGAGCAGCAGCCGTCAGCAGGGCTGTAATGTTATTAGAAACGAAAAACAATGGCGGCGTTAGACGGACGACACCTTCCACAGAGCTGTCATCCAAGCTCATTTAAAAACAATCTATTATACAATACATCAGAAATAGTTTTCAGTGCTCAGGATCCCTGTGTGTTTTTAGACCTCTCCTACATGCGTCTCCTCATTTAATTAACATAATGCAACATTATGGGCTATTATGGCACTGAGCACCACAGCCAAGTTGTGGGGGAAAGCATACACTCACAAAATATGGTCAAATTCACCATAAGATTGATATATTATGTATATATAATATCATATCATATGATTGGCTGCCCGTCTCCAGCTCAGGCCCAACCTCAGCTAAACACCCAGCTCCCGCTCTTTCTCTCCCTCATTCCCTCCCATCTCAGCTAAAAGGAGGTCAACATGGCGTCCTGTAGTCATGTGACCCCCTCCCCCATCAACTTAAGGCATTTTTAGAATATTTCCAATATTTTCACTCATATATCACACTTGCATGCACACTGTCTCTGAGTGAAGCAGCCGCTCATGCACACGGTCGCCACATGAGCGACTCAGAGACTTCCATACATTTTGACAGAAAGCCAAAATGTGTTTCATAAATCATCAGCCTGCAGTGGCGCTCATCCCTCTCCACATCAGTGATTAGTGATTTCCAATATTTCCCAGAATTCCACTCAAGAGACGTGGCACAATATTGGTGCCTGGGCTGCAGTTGTTCATCAAGCTGTCTGAAAATTTGCCATTTGACCATGTTGTGTTGATGTGCAGTAAAGATATGCAGTTATAAATAACACGTGGATATCTTTAGTCTATGTGTGGATATAAAGCTGCACACAGGTTGTTTCTCTGCACTCTTTAAAGTTTTCTTTGAGAATGTTTGTGTTTCTAAACAATTTTAATTATTATCAGATAATACCTGCTTTATTTTTTTGACTTATTAATGTTCAATGAAGGATAGTTACGTGTGTTCAATTCTGCTATAAGTGTTATTAAGTGACTTTTTAAAAACAATACAATTGTGCCAATTCCATTTATTTTTTTATATATCATTTTTATATATAATATATATATATACATATATATGATGATTATCAATGCAACAGCTTTAAAAACAGTATCCAAAATCTTAGATATATTCCCAGAGCAAACAGTATATACTGATGTTTGTTTTGTTTTTGAAAACTTGTTCTTTCCATTTGTTTCTTCCACATGAAGTGATATTTAGTGACTACACTATTTGAAATCCTTAGTTCACATTAAATTGCAGTAAACCAGGAATTTCTCTTTGGACTTTGATGCAGGAGAGTGAACAGTGAACAAAGTGTCAAATACTTCAGTTCACAGTCTGAAACAGCTGTCAAACAGTGAGATAAAGGAGCAAAAGAAGACCCTGGCACCTGAATCTCTAGACCCACAATACTTACCCTCACCACAAACACAAGCCTATTTAACCTCAACCATTATTTGAATGACTGAAAAATGTGCACAATCCAGAATGTTGGTTCCCACAAAGCCGTGGGAACCTGCAAGTTTTGGTGGACTTTCCAGTTTTGCCACACAAACATATACAGTAAACAGACCCTCATTCAGGTTTCTGTAAATATGAAACAAAGAAATAGTTTCTTGTTTTATTATGAGAGTTAGGAAAAAACATGTTGCCATGGAAACAATGACCTGATAAATTAAGTGCATGTAAATGCACAAATGCAGCCAGTTAAAGATTCATGCAAACAGTCTCTCTCTCTCTCTCTCTCTCTCTCTCTCTCTCTTTCTTCCTCTCTCTCTCACACACTCACACACCCAGACAACTGTGAGGGTTGGGGGTCATGTTAGCAGTGGGACTGGAGCTAATTGGCGCCTTCCCAGGGATATAGCAAGTGGCACAACCGCAGGGTTCAAGCACAGCTCACCTTTAACCTTTCCATTACAGTAAGAGGAAGAGATAAAATGGGTGAGTAATAGACTGTCCATTTATCTGTGGCACGATGGGAAGAGACATACAGTAGCAGTGATCTGTTATATTGTTAAGAACACAGCATGTATGTCCACCCATGACCACACGTGCACAGTACTTTGTGTCTTAACACCAGCTGTATAACCTTGTGGACCATGTCAGGCTCATTTTATGATTTGTAGTAATAATAAAAGACACCACTGATCTTAAAGGCAGCTTATTATCTTCTTATTTTGCCTCAGTGTAAAAAAAAACAACAATGGTTGCAGCTGTGTGGTTAAAATAATTATGACAAATATCTGCTAATATCGGACAACTCACGATGCATGAATTAAACGCCTTTTTCCTTTTTATCTGTCAGGGCAAACTCCTGAAACAATGACTAAAATACAGTGTCCATTCTCAAATGACAATAGTCCAAGATTATCTCCGAGTTATATGTACGTATATATATATATATATATATATATATACACATATATATATATATACATACGTATATATATATATAGTCCATTAACTCAGCTGTAAGACGCCCAAACTTAAATAGCATTGCCACCACATTCAGCCAGGCATGAATCCTGGACCGGACCCATGTTACTGTCCTCAGTCTGATGACCGAACCACCACTGGCAGCTTTTGGGTTGAAATTAGCAAATGCAAATAGAGTTTGCAATTATCTATTGACATCATTGACAAGTTGTGCACTGTGTCACTGAGGATTACCAGCGATTGAATTTGTCTTGACTTAACCTGCTGCTTCCTGTTTTTTCTGTATGTAACGTAGATTGTGAGCCGGAGGAAGTCTCTGACTGGTCCTTCGACGAAAACTGTCTCTTCTGCTGCTTAAGACGTGAAAGAGTCAAGGTAAGAGACACAACATGTTTAGATGACTTACCAGAAGTGTGAATGTTTGGCTTAGCCTAGTATAAAGGAACATCATGAAACCTATTTGTAATTTTTATATACATTTTAAATGAATAATTTAATGATTTTTTTTTAGTCTGCTGCCATTTTTACCATGAAACAACCCCACCCCCTTCGACACCCCCCACCACCACCACCACCACACACACACGCTTGTTATTAGTGTTTTTCAACCATCACAGGCTTGACCTCGATTTATGAAAGGAATGTGCCATAATGATTTGGAGGTGTGTGTGTGTGTGTTCTTGTATTTGTCAGGACCTTGTCAGGATCAGTATTCCTCATAGTCCAAAACCCGGTCCTTATGAGGCAAAACCTAAAAATGTACACATCTGTACACATGTACACATCTAGGCACTTAGTTGTGATGGTTGAGGTTAGGGTAAAGGGTTTGGGAATGCATTTGGTCCATGATGTGTCCTCACTAAAATATAAAAACCAGCGTGTGTGTGTGTGTGTGTGTGTGTGTGTGTGTGTGTGTGTGTGTGTGTGTGTGTGTGGTAAGATGATGTAGACATGAAATGTAAAGTGTAAATTAGTGAGACTCCCACAGCTACAGGCCAGTTTTCATCAGTGGCCAAAAAGGTGATTGCAGCAGAATAATAATGAGTCTATTGGACACACAGCTCGATGCACATATACATATTTACATGGATTTTGTGGGACTACTTATTCTGCTCGAGACACAAAGCAGTTGTGTGATAGTTGTACTTGCCTCAGCAGAAATGCCATGGTTGTACATTTGCATATGCGCATCGGTTTTTATTTAGGGGACTTTGCTGTGTGTTAATAACCCTGTATAATCACCACAGAAGAGGCAGATTCATCCTTTAGAAACAACAACAACAAAGCAATCAAACTGACTTTATTGTTATTGTACATTTCAAAAAAAGCAGCACAATTCAAAATGATTTTCAGACAAAGTGGCAATAAGACAATGTTAATCATGGATTTGAACTAGTAAAGTGTAAAACATTTGGATTCCATGGAGAGGTAATTGTAATAATGATATTAAACCTATAAACATGGACAACAACCTTAAATTGATCAGAATCAGAATTGGGTAATAAAGAAAATACAGAGTAGAGTGCAATTATTTTAACTTATATTTAAGGAGCCATGATCACTGAAATTCTCTTTAGTTGATCAATAATGACTTAACATCACTCATCAAAACATATTTGAATAAGTAAAACATATAAAGGTTATTATTAGAGAGATAAGATAAAATTGTGGTAAGTGGCATTAGTCTCTAATGCTTGAATTTGATCAAACATAAATCAAATTCATTTGATTTAATTACATGCTCATAGATGAATGGATTCAAATGAAACCAGAAGTCTTAGTCAGGAGATGAGACTTTCTGAAAAAAAACAGGACTCAATGTTCGTGTTGTCACTTAAATTTTTGGGATGTTTCCCATCCACATCTTTATTTTTGGAGTGTGATGGCACAAGTGAACAGGGGGCAAAACGAAGGAGGGAAGGAAGTAGGAGGCACCATCCTTCCCTC
This sequence comes from Solea senegalensis, assembly GCF_019176455.1. Classification (NCBI taxonomy): domain Eukaryota; kingdom Metazoa; phylum Chordata; class Actinopteri; order Pleuronectiformes; family Soleidae; genus Solea; species Solea senegalensis. The sequence goes on from NC_058026.1 coordinate 15,698,313, forward strand.
GGCCCACCGACTTGTTTTTCGACTTGACCCCACTCTGACCTCCAGGGTCGACCATCTGTCTCCTTAAAAAACAACCCGGCTTCCCCACCACCCCACTGCGTCAACCCCCATCTGTCGCTCTCTGTCTGCCTTTTCTGTGTCTCAATTTGCTCATGCTAATAAAACCACAGCACTGAAAACCAACAAAAAAAACAACCTCGGTGTAATTACAGCCACAAAGACGAGAAAATAAATCTAAATAATTCACAGAAATATCAATTAAAACTCTAACCCTAACAGGGATTAGAGGAGATCTTTGCTGCCGTATCGTCTGATTGGTCAATAATTATGTTTGCCTCATAGTGTGCAAATAAAGGTGAATTTTGCAGCAGGCTTAATTGTATTCCTCTTCTCACTCAATACAATTTTCATCTTTTATTAATCTGTCAGGGCTTGAAGGCTTTCCCAGTTTCACTGTTATTACTGTCTGCTTGTTTGTGAAATGCCAGAGGAGCTTCAGGAGGTGGGAACAATTGATTCATTGATCTGAAGCCGAAAGCAGAGAGAGACAGAAAGAGAGAGAGGGAGACAGAGAGAGAGACAGAAAGAGAGAGAGGGAGACAGAGAGAGAGAGAGCTGAGGGGTTCAAATATAGAGAGGGACCACGAGGGATGGACTTAGAAGGACACTCTTGTCTCTGTTAGTTTCTTTGTCTCTTACCATTTACACACACACACACACACACACACACAATTCCCCTGTTTCAAAGACAATGGTGACACACTCGTTACAGCTGACAACCACAAACACTAATGGTGGGTGTTAATCTCTTCAACATGTAGAGTCCATTCACGTTCACATTCAGCTGCGCTGTCTTTCTTTTGTAATATTCCCTCAACGTCTCGACCCTGGACTTCCTGACGGAGCAGTCTGATTGGCTGCAAGCTTTAAAAAGGGCCTGTTCCCAACAATGGGGCCTCACTCATCCACCCTGCCGCCACTCCGCCCTGTGATGTCACGTTATTGGTTATTGGTTGATAATCACAGGCGCCTGTACACATGAAAACCAGTTCAGGAGAATCGGCTGAAGTTATTCTCTTGTATCGTATGTATGTTGTATTTTTATCCACGTGGACCTGGTGCTTTGGGAGGTTTTTCCCTGACCCATTTCTGTGATTAGATTGTATTCATGCGGCTGCGTTACAGCGCCACATATAGGCCTGACATATGTACTACAGCATTTAGAGTTGTTGTGGCGGATCTCGTCTGGATGATGACACGTCTTGAAACAATGTTTAGAGAAAACTTTTTTAAGAATGAAAAAGAAAAACATCATATAGGGAAAGTGGTGTGTGTGTGTGTGTGTGTGTGTGTGTGTGTGTGTGCATGAAGCTATAGTGTCTGTCGGAGACGTGTTGCACACTGTTATTATCGACTGTTATTTCTAACAATGGGGAGCACAAGTTCCATTTGCGTTTCTGACTTCTCGTCTGGTCACTCCCAATTCTGACTATCAGTGTAAATAGAGCACAGCATAAATATGCTTCAAATATATAATGTGAGTAGACCAGTAGAAATTGACAAAATATGACTGAAACATGACTGTGAATTTTGGCTGCACCCTCTCGTGATGACTGGTCATGTGCTGTGAGATCATGTGAGCAGGTTAGGTAGTTAGTTAGTTAGTTAGCAACACATACACCACCCAATCTTTCCAGTTTCACAAGCAAATTACAGGCTTTAATTAAATGATTAATTGCTATAATGACTACGGTTGTTACTAATCTACACTAATGAATATGGATGTATTTTTAAATCATCTATATAATGGGATTCTAGTTACTAAAATGATCAAATATTCAATAAGATAAATAGATCAGGCTGTAGTGCCACCACAAGATGTTCCATGATGAACACAGTCAGAGATCTGGAGCATAAGCAGCCAATTTCAGGGCAGAGAATGTGGACATCTGCACGTTCCTGTAGTTTGCAGTTAGGAGAAGATGAAGCAGACCTTTAAACACGTGTTTGTCTCTGCAGGACCACAGCGCAGAAAACGGTGGCGGCAGCCAGGAGCTGTCTGAGTGTGAAGACTTCAAACGGGAGCAGTCACGGATCACTCGGCTGGAGAGACAGGCCCAAGACTTCCTCAATGCTGTGTTCCACAGAAAAGGTACCACACACACACACACGCACAGATTTCTTAACTCATTACCACATCCCCTCTGGTCATGAATAACTCGAGTGTCTTTGTGTTTCCAGAGGTGTATTTCAAACAGGTTAAGCCAGAAAATTTGGTTAATCCCCATGAGAAATCAAAACCATTTTAATGTAATATAAAACCTATAGGGAAGCATATAGTGAATATGTCAGAAATTCCTAACATTTAATTATTTTCTATATGTACTGGAGTTGAACACTGACCAATTAAAGCTTGGGAAAGTCATTTAAAATTATGAAAATGGCCACTGCTACAATGTTACATCTGCTCAAACATGGCACAGATCGCACCAAATTACAGGAGAATAACCGTGAATGTGAATTGTATGGACAAGGTCATATACATTATTATATTTTGTTAGAGTCATGTCAAAGGGAAATATCTATGACAGTCTATGAAAACAAAGTGTGGCCATTCTTTCTGCAATATTATAATTATCAAGGATAGATAGGTTAAGAAAGGGTTGCTATATAATATGTTATATATTAGAAAAGAACAGTGTTGATTTGAGTATTTTTTATTATTTATTAAAGGTGCCATATTAATGTTTTTAAGGCAGTTAGACTGCATCTTTGAGGTTTTGTTAGTTTTAACTTATTTTTGCATTTGGGACAAAGGCGTTCTTGCCCTGCAGGTACTGTAGACCTTAAACTGGTTCAGATCTGTGTCAAAGACGATGACCTACTTTTCTGACCTGTACCAACGGTGACATGATTACTGCGGGAGGCCATGTGGGAAACTCTGAGGAAAGTTTCTTTCTTTTTTTTTCATGGTGGTGGTATAATGAGATACCTTTGCTGAATTTTGGAGGGCGGGGACTTTTAAAATAGGGCAAGATTCATCATCTGTGAGTTGCCTGTACACAAAATCCTCAGGGAATACGTCACAATCCTAGAGACGACAAAAAATATACAAGCACAGCCCAAATTATCAAGCATTAGTTCCCTAAAAGTTGATCGAGGAGGAGAACGATGGAGCCTTTTCTGGGCCTGATCAGAAACTGATGAGGTGTTAATGGCACACAGGCTTAAAATTAGACCATGGGAGTTGTCTGGTTCACCGTAGGAGTTTTACATAATTAGTCACATGAGGATTTCTGCGTAAATGTTGAGAGCCAAATATAAAACTGCTATATGATTAATGCAAACATACAGCAACACTACGGAAAGTGGGCACTGATTGTCCCTTATTATGGCATTATTTTATTTCATTGCAAAGAAGTTTTGCATTTGCTTTCACTTAACGCTATAATGATAAAAAAAAATAAAAAAAAAACAAGTCCTTTTTGTTGGCATTTTCTATACTTGCGAATGTTCTGGCACATATGCCACAGCAAATTATTCCGATACCTTTTTGAAGACTCGGTTTACTAACCTTGAGCCTGAGGGCAGAGAGAGGAAGGCCAATAGAAACTGTCCAAAATGTGTAGGCGGCAGCAAAAAGAGAGAAATGTTCTATGAGGTGCAGAGGTTTATCTTTTGAAATTGGACGAGTCTTTGCACAAAATCAATTATACAAAGAACGGAAGTTAACACACAGTGAATGAATTTGTGTTTCTGAAGGTATACATAGGGGTGGAGTGGCTCAGTGGTTAAGACCGGTACCCTGTGTGCGAAAGACGTTGTAGTCGCAATGGTCACAAGTTCGATTCCACCCCTAGCTGATTGTACTCAATTCAACTGTAAGTCACTTTGGATAAAATTGTCTGCTAAATGACATGTAATGTAATGTAACATAACAAACACGCAACGTTTATTTTAAAGCAATTAAGGGTGGATATAAAAGGTATCATGGCGTAATAATATTACAACAAAAAAGGAATCCAAAGGAAAATGGCTTTTTGTAAGCAATTGAAAATAAATGATCTAAACACAATCTAATAAGGAAACAAATTATAAAAACAAGAAAATAATAATAATAATAATAATCTGAACTGATAAAAGGCTGTGGTAAAAAAGAAGTTCCTGGTTTTTTTCTCAGTTTTTAGATTTTTCAGAATAGAAATCCTGCTTCACCATAAATGATTGAATCTGTGCTGTGTAGAACAGTTGACTGACTTGGTAACCACATTAATGGGAGCGTTGAAATGATGGTCTCAGGTCTCAGGTGACTTTTGTTATTTATCTTAATTCTAAATAAGTGTGTCATCCTCATAATTATGGTAACATAGTTTCTCTAATCGAAGCTCATGTGGGTACAAGTGTGTGGATTCTTTGTGGATTCACACAAACACAGAGCAAATCTCTCTTTCATGGAGAGATTGCAGACAGTTTCAAAAACAAAGACAGTGCAGGTGACATGAAATTCACTTCCATTCACGCTAGATATTTAAGGAACTGAAGACTCTAATCGTGTCTTTGAAGAGTTCACACAAAGCAACTGCTGATCACTGCTTAAAAGCTTACCAGTTTACAGACACAAACTTTAGTCACAGTGGCAAACTGTATACTGTATTCCTAAAATAGTATACATTTGAGAGTAGATTTGGCTTAAATCTATTTTTTTCACTGAGCATGAGTCACGTTGACCTCCGCAGGCTCTGAACACAGGGAGAGCATTCAGTACAATGAGCTCCATCTTAGACATTGACTTTGTGTTAGGGCTGAAACTAACAATTATTTCCTGGGTTAATCGATCAGGTTTTTCATCCAAAACAATGTTGAAATCAGTGAGTGTTCCACCAAACCTTCAAACGTCTTGTTGTAATGTTGTATGTTCTTTGTTGGTTTGGTTTAATTATTAAAAACACATTCAATCTCATTGATTATAGTCAAAATAGTTGAGGATTAATATAGTAATCGATCATTAATCAATAAATATTGCATTACCTCGTACAACAGCACAATAAATCTAAATGATCACTAACTTGTTGAAATGTTTGAAAACATCAGGACACACGTCCCCAGTGTCCGTGTTCCTGTTCAATTGAATTTTGTAATATGAAATCTTCAAATCTTGTGGTCAGACAAAAAGCATATCTGACATTATTAATGTGATGCCACAAGTGGGACAGTCATTTTCCAAGAAAAAAAACAAAACATAATACTAAACATGCATTACACTTAAATTAGATTTTGAAACAAAAACCTCGTTATTTAATTCATTAAGCTCAGGAAATCGGATTAAAGTAATAGATGAATGAACAGTGGATGCTGCGGTAACTTTCATGTCATACTTTGTATTGTGGAGTCAAAACAAATTGAATAAACGTCTGAATGTTTGCTGAGTTGCTATATTTCCCTCTAAACTGCAAATGTAAGACGTTGTGTCCTGAGGCAGACACTTATTGTGTTGTGTTGTGTGTTTTTTTTTTTCCATGAGGGAGGGAGGAAACAGATGTCTGTCCAATCAATGCTCGGTCCTAATCAATCCAGCTATACTCACACAGGCGGAGCTGCCCGCAGAGCCGCTATATATAGATGATAAACAGGCGCACAGGCATTGCCCTGATGGGACAAACACATACACTGTCTCTTATTCTGTGGCTGAAACAGCTTTCTGCTCTTAAAGGGTTAAAAAATACACTGAGAAAGACACAAAGACAAGGAGACAAGTCACCCATGATGTTGTATATTAACTTTAAATGAGTAATTAGAAAACACACCTCGCAATTTACAATTTTCAAAAGAAAAAATGACATCATATATATTATATATATTTTTATAGATAGATAGATGTAAAAAAAATATATAAAACTATAAAAACTATAAGTAACTTGAGATGTTGTGAATGCCTACATTCTGTCAATTCTAAACAAAAGCATAAAACCAAAACACTTTCACCAGATGAACAGCAACATGTTATTGATCCTTCCACCTAATTGGCAAATATTTTTAATTTCATAGCTGTGAACAATGGATTTAAAGAACTAAGCAGGTTTATTGGACAATGAATTATTTGGCACAGTAAAAAGAACATTTCTCGTTCTTATTCCATTTCTGAAATTGTATAAAGCAAAAATCTTCAAAGCACATTTTTGTTTTCCAATTAAAAGACGTCTGTGTTCACAGTCAATATCTGGATGTACTTATCTTTAGAAACCTTATGATCACACACTGGGTCATTTCAAATGTAAAATACAGACCCTAACCCTAACCAGGGTGCACTGTGATGTGATGTGATGTCACTGCCACAGTACAGCTGACCTACTGCATACACACTGCTGCACATAATCACACTAAGATTTGAACAACATGTAATCACCAACACATTAGTTCCTGTTGATTGTGTCGACTCAGGAAGCTTCCACTCACAGGGTGGACGTTAAAATTCCTAAACTAAATGTGGAAATGTTTTGTTTTAAATAGAGAAAATGCAGCTTCCTGAGCTCTTGTGTACTTTTACACGAGCCTGCCGTGTTACACAATGGTCATTTCCTATAACAATCACAGCTCATACAGAGATTTCCCAAGGTGGCAGCATGCTCCTGTCAAAATGGAGCCCCATACTGTACATTTACTGACATATTTCCAGGAAACTAAAGCACTTACTGGATTTTTCTCGACATTCAAACAATCTGCAAACTGCTTGAAGGTGTTTGGATCTTTGACAGCAGCACAGAAAACTCAGTGTATGTCTCGTATATTGCCACATTACAGAAGCAACAGACAAGTTCTGTATTTCTTTAGCACTTCAACAAGTCATTATTGTAAAGTCACTGCAGCATCAAGACCCTAGAATGTATGCCAGTACTTAAGTAAATTATAAACACCCCCAAAATACATTATTTGTTAAAATGCTTAGCTTATGGCGTGTTTCCACCGGCTCGCCTCGCCTCGGCACGACGCGGTTATTTTGCGTTTCCACTAGCATAGCACCTTGTACCAGGTACTTTTTTTTAAGTACCTGCTCTGGCGAGGTTCCAGGCGAGACGAGGCAATACTATGTGTGACGTTGCCAGACTGCCGGCCACTGATTGGAGTGCCGTCACAGGAAGAGATGTCCGACACAAGAATCAAACCGAACAATGCCAAACTGTAGATCTGTAGATCAGATTTAACAATCTTAAAAACATCTCCAACAACTTCCAGGGAAATGTCTAAAATGGTGTCTTTAGGGACAGCACTGCTGATCGTGATCGCGAGTGTGTGTGTCACAGCAATTTCATGCATTTCGTGCAGTGATGACTCCGCCCTCTTGAGTAGGTTCTATTTTGTAGTGGATGACGAGCTGGGACCATAGGTGGAAAAGAGGCTTTATATCCAACACTTCACAGCTCCTACTTTGTTTTCTGGCCCCTAATGTTTAGTGTTAGCATCATGGCTAATTCAAAGCCAGCAGCCAAAGAAGTGAATAACAGTCAAAATCACAATTATAATCAAGGCCAAGAGTGTAAACGGATAAGCTCACCATAAGAGACTCGATTTTAACTAATGAATAATATTAATTCCTGTATTATACACAGACTTTAATTAAAGATTGCTGTCAGGAACTAAAGTGGATTTCAACAAATAATCTAAAAAAAAGTGTTTGAGAAACACGTGAGGTACTTGAGGTTTAATGGTGCGAAGAGTGAAAACTGCATCTCCTGTTTGAAGCCTCTCTCCTCCTTGAGCTCACCCTCTTCATCACTTCCATCTTCACCTGCTTTTGTTCCTCCGTCAATTAAATTATTTTCTTTCTTTTTTTTCTCCAGTTGTTTTTCTGGAGTTGTTTTGTCAATTCAGCTTCCATTACCAGTGATTGACACCAAGAGAATGTTATTATCTTCTTTGTTTTGTTATAATGGCTGCAATGCAATTTATCTGCGGCGTTAATCAAGTAAGCGTTTGTCCAAGAAAACTGCATCCTGGTGTCTCAGAGAAGAACAATGAAAGAGAGGCTCATCGGGACCAATTTAAACACATATGCTTCAGTTTGTCTGTCTCATTATACAGTGGAAGCAAAGTTTAAGCCAAAAATGTGTGTATTTTGGCTTAAAAATCATTCCATGAGCAGGGATTACAGTGTCATGTGTTGTGTAACAACAACATCATAATACCATCCAATTCCATTAACAGAGGATTACGTAATCTATCTCAAACAACAAATAGCAGCAGATGTAACAAAAAGCTCTGTGGCAGAGCCGTGCAGCAGCCTGGGAGTGAACGTTTGTCTTAAATGTGACGAAATATGAATGGTTTACAAACGTCTACAAACATTGTTGGAAATGTTTCCTTTTTTTTATTTAGTTTTTCATATATAATTACATCACCACAGCTGACAATTACAAAAGAGCTTTGTGTTTAATGGTTCAAACACTAGTTGTGACACATTCTTCCAACCAGTGTCATATCTTTATTCAGCGGTGATTAAAATTGCTCACCGTTTGGATTTTCTTTCCAAATATATCTCTGTTGTGTTCATAGAGCAGAGATGGTTCTGTTTGTTTTTAATCGTCTGCACAACATGTCATTATTTATTTTTTACAGCGTCAATATTTACAATAAGATAACAGTGACATAAGATATGATAAAATAAGACAAGATCCATTATGTTTTAATGGAACTCACATTTTTTTTAAATGCAATACAACAACAGCTTTAGTTTTGGAACATATCAGTTAAATAATATGATAACAATCATCTGTGATTTACAATCACAGATGTGAAATGCATGTTAATTATAAATTACCTTTACTGTCTTTGATGTTGTGTACATGTCTAAATTGTAAGACTAATACAGGATTATCTTATCTTATCTTATCTTATCTTGTCTTATAGTCTCGTGCTGTAGTAGTAAATTCCTTTGAACAATTGTTTTTGTTTTGCTCACACGTTCTCTGAGCTAAAATCACCTCCAGCACATGCTGTGTTGAAACAGCAATCAGAGTTAAAATCAGAGAGCATGCTGGGAAATCTTAGCTGGAAAATAGCAGCTATGTGACATCATGGTGGTGGATATTGATTATATGCAGAGCAGCATAAATGTGGTTTCTGGGTTATAACATCATATCTACAGGATTAGATTATTTGGGGGCTAATGTATTGTTTGTAGGATTTCAGCATCTGACTCAGTGACAAACAAAAATCCTGCTGTTTATCAAGAGATAAGTACTTTTGTTTAACTGGGACAATGCCAGATTATGCATTAATAACAAATGAGTGTCGTCATTGTCACTGTTTTGCTCAGCGTGTATTTAGCAGTGATTTAATCAACTTGTAGCACATAGTTGGATGGATGGGTTTTTAAAACAAGGTTTGTCTGTGCACACGTGCTCATGGGCATAAAGATCAAAGACTAATAGGTTTAATATTTAATATATATAGTCTTAAATAGGACTTGACAATATTGTTTTTTCAGTGCCAATATTTACTACTTAATGAGGCTGATATTTGAAACCAATTTTACAAACATGTGTTTAAATACCTTTAAAGTCCATCAATACTTTTGCAAGTAATATTTCAATATTTTTACATGATCCCTAAATGAAAAGAATGTAAATGCTGAAATTGCCCTCTTATGAGTTGAGCTAAAGAATAACATCCCAGCCTTTTCTCCTTTTTTCTACATCATTTTGATGAATGTTTGGTAACGGATTCAGATGAGCAGCAAAACTCTGAGCCACTGTAGCATGAGCCACTGTAGCACACTTTTTAATTACTTACTAATATACAACAAGATGTCGATAATTGTCAAAATGTCAAATATCAGCCCCCAATAATAAGACAGGCCGATAATTGGTTGAGATAGAAAAGGAGATTTCTTTATTGTAGTGTAAAAGTGTAAACAAGAAATGGCTCAAGGTATAGTCCAAAGATAATATCATGCTTTCATCACTGTCAATAAGCAGAGTGTTTCATGTGTTTGCTCCTCTGTGTTGTTTCTCTGCAGAACTACCAAGTTTCTCAGACCCTCACATTCCACTAGTGGCTCGTGAGATCATGCAGCGAATGATCCGCCAGTTCGCTGCCGAATATACCTCAAAAACTACTCAGGACGACCTGCCCCTGCCCAACGGCACCATGAAGGACCAAAGCCTACCGAGAGCGGCGTCTCTGGCTCCGGCCCCCTGCTCCCCGCCCGGGCCCCTGCCGGCGCCCAGCTCCCCTCCATCGTCTGCCTCCTCCTCCCCATCCCCAACTCCCGGGCAGGGCCTCAGCCCCACCCCCGCTAATGCTACCACCGCTGCTACCACCTCAGCACCTGCCTGCACCCAGAGCAGCAACGGCACAGGAGCCAGTAATGGAGGAGGGGGAGGAGCTACAGCTGCTGCCTCTGCACAGAACCCCGTCCTCAGCAAACTACTCATGGCCGACCAGGACGGCCCGCTGGACCTCACCGTAAAAAAGAACCAGGTCGACACAGAGCCCAGCCAGCAAGGTGAGAGGAAATGGAAGCCTGTTTTTGTCACTGTGCCATTTTTTTTTTTTTTAATTCTCTGCAGGATTACCAAGACTTTATTTTAATCTACACTACAACCACATGATTAAAATATGATACAATTAATTCAAAAATCTCATGCTGCCAAGGTTCAGAGAAAAATAGTGAATCCACCTTCCAGTGATTAATGAATCACTGGAAAGTGATCACTTGATTTTAATATAATTTACCAATAAAGTCCAACTTGATTTTTAGGGTTACAAGAATTTAATAATTACTTGACTGGACAAAAGTAATTGCCAGATATTTTAATTGAATTACTTTAATTTCACAGATGTTTTGGACCAAACAACTAATCCATTAATCACACATTCAAATTTTGACATTTGAAATTGTCTTTTTTTTCTTGATTTATTTCAACCTTACCAGACAAGAACATAAAAAGATCTTTATTTTTAAAACTGACTGATGAAGCAAACCGGTTCATTTCCAACAAAATCACTGAACATACATCCTCGTCTGGACTGAGCGCTGGCAGATGCTCGTCTCTGAAATATAGCCCATGGTTTCCGTCTCCATTTAATCTAACCAAACCAGCGGGTGGTCGTTGTTTCCATCACCGACCAGGCTGCTGGTTTAAATCCTCAGCCCATTGTTTCAACATTTAACCACATTGTGACCGTTCACCCACTTTAATACCATCTCTTTGGAATCTGCTTACAGTAAGCCTCCTTCATTTTTACTAAAAAGATTTAGGCATTTACTGTGTTCTCACAAGTTGTCTCTCTCACACACACAAACACACAATTCAGACTTTTTTTTATCCTCAAATCTTAAATTACAGCATAATTTTCTACATTTCCTGTTGACATAGTCATGGTTTACTTGTTTAGCGGCTTTAAAATACAAGATAAAGTGATAAAAAATGTGTATTAAGGCAATTGTGCAATAACAATGTAAACGGTGATTTTCCCCCACACACAGACAAGTGTTTCAGTCTCTTAGAAGCACTTCATCAGTCAGTCCAAATATGTTATTTTAGCACTTTGGTGTTCAAATCTTTTAACCCCAACAGCCTCAGTGTCCCCATGAGCTGAAAACACTTATCCAGGAGAGTGAGCATGTGACACACGCTGGTGTAGATGTTTGTGTCCCTCATTCTTTCATTTCTTACTGCTTATTATTTGTGGGTTGAAGGAGGATTTGGAGTCAATCCTGTTTTTTTATTCATGTTGTTCCTTTAAAAAATACCAAATCATCTACTTTTATGGCCTATTTTTGAGAAATGAGATAAATCTCATCTTTTCTCAGAGAAGGAAGGACCTCATTAGTGTAACTGCTTTGTAATTGTTATGGACATCTTGTGGCTGAAGTTCATTTAAAGTTCATTTTAGAGCTAACATATTTTGCACACACATAGTTCTTGAGTCTTGATTAGTGTCGTATGACCATATTCATCGTATTCATCCTTTTTTTCCCCCATCTCCTTTCTGTGGCATAAAGACACTTTTTTTGTTTTTAATGTCTCTTTTGCCTGATTAAATGACAAAAAGCTGCTGGAGATTAGCGAGGAGGTCAGAAAGGTCAGTTGCACTTTAGGGATTACACACCAACAAACACAGAAAGAGAGGCTGTCAAAAGAATTGAGATCCATAGGAAGGAGATCGGAGTCAGCTCAGTGTCCAAACAAGGGTTTAATCTTGTACAAGAGGAGCATTCACAAAGCAACACACACAGGCCAGTTACAAAGTGAAGACTCCCTGTCTTGTAGGAATCGCAAGGTATTTATCTGTCTCAATGGGTCAGCTATCACCCTGCCATAAGGTGCAGACCCCCGCCTCTGTGGGTTTGTTATCACCTTGCCCTCAGTCGCAGACCCATTGTCTCTATTCACAAGTTACTTCAAACAGTTCCTAAAACAATACCTATGGTCACTGGCCAAAATCGCATCCAACAGTTACATTAACAATACAAAGAGTGAGTGGTCTCAGGTCACATCAAACGGTTGCATTGAGCATTTGTCTTCATGTATTACATGAGGTGCATAATTCCCATAACATATCCCTCCTGTTTATGCTTAAGCATAATTATAACAAATGTTTTAGAGTGTGAGAGCGAAAACCCTATCGAGCAGTTCAAAACATTCCAATTATCAATTTTCTTTCTAGATAGGGAAACTCTCTCACGGTCCCGCTGCCCCGGCAACCACACGCAGGTACTCCATTTGATCAAGGCATAAAAGCATACATTCAAAAACATTTTGATTATATTGTTACCCCAAAATGAATTCAATGGTGACCAATTCAGAACACTACAACTTCTAGATTTCCTGTAGTACCATCATAATCAATAGAGTAAACAGCAATTATCCTTTAAACCATGGTGTTATCTTAATCTAACATGTATCCATATAGATCATCATTTGTCAAATCAGTCGAACATTTCTGGTGCTGCATTCTTGTCGTCCTCTCGGTGGTCATCAGTGGTTGGGACTCTTTCATGCAGCATAGTTGTTTTTTGTTTTGTTTTTTTTCAAAGCGGTGTCCTGAGTCTCTGTAACAGTCCTTCTACATATAGGGTGATTAATCCATTCATTGCCTTAGATGCTGCCATCAGGTGCTGTATTAGGAATAAATGTACAACACATATCTCCAAACATTCTACATTATACAGTATTCCTCCCTTTTCAGCAACATCATGTCTCAAGCCATCCTATTCTGCCATGCCATTAAACTAGTCTTATCTAACTCTTGATGTATGCTTCCAATTGCTTCCTTAGTGAAGTCAAAAATCTCTGTTGATTATAATACACATTTTTATCAATCCACATTTTTATTAACAGTTCCCCATCAAGCCAGGAGTGATCAAACCAACCTGCTGGTGCATTTCTCTTTATAACACTCCTTGAGTATTTTACACATATTTTACACATCTCTTGTTTCCCTCAGGACACAGGGAGGATTCTCGCTCTTGATACCAAACGAGGCAGTCTTTTTCAACCCCCCAAAACTTTATTTTCCAAGGTTTGGATCTCACAAGGCCCCCTGTGACGGCCACAGCTCTAGGCTGCCCTGGAAACTAAATCTAACTTAAACTCACTTAATTGTGACAATAGTACACGCATTGTCACTGCACCTCTCCTAGTGTCCCATCTAGATTGTTCCTATTGATCTATTCCTCATTTTATCATACCTGGCCTTATGTCACTATATTTAAAATAAGGAATGCAATTGTGGTCATACATGAAACAGTTATTAAACACAGCTTTAATTCCGGCATGGTGAATGCTTCTACTTATCTGACTGGCATTTGTGCTCTTTTGAAGTGTGTGATCCATTGTCTGTCTTTCAGCTATGTGTACTGCTGTAGGTGTCGACAGTAGTAGTTGATAGGGGCCTTCCCAGCGTGAAGCTGACCACTTCACCAACACCCAATCTCCTGGATTGATTGGCCCTCCTGTGGGTGCTGGATCTGGTTTTTGATGTAGTCTGCCTTGAGCATTGTGCTTAGAATACATTAATCATGAGGCACAAACACATTTTGGTGGTTTTAACATCCATGTAGTCTAGTCTATCGTGGATACCATCCCTCCTGTTGAGACATGGGTAATCCCATGGCTCAATATTGTAACAAATTTAAACAAATTCTTTTTGTCTTAGATTAGTGTCTCAGATCTCACCTTCATACCATTACAGTGTTGAAGTGGCAATTTACTACCGCCTTCATCTTCTTCAATTATTATTCTGCATGCTTCAGTATCGTTTAGAAAACAAGTTTTACGATTTTTTTAACCAACAGGGTGACTATGGCTTTTGGTCCATACTCAAAAATACTTCAGTGTTTTCTAGTTAACATACTTCTTCTTCCTCCTCATCTTCTGTGTCCTGGTATGTATGTGTGTGTGTGAGTGCATGACCTGGTTTATTGACTAGTAGCGCCGATGAATCATCAACTCGTCTGGGTCCTCCATTTCTTCTTTGCTGTGGAATTCCTGAAGAGAACACAGCATCCTACGTCTCTCCTCATAACTTCTGATATCTCCTGAGCTAATTGTCAAATACACTTGAGAGATGTTTATGGAAATATATATTTTATATTATTTCAGCCCTATAATGACTTAGTTTATGACCGCTTTAGTTATCTTCTTACCCCAATTACTTTATTTAATTAATGTTATTTTTTTAGTACTGTTGTTTTTATTTCATTTTAGTATTATTATTATTTTTAAACATTTAATCAAACCGCCAATCTATTCTTTGGTTCTTGGTCATTTCTAGTTCTTCCTTTGACTTTACCTCTATCTTTTCTACCAGTTTTTACATTCTTCTACCTGTAATTTTCCTCTAAATCCATATTTATTTTCCCATCTTTTTATATACTTTACATTATCTAGTGCCTTTTGGCCCATTCGTTTTGCATCACCTTCATATTGAACCTCGTCAGGTTCACAACAACATTTATAACAACTATTACCATTTCCCATTTTGATATAAAAATTACCTTCAATTTTATTTGTACTTTTATTTTAAGGTTCCTTTATTATTATTATTATTATTATTATTATTATTATTTTATATATTTTTCCCAACTTTTAATCTGGATTATCAGTGTTTGCCTGTTTTTTCTTTTTCTTTCCAAATATTCTACATATAATTTCTGTCCAGACTCTGAATTTCTATTTATTTATCTATTCTTGTTTTTAACAATGCATCCACTATCAGGAACAAATACCAAATAAAATTTGGTATTTTGATTGTCACTGAAAAGGACCAACACTCTGCAGCCTGAGCCTATGCCACCAGGCACATAAAACAACACAAAGCCATGGCGCACACATTAAAACATCACAAAACACAAAACAACACAAGACAACATTTAACACACAACATATATATGTCGACTTTAAAAGAGTTCGTATCCTAAGTTTTCTAATTTTATGCTAAATTTTCACAAAGTAGAAGAATACCATGACTTACAGCTTCTTTCGTTACTGGCACCGCATATTCAACTAACTGTTGTTACTTATTAGCGGAAATTTAATCTATTTATTTTACCGGTTTGTCTAAGAGAGTTCTGCTCCCCCAAGTCCCTGACTTGCTTTGGATCCCAGACCCCGACGCCTGTTGTTTTCTCAGCCCTGAGGGATTAGTTTAAACCTTGTCCTTCCAAAGACAGTAATCATTTTTAGGTCCCTGCCCTAAATCTAAGAGAGTCCTGCTCCCCCAAGTCCCTGACTTGCTTTTAAATATAAGAGAGTTCTGCTCCCCCAAGTCCCTGACTTGCTTTTTATCTATTTTAAATGAGCTAGGATCGATCCGTTTCTGTACCGTTTTTTTCACTTCAGTAGAAGAATACCATGACTTACAGCTTCTTTCGTTACTGGCACCGCATATTCAAACTTACTGTTGCTACTTTTTATCTGCCGAATTGCTATGCTCAATTTTCACTTCAGTAGAAGAATACCATGACTTACAGCTTCTTTCGTTACTGGCACCGCATATTCAACTAACTGTTGTTACTTTTGAGCCGAATTTGTTTTAAATTTAGAAATGGTTATTTCTTACCCTTTTGAAGATTTGAGTCCCTGACTCAATGTTTGTCTGGCTGATCCGTCTCCCCTCCTTGGTTGGCCCCGTCACTGTCCCACTCTTCACGGAACCTGGCCTCCCTGACCAAACGGAGCTTTAAGAGCCCTGAGGTGGAGGACTTTTAGGAGGATTTATTTTTCTTACCCCCGCCTTGCAAGGTCTTCAGGTCCGCTGATGTGAAGAGAGCGACAGGTATTGGGGCCCCACGTTGGGCGCCAAGTTGTCAAAAGAATTGAGATCCATAGGAAGGAGATCGGAGTCAGCTCAGTGTCCAAACAAGGGTTTAATCTTGTACAAGAGGAGCATTCACAAAGCAACACACACAGGCCAGTTACAAAGTGAAGACTCCCTGTCTTGTAGTAATCGCAAGGTATTTATCTGTCTCAATGGGTCAGCTATCACCCTGCCATAAGGTGCAGACCCCCGCCTCTGTGGGTTTGTTATCACCTTGCCCTCAGTCGCAGACCCATTGTCTCTATTCACAAGTTACTTCAAACAGTTCCTAAAACAATACATATGGTCACTGGCCAAAATCGCATCCAACAGTTACATTAACAATACAAAGAGTGAGTGGTCTCAGGTCACATCAAACGGTTGCATTGAGCATTTGTCTTCATGTATTACATGAGGTGCATAATTCCCATAACAGAGGCCATATGTTTTTTCAATGTATGTGTGTACTTTTCCCATTTCTGTGTTTTTGTTTTCTGTGTCAGGTTCTTAATTTTGTTGAAAGATAATATATTTTTTAATAACAATCACCATGATGAGTTTCCTCAAGTTTGACTAACAGAAAATGAGTTTTTCCTGTCATATGACTTTGTTGTTATGGAAGGGGGGAAACAATTTGAGTCTTATCTTAATTTTTCTATTTGGATTTTTTGCACATTTTCATTAGAAAATATAAATAAAATCAGATCAGTATTGTGTAGTATTGATATGATCTTACACACACACAACATGATGCCATATTTCCAAGTGTTAATAACAAAATATTACAATGTTTACCCAATATTTATTTGTCTCAACTGATGTACACTAGGATATTTACAGTTTTAACAAATCCCGGTTGTGATCATAACCATTATTGTTACTGTTGTATATTTCAGGTTCAGTGAAAATCAGATGACAAACCAAATATAAAACAAATGATGAATGAACGGGAATGTGCTAAAAAATAAACAAGATGTGTAGAATTGATTGGATCTAAAATTATCATCAGGATGTGGCAAGTAAATATCAAGGTTCATTATGGGTAATAAAGAAGATGGTGTCTGTTATTGACAGTATACTCCAGCAGCAGGCTTTAATGGGTTCTGATCAATTCTTTTGAATGCAACTTTTAAACTGAAACTATCTTTCAGTTAAACACTAACTTCACAAAATCCATGGCCATGGCATCAATGTATTAACTTTTTCTTTTATTACTTGACTTATACACTATCATTTCTGTCTCTTGTATTTGTATTATATATCAATTTATTTTGTAAATTGTATAGCACTATCCTTTTCTGCTTCTTTTACCCATTTTACTTCATTCTCTTTTTAATGTCTCTTTCTTTTTACTAACTTCTTTATCATTGTTTTAATTGTAAATTGATTTCCTCTACTCTTTGATTTCAGTGACTCCACACAACATTTTGTTTTTTATTAATAAAACTGCCATAAAATAGATTTAATATGTAATGTATGATTAATAAAATGATTATTTCATTTATTTCAAGCTTAATGCCTTTGAGAAGGAATACCAAGAGTAGTAATTAGGTTATTTACATATGCGCTCCTTCATCCTTCTGTGTGTTTTCTTTAAAGCAAGTTTTGAAGTGGATTTGAAATCCCAGGTGAATAATGTTTTTCTCCTGTGTGTCTTTCACATCAGATGGTGTCCTGGACCTCTCCACCAAGAAGAACCTCAGCTCAGACAAAACCTTCGCCGGTTTTCCCCCTGCTTCTGGGGTCAAAGGGTAAGATAACAGGATTAGTCAAACTGTTAGCAGAGCAGCGCAGCCGTGTGTCTGAAACAACTCTGGAGAAGTTAAAGCTCTCCTTGTAGTCGTTGTAGCTGCTGAACACAGTGAAGATGACGATGATGATGATGATGATGACGATGACACTGTGTAAGATTGGTGATGAGAGGTCTAACCACTGTCAGGCTTCTCAGTTGTAGAAAACAAAATGTTGAGATTGACAATCATCACTCACAGATTTTCTGGTTTGTTTGTTTTTCGATGATCATATCTGTCAATCACACCATAGCCACATTTGCTTTATGGTCAATTTGACTCTAAAACCCTAATTTACAAAATGGATGTCATGCTATCTTGAAAGCATAGAGATTATGACCATAAACCATTCAGGAAGATGTTTTCTGTTGCTGTTAATCATTCTCTCATAGAATTACCTACAATCCAGTGGAGTTGCCCCCTGATAGTTTTCAGGCACTTCCACATCAGCTTAAGTCTTCGCCTTTGTTTGTATTCAACAACCAAAAATGAGAAAGAGAGCTAGGATTTGTATATTATTAGTGGAACAATCAAGGTATCCACAGCTATTTCTGGACATTAACTTTGGAAAATGTCTGGAAAATTGGGCATGCGGCAGGCAGAACACTGTTGTTGTCTCACACTGACAGAGACCTGGATATTATTTGAATAAGGAGCTGGCAGAAGTGGTTCTGGAAAATAACAACAGCTCTAGACAATTTTATAAATATGTTTGCAGGTCAGAGCACACATAAGATATCATCAAGAAATCCTCCTTTGCCCAAACATAGGAACATAGATATGCAGATATTCCCACAGCACCTGAATGCATCACAGCACCAACAGGAGCTTGTTCAAATGTGATCAAAGCAAACAAAAGCAGCAATTAGAGTAAAATCAAATGAGTTTGCATATTAGTTCATTTAAAGGGGGCAACCCATGGATGAGTGTAAGGGAATTGGGCTTATAACCAGAGGGTTTGCGGGTTTGAATCCCTGCCAGGTCAAGGGCAGGGATATCAAAACCACTGCAGGTGTAAAACATTGTGAATTATGAGCATTATGTTTTTAGAAACTTAACTCTGGGTTAAATTACAATGGTTAGGTAGGCAAATGATGACTATTTTGACCCTCAAAATGAACATAAGCAATTCTGTTTAAGAAGGTTCATCAAAATCTTCTGCATCGTGCTGTGTGTTATGTAAAGTTTCAGAGTCGCAGAAATGCTAGCAGCAACTTGTTGGTAGTGGCAAGTGTTGACCTAACAAGAATCGACTTTTATGGAAACAGCGTACCAAAGGTTCTCAAAGGACAATGCCCTCAGTCTTAATTCTTCTTTTTGGGGCACATTCTTTGATCACCCAGGAATGAATCCTGCCAACGCCTCCCACGTTTCACACACTTTATCTCGCACATATCGGTTTCGTTCAGCTGATTAATTTGGAATCTATTTTTCATCAGTCTCATCGCAAGGTTGCCCATACCGTCCTTGCGTACAGGTATTCATAATTCATACCTCATCCCTGTCTAACACACCCACCCACCCACCCACCCCAGAGGTAGAGTTCAACAGCAGTGCATGTCAAACACTTGACGGAGGTTTGACTGCTTTTCTTTTTCCGTCTCAGTGTCAGTACCTTTATTGACAATCCTCTACCTTACAGCCTGATCATTTATTGATGAACATGTACTCTGCCTTGAAGTCATGTTTAAATCAGTAGTCATCATTCTCAGCTCAGCTGCATCTAGAGGGAATAAACAATCAACGCTAATCGAAGCAGCCATTTCCAGAAATACTTTTGATCTGTAGGTCAGAGATGGATTAGGAGAAGTACGATACAGTGAGTGGCCCCTGGATATCGGAGTTCAGCAAGGCTGCAGCAATGTAGCATGTGGGTTTAGGAAACTTGTGCCCACCATGTGGGAAGTTTTTCTTTGATCCAAATGCACATCTCCACCTCCAAATGCATTGTGAACTGAGATGAGAGAAGTGAAAAAGGGGCACCATATGAGTAATGTTCTTCAAGGCGAAACCTAAAGTTCTTTTGATGCAAAACCTCCCAACAAAGTGCTAACCCCACCAGTTTTGGATTCGTAGAAATATTCATATGTTAGCAGATGCTGCCAGAGATTGGGTATTTTTTTTGTTGTTCTTTAGCCATTGTGGCCCTGAGATGGACTGATGATATGTCCAGGGTGTGACCCCGCCTATCACCCTATGTCAGCTGAGATTGGCACAGAACCCCCGCGACCCTCATGTGGAGGATAAAGTGGTAGAAAATGGATGGATGGTTGGATTTAGCCATTGTTTTGGACTTTGGTAAAGATTCATTACAGTTTACAGAACAAGCCTGACCATATTCATTGTATTAACCAAAAGTGGTTAAGATTCTTTAGTTTTTTAAAGCCTCTTTGATTTCTTGTGGTTCTACCTTGGACCTTGGTGTTCCCAAATCTCAGCACTAAGTTTGGATGTTTTCATACCCAATGATGGGCAAGTGTGAAAATACCAAGATATAATGATTAAAATGCTTGAAATGACACAGTGAAGGGTAATTCTGCATGATTACAGCCTTGAATGTCTGTTAATAATGTTTTGTAAGATAACTAAAGAGTGTGAAAGCTTAAAATGTGTAATATTTCAATTGCCGTTTTTGTTTTGTTTGTCACCAGACTGAGCATAGTGAGGTCACATTAATGATTCAGATTTTCTCAGAACTGATAGTTGCAACAGAAAATGCCTCATCCCATCAGCAGCTGTTTCAGTTTTCATAACATCCCCCGTGGATCGTATTGAATTATTAAATATATATCACATTAACCTGTCTGAGGCAATGGTTATAATACTTCTCTTTAACCAGGCGTTTGATATCAGATGGTAGTGGTGAAGATGTTACTGGTAGATACGTGTTGGCCAAAATTTACCTCAGACAAATACTAACCATTGAAGATGTCAATTTGAAAAACAGGAAATTCTCCTTCATTTAAAACTCAGCACCAATCCCACACACACAGTGTTTGGTTGCTTGCATTTATTTAGGGCCAGATATATGTCTTTTATTCATCATTTTTCTTTAAACCAACATCATGATATAAAACATCACTACTTGTGGTTTAAAAGCTTGAAGCACACATAAATCACACAGCTTTTAAAAGAAGAAACACACATTTGTTGCATCTGGTTTTAACAGGTTTTTACACAATAGTACATTATCTGCTGTTGCTCTCCAAGAGCAAGGACTCAACAATAAACCTCAGCTAAATTAGAAGGAACACCTTAAGCTCCTCAGGACAGGAATTTCCTAAGGCCCCATAGGACCGGGGGCCTCGCTCTGCGTCTCTAATGATCGGCTTGTGAATTATTTACTGTGGGAGGAGGCGGAGTCTCTGTGTCCACCCCCATTTACACCAGCTCATCTCTGACGAGCTAACAGTCCCCAAAGCTCACAGCATGTCAGTGTGTGCAATACATGCTACCAGCCTATAATATCAAATAATTATCTGACTGCACTTGCGGGTAAAGGATCAATTTTATTATGTAAATTATTTTACATATTTAATTTGTATTGTAAAAAAACACCTTTCTAATTAATAATTCATGTTACATGCTGTTTTGCTGTATTTTACTTAAATAACAAGAAGACCTGACCAGGTGTTAACATATAGGGATCTTTTTGGTGTCACAGTGTTTTATAAACACAGTAACAAGAAAGTGCGATTACAAGGTTTAGAGTCAATAAAAAACAATACACGTACAAAAAAATACGTACTTACTTGCTAGTACAAGAATTAACAAATGAAAACTTGAAAAGAGTAGAAATATACACAGTTTGAACATCTGGACCGGAAATTAATATACTGAGTGGATGTGATATGTATGGGTTATGTACAGTATATGTCTAAATATAAGAAATTAAAATGAAATCTTAAAAATAAAACTGGATACAAATTCCATGCTTCAAAAACCATAAGCAACAGCACACTGACACTGTTGTGTACAGAATGCAGATTATGCACAAGACAGTCTGTCAAGCCATTCCACTGGGATCCTCATTTGTTATGTATGTTTATTTGGTATTTTAGTTTCACAAATATACACTTGCATTGAATCCTCAGATCCACCATTACTGTCAGACCCAGCCCCCCGATGATTGCATGCTTACTGTAACAGAACACGCTATTAGACAGAAGACTCTTGTTAACCCTGCATTGTTTGCAGCAAACCCAGGACCGCCCACTGTGATAATCTGTCTAAAATCTCCTGCTGAGGACTCCCCACGTTGCACAGTCAGTTGCACTGTAGCTCAACAGAACACAGTACGTCTCCAAAGGAGAGATACTGTATTTCTCTCAAGTTTTTTTCTCCCCATCACCATCTATAGGAAACGCTTTGAAACGTTTCACCAAGAGTCTATCCTCTGTTGCTATAGTTACTTAACAGTAGTGATGGCAGTGGATCAAGTGCAGACACTTTGCATGTAAGTGTATGTTTTAGCGGTAGAGATGGTTTTCAGTAATTTGAAACATTGAAATGCAAAAGGCTTGAGGACCACTGATTATTGCCACGATGGCTAACACCATGTTATTCTAGTTTCAGTTCAATTCCACCTTTATCATCCAAGGATTCAAGGGAATCCTTTCAAATATGGCTCCAACGTTCACTGACCGAGACAAAAGGTGAAGTTACAGTGACCCAACAGAGAATTATGTTTTTACATTGCAAATACAACATCTCAGGAACACTTTAAGGGAAGTGTGTCATACATATCCCCTAGACTAAAATTTTTGTGGTATGTTTGGCCTTTTGTAAAGGGAAACCTTACTAATGGAAATACAGCTTCATTGATAGATAGTCAGTCAGTCCTTTTTCAGATAACTTGAAGGACAATGTTGGTCCGTGAGGTTGGAAAAGAAATGGAAAAGAAATACCCATGTGAATCTGACTTGACCAGATATTATAGTTGGGTTTCAACCCATGATCATTGCTGCTCCCGGCTCCCAGCCTTCTCAGAACTCTCTTATTGTTGTTACATTATTTAATAGCTTTTGTAGAAACTGCTTTTGCTTGCACAGTAGTACTCACGGCCTAAGCTGCCACATTTGGAATGCATCCTGGAAGTCCCATGTTGCAAATGCATCTAAGAACCATCTGCCTTTCATGCTGGATCTCCTCCACCATGTCAAAATAGCCACCCCTCAGCTTGAATGTCTTTTTTGGAAAAGAGTAAGGAATCACTTGGAGCCAAATCAAGTGAGTAGGTTTGGCAGCCAGTTTTGTGTTAATACTGCCAAGAAACCTTGAGCATTTTCATATCAGTGTTGTGTTGATAGAGCACCAAATTGCCATCTCACTACAGTTCAGGATTTTTACACTGCTTGTCCTCCCCCAGACACCTGCAGTAAATAGTATGTCAGTTAAAAAACTGACCCTGGGTGATAAATTCATGATGCAAAACTCTGTGAATGTCAAAGAAAACCAGGAACGTGCTCCTAACTCCTTTCTTCTGTTGACTTCCATTGTATAGATCTTGTATGGTCACAGCCATAGGAATAGCATTCAATTACATTACAGTTTATTTGTGTAAAGCCAAATCCTGACAAACATTACAATATTATAAAGAGAGAAAACCAATCAGTTCACACAACGAGTAAGCACTAGGCATCAGTGGAGAGAAAAAACTCCTTACCCCTTACCCTGTTACACCCTGTCCACACCAGATGCCTTTGCACTGCTTAACAACTGCGTCACTGATCTTCTGTGTCTCGCTCACGTCTGTTGGTGGAAACAGGGAGCAGTTCATAGGATACATAGGGTGTCTCTTCAAAAATACTACAATTTTAAGTCACTGATGTACTCAGTCTTCCTTCATTTACATTACATTACATGTTATTTAGCAGACACTTTTATCCAAAGCGACTTACAATGGAATTGAGTACAATCTGCCAGGGTTGGAGTCAAACTTGTGACCATTGCAGCCATGATGTCTCTCGCTTACAGGGTACCGGTCTTAACCACTGAGCCACTCCACCCCCAGATTGAAAAAATGAGTTCAAAAATGCTTAGAGTTAGAGTTTGAGAACTAAAGGTCTGCATTTTAGTCTGGATGGGCAAAACCTGAGGTCTTTGGAAAGGACTATGATGAAATGAAATTACCATTTGCTTCCCGAACAGCTGTCAACAAACAACAACAAAAACTCCATTAGCACTCACTCACTCACTCCCCCTCATTGTCATTATCTTTGTTCGTGGCAGTGTAAACTTCCTGCTTGCACTGCCGTGCTCATGCACACCTGAATGTGTTTTTATATGTATTAGTATGGACACAGATTATTACTAAAACAGACAAAATGGGAAGGGAATTGGGCTTGGAATGGAGCGTCTCCAGTTACCCAAGCCTCATTTCCCTCCCTGGCGCAGATAAGTGCTTTCTCCTGCGCTGAGGTTTGTATGTTAACTGCTGTGTGCGAAAAGGATGGGTTCAATGCAGAGGTCAAATTTACTATTTTTAATTTGTTGTGTGTGCAAATAAAACTAATTCTAAGAGCTTTTTTTTTTATGAAAATGTTGTAGTAAAAATGTAGCCTCAGTATCCCCCCCCCAAGGTCAGCTGGGATTGGCTCCAGCTCCAGTTGTGATGATAATAAGTAGAATATATGGATGAGTGGATGGATCAGATTTATGTGCGTAATTAGGGCTTTTGCAGTGATGGAATTTCCCCTGCGGGAATTTAGAGTGGCTAGATTGCGCGGTATGCGTTATTATTGTACACACCCCCTACTGTTGTACTAGCAGATGATAGCAGAAATCTACCTAGGCTGTGTCTTAGTTTTTGCTTAAATACCCAGACAGAAAGACAGAAGGACACTCTCACACACATGGACGAGTCAGCATCTGCTGGGCACATGTTTGTAGTTTTCATCTACTTCTCTCACAGGCATACACTTCAGTGGTATTCACCATTCATCCTGTCACTCAACCACTCACACTCGATGCACAGTGCTTTTCATATGAATGTACAGTTGTGACAGTTACTTGTTATCCACTGGTTGGCTTGTTACTGTAATGGTGTTTGATTATAGTGGTTACTACAACAGACATTATGTGTAATGCATTCAAAGAACATATGACAAGATTTAATTGTGACATAAAAGATTGAAGCATTATTAACATCCTGATTCCATGTTGGTTTAAATGCAACTATAGTGCCTGCAATCAGCGAATTGATTTGTAATAATAAAGAGCTTAGAATTATAATGTTTATTGTATATTTATGTTGTATATTTATGTTTATATTTACTGTTTTAGTTCTGCTTGTGCTGGAAAAACAATGGTGACTGCAGAAGATGTTTTTTTGTGCTTGATTTGTTGGACTTTGCTTAGCAGCAGTTTTATTTGTAAAATTACAAATGTTACAAGTTACAATATAAAGTATTTACTGCTGTTTAATTTGAAGATGTTAGATAATCATCTAATACATATGTTTTTCATAGTTGACCTGACCTTTATTAAGAATTTTATTGAAGATGAAAAAAATAAATAAATAATGAAAGCTGTTGACACTGAGATCTATAGTTTATCTTCAAATATTGTTGCTGGCAAAATATGATTTGAAAATGTAATTAATGTGTGATTGACTGTCAATAACTAAATTATGGGCTAGCAAATTCTAAATCTAATAATTAATATATTAACTCTGTATGACTCTAATCCCTGATACAATCTATAATCTCAAAATGGGAAATGTGGAGTGTATAGGATTCCAGCCTGAAGAATCAGTTAAAGAAATGTCAGTCAGTAATCCTAAATCCTCTTCTCTGTTTTTCTCCATCAAGACATTCACTCAGTGTGGAACAGACCCTGTCAGAGGTGGATGAAGAGGATGGCTTGCTGCAGAAAAGTTTGCAGGACGGACTGAGGGAGAACTATGTCAGCTCTAACTCCTTCAAACCCCCACTGGCCCGCTCCCTGCGCATCAAGGAAGAGCTCCTCAGCCAGAAGCACCGCCTGCTGAGCCAGCCTGCTGCCCTCTCATTGGCCAAT
Source organism: Solea senegalensis (assembly GCF_019176455.1). Classification (NCBI taxonomy): domain Eukaryota; kingdom Metazoa; phylum Chordata; class Actinopteri; order Pleuronectiformes; family Soleidae; genus Solea; species Solea senegalensis. Next base: position 15,724,424 of record NC_058026.1, read on the forward strand.
CTGGAGTCAGCTGGCTTGCTCAACCACGTCCAATCCCATTCTTTGCTTGGCCAAAAGGGTTCTTCCTCTTTCTGGGGAAGCAAAGCCCACCTTGAAAGCCTGATGAAGCTAAAACAGGCCAGTGGAGCTTTGAGTGGGGCTCTCAGTGACCTCAAAGACCTGCCAACATTCCTGGAGAATCACCACCTCAACCACCATGGAGCCTACTCCATCAAGAGCTCCCTCCACCATCACCACAATCAGGTCTCCAAGGCCCAACATCACCACCAAAATGAGGGCAAGCGAGACCAGGGCCACTCACCTCCTGTCGACCTAAAGATCCCACAAGTCCGAGGCATGGATCTGTCCTGGGACTCCCATGCTTCTGAGCTGTACAACTATGGCACAATGGGTATCGGGGGTGGTGGTCATGGGGAGAGCACCCTCAGCCGGAAGCTGAGAGCCATCCTGCCCAAACAGAACCGCCGGGGAGGAAGCCTTGGAAGCTTGCTGGATGGGGCAGCTGACTACTGGACCTCTGATTTGGAGCATTCCATTTCCGGGCCGGCATACTCCACCTCTGATGCGGAAGGGGACCCAAGCTCCAAGCAGCCAAGGAAGAAGAGGGGTCGTTATCGCCAGTACAACAGTGAGATCCTAGAGGAGGCCATAGCAGTAGTGATGAGCGGGAAAATGAGCGTGTCCAAGGCGCAGAACATGTACGGCATCCCGCACAGCACCCTGGAGTACAAGGTCAAAGAGCGCATGGGAACCCTAAAGAACCCCCCAAAGAAGAAGCTCAAGCTCATGATGAAGATGGAAGCTGCAGGACAGGAATTTCCCACCGAGTCGGAGAACATGCCTAATTCAAACCCGCAAGATGACGGCCCGCCTCTGGCAGCTGCAGAGCTCAAGGACAACATAAAAGAAGAGATTGATGACAATTTCAAACCAATCGACTAAACGACTTACACATGTAAACCTCAGTCAAATGACTTGGGTAATTTGAAAACGGATGGGGCTTTATTTGTGCCAATTTATTTTGCAGCATCTGGGTGAGCACAAATGCAGGGAAAATATGAGGAGGATTCTTGAAACAAACTGGAGAGAAACAACTAATCGAATGGTATTTAACAAGCGTCAAATGATCGACGCCATACAAGCATTTGTTTGGCTTTCATATCCAGGGGCCCAACAAATACAGCTAAAGACATTAGTTAAAAGACTATTAATGAAATTTACTTAAGCATGCTGATAATCCCTCACCCAAAAACCCAATTGCCCTTTTTTCTGAACTTGATACTGAACCATTGGCTGCTTCTGAATGCAGTTTGGGCTTTGGACTATTTCAATTGGGGGAGAAAATGGGGGGAAGGTTGAAAATTAACTCACAAATTTTGTCCCTTTACCACTCCCTCTCTCTCATGGATTTACTAGCTGAAATTTGGTAAGTGAAATGTCTATTACATTTGAAGCCAACTGTAAAGTTTAATCATACCACTGATATTCCTCACTAGGGTTCTGAATCAAAACCCATTCTCTTATTGCCAGATAGCCATGATGCTTTAACTACAAAACCTTTACTTTCCTCCTGAAGATGTTCTGCTAATCTCTGTGTGAATGAAAGCAACATTGACCTGTCCTTTTTGAACTGGAAAAGACACACAAAGAGTCATTCAGGGATGCATGTTTGTGAGTTTAGTGGACACTACTGACTTCTACAACTGACTTCTTTTCCTCTGTCCTTTCGTTTGATTCGTTTTTGCTTTCTTTTGCACTACACTTTGGGTCTGGCGCTTACAGACCAGGTTACCTCGGCATTGTTGCCCTTGCATCATGCACTTATTATGGTCTGTCTTTCAAGCCCAGTCGCAACCTTGCAGTGGGTCAGAGATGCACGTCGCCTGCATACACTGATCCATGATCAGATTTAGGAGGCTGTTTGACCCTCTTTTTTGCCAATGGACAAGTCGAGGGGTAATCTGATAATGGATCAGTTGGATTTTTTTAAGGCGGAATGCTCCCTCATGGACCTCCATCAGTGTCTCACTGCTGATCCTTGAATGCCGGAGATGCCTTCAGGTTGCCCCTCAGAACGGTGCCCGAAGTGAGCTCATCCCGTCATGGTGATCTCCAAGTGTTGAAGGCCTTTTAGGATCAGAATGTGAAACTCTGCTGCTAACCAGTTGATTATCTATCTCCTAGCTTTAGCTAGTTTTAGCTAACAACAACACATCTCTGTTGTTTTTATTTTTCTCCTTTTCTAATCAAACTAAGCGGAAGCAGCTTAGCTGGTGAGTTTGAAAATGAAATTGTCTCCCTCGAACGTCAAAGACGAAGGCAGTTTACTACAACAATGTGCATTTATAGTGGGGTGTTCATTTCAGGTGGTGGGTGGGCAAATATGCATTGGGAAGGTCTAGTTGATAGAGCTGAGGAAAAGCCAGATTTTAATATATTATAAGTTATTATGACTGATTATGTAGAAGCCAATCCGTGATTGTGGGTGATTTACTTTTTCCTCATTTTTAAACTCAGGGTAACTGAGGCAGATGATGTGGGTTTCGAATATTTCCTCTTGGACCTATAGTAGACAGACAGGAGGACTACAGACACCTCTTACTAATGCTTTGTGAGCAGGAGGGGTCGTGTGAGTGAACATGGCTGACAGACCTGCAGAGGAATCACGTAAGGAAGAAAGAACCCAAAATGCTGACGATAGGTTTAGGGGTCGAACATGTGGCGCTAAACTTCTAATATAGCACTTTTCAGAAATAAAGAAAATACACGAGAGATAAATCTGATTGAGGTTATGCATGCAGTGTAGCTCTTCTCTGAGGGATACAGAGCAGGAAGCAATGAGGAGGGTGAAAAGATGGAAGATGAAAAAAGCTTTAGTGTGTGAAGACTTTCTGAGAGCTGCAGTTTTGACCCAAACTACTAATTGTTTCCTCTCATATTACCTCCAACCAATTTAAAGAAAGACAGAAAATAGGTGAACACCTTGAACAAGTTCAGTTTTTTTTGTGGTGTTGTCTCGTCTCTCGCCTCCCCTCATTGCTGAAGCATCAGGAATATAAAACCTCTAATCGTGTTTTAAAGAATATCCCTCAGAGACGCAGGTGGAAAGAAAAAAACTCTCCTCTTGGTGTTTCCTGTCAGGAAAACCCTGAATGAGATGACAAATGCTTCTAAGTTGTGTTGTTTGTCCAATTTGTTTTTTCTATTTTGCTGTTGGTAAATGTTGCTCTTCGTTCCTAACACTGCCTGGTGCTCACCCAGTGTGTGAGATTCTTAAAATGAGAATTTTACCTCTCTGTTCAGACAAAATGATGATGATGAAGATTCACTCCTTTTGAAATGTATTGTATATTTAATTTATTTGTTCAGATTTTTTTCTTTGATTATCCTCTTTTTTTTAAAAAATGGCATGCACCACTTTTCTGGCTGATTTTGGGATCACGCCAATATTTTGTTGAGCGGATCTCAACTCAAATAATCCTGAGCCTGAGATGCTTTAAAAAAAAAACATTAAGAACTAGACTCTATTACTACCTGTTGCAAACAATTTTACTTTCCCCCATGAAGTCATTGATTATCCAGCTTAAAGGCCTTTGCACATCAACAACAATGCAGCTAAATGGCACAAAATTGCGAATCATTCTCAAGAACCAGGAACAAAAGTCAATATACAGCAACAACAAGCGTGAGTTCAGACATGTTATTTAATATAAAGAATAAGAAAATAAAAACGTGGTTTCACTAAAAAAGAGAGGAGAGTAAATTTCACCCCTTCCCGACTCCAGGAAGGTCTCTCTGTGCACATTTGCTTCATTTATCTGAATATTTGTATTTGCACATCATATAATCAATAACATCTGGTTAGCAAGAGTGTAGCACACTGAAGTAAACAGATAACATTAAAATTCTAATATGTATTCATATTACCAATGATAATTAACAGACATACATGATAATGATCTGTAAAATTATCAAAAATAATTCATCCTACCATTTTGGCAATTAATAGAAATGCCCTGTGAAAACTCACATCAACTGGGTCCAGGATAGAAAAATGTTATTAATAGGTGAATAAATCACAGTAAAGGAAATGTTTTGTGTGCAAAGGCCTTAAGTTGTGCAGCTTCCTTGGTTTAATTGGCACATGTGCATGGCCAATGAGGAAAGCTCTAAAAAAAAAAGACCCTTGGAAGGACAGTATTGCTGGGGGTCGTCATGCATGAAATGCGTCCAACACTGACAATGCTGAGCATTTAAAGTGTCTAAAAGAAAAAGGGTCATGTACGTTGAGTTAGGTCTGGCGAAGGACAGTGCACCGATCTCATAGTTAAAACAGGATCAAGGCGCCCGTGTCGATGCGTGGTAATGGACTTCTCATAGACACGGTCATTTCAAAAACACTGTCCAAATAGCCGTTTAACAAAACAATTAAACAAACACTGGCGATGTTCCTGCCTGTACCTCATGTAATGCATGTAAAGCATGTTCTTGCGAAAAAAAAGAAACAAGATTGTTGTGTAGAAATAGTGTAATTGGCACTTAATGCACAGGTTTGCATGGATAAACTCCAACAGCACTTAGACTGAGTTCCCCTGAGAGGGGCAGTTCCACACAAAATCATTTACTTACATTTTCTTTCTCTGTCCCATTTTCAGCCTGAACTAATCTACTGAGGTGCATGCCATTTACGTTCTATTTATTTAATTCCGTTTGTTGGTTTATTTGATGGTTTTTCATCATGTGGTTAACGGTTCCCCCTGTCCGAAAAAAGTCCTCCTCCTCGCAACTGAGTCTCACTGCAGTAACTTGATACTTTAAAAGAAAAGAGCAGTATACATCTATTTATATATATACACACATATTTTAACAAACACTCATGCGATGAATGTAGTGAAACTTAAACGTACAAAACCACAGCAGTGACTTGCAATAAAGAAAGAAAAACAGATGGCACCGTCCGTTCATTTTTCACAGACTGTTGTTTTTATTCTTTTGTTTTTTGCGTTGTTTTTTTTTTTATGCCGCTCGCATTCGAAAACGCACTCGTTTTCTGAGGCCGGCGTGCAAACAGTAGCCTCCAGTACTGTAAATGTCTCAGGATCGAGCCAATGGGATGGGCAGCAATATTTGTCAGTCGGAAAATGGCGCAGACTTAACTACCTGTATTAAATGTAATTTATAAACGCATATATATATATATATATATATATATATATATTCACACATATACGTATAAATACGTATATGTGTATATACACACAACCTATATGTCAGCTTGGTCAGCAGAGACCGGTTGCTATACCTCATTCTCAGAATAATGACTTCTTTCCGTGCCTCATACTTTTCTGTATCCCTTACCTGGGAGCCTGGCAAAGGGATAGCCGATACTCTGGGAAATATCGGATCCTCTGCTGTTTCTTTTTATTATCTATTTGCTTTTCTCTTCTCTTTGTTTCACCTCTCTCCTATGAAGGGCAGAGGGAGAGGCTTCAAGTGTCTGACTGACCAATATTTGCCACCCTACCTCTTTTCAGGTATTTTTTCTTTTGCAACAACAAAACCTTATAGAATTATATAATGCGCAAGCAACAGATTGACAAAAAAAAAAAAAGAGAAGAAAGGAAAAGAGACCCTCGGGAAGTGCACAGATTTTCTTAGCGCTAGCTGCAGCTGGTAAGGGAGGGCTGTAAAACCTCCCATCTCTTCCTTGAAAAGTCAAAACATTTTGGGATTCAGTCGTCTGGTTTCACCCTGGAGGCGATCCGTCCCGTTGGTTCCACCCTGTTCTGAAAAAGAACAAGGTGGTTTTGTTCTTTCTTTTTTGTTTGTTTTTGATTGTACTGTTTTTAGGTGTAACAAAACTCCAGGCTGAAACTTGACAGGGCGATATTTAAGGATTTCTTTTTTTATTTCTCACACCTAAAGAAATTAGAGACCCAGAGAGGAGATCAGGGACAGGTGGACGAGTTAACCTTCCTTTATGTTCTGTCTTTAAAAAAACAAAAAGATATTCTATCCAAAAGTTTTTTACACTGCGTTCCAAAAAAAAATACAGTACCACCCACATGCAGGAAAATGTACCTTTATTTGATGAAAATGAAAACTCTATACAGTATACCTATGAATATATGTATTTACTTTACTGTTTTTGCATCTTCAGGTAAACCTTTTGGTTTCTCTACTGCTTTTCAGGTTGTTTTCTATTTGAGTTCTTGTTTTCTTTTGAGTGAAAGACAAAAAATGAAATGTTGAACAGCAACTATTGTAACCTCACTTGGTAAACGCCACATGATGTGCCATTTTGTGTCAGGATGGTGCGTGATGCGGACACTTTACCAGGAAAGAAAGAACCACGATGTATAAGATTGCCATGCTCCTCTCTGCGAAGAGGTTTTCTTCTGTTCTTCTTTCTCTGTCACGCTGCATATCCAGTTGTCGTTTGTACCTCAGGACTGACCACTTCAAAGCAGCTGATTGTATATTAGAATTACACACAAACACACACACACACACACAGACACACAAAAGAATCAGGATTTTTAGTACGGCTTGTTTCCAGATTTTGACCAACGGAAGCAGGTTTTTGAATAATCGTTATTTCTTGTTGTCATTCGTACTGTTGTTATGCTGATGTTGTCTTCTTTTTTCCCCTTTCTTTATTTCTTATATATATACTGTATGTATATGTATATATATACGTATATATATATATATATATATATATATATATATATATATATATATATATATATATATATATATATATATATACATATAATAATAGATCATAGAAATTCTTTAAAACAGTCAGAAGCCAGGTATCTGTGAATACAATGCTGTATTCTCTTTAGCACATACAGACGTGGAAGAGCAGAACGCACACACACACACACACACACACACACAGACACCGACAGCAAAGCTCGCTCCTCATCAGGTATAGCCACACTTTGTGTGGGCAGGTTATATGTATAATTATGAAGCTAGGAGTCTGCCGTGTCTCTTTTAGCAGCAGGTGGGTGTGTTTTGTCCACAGCCTGCAGAACATCAGCTCCGCTGCCTCATTTTGATCCTGATCCAGCACACTGGGACTCTGCTGGCACTGCCTCTGTGAAAACCTCGTTTTTGTTTTGTTTCTTGCTTCAAATCAAATCCGATGATCTTAGTGCAAAGGAAAAAGGGGGGGGGGGAAGATGTGTCCCATTTCTTTGCTCTGCTCTGCACATGTGACCTTTCTGTGATGCTCCCTGCATTCCTGCAGTTATTTGCTTGTCCTCATCGGTTGGGTAGATATGCACAAAACTACGACTATAGTGAAGCTCAGGCTGCATTTATTTGAGGTTGTTTGATGTGACAGTTGTCCATCGCGTAATACTAGAAAGAGATTACGGCCATATAAACATACATCTCCAATCTTGTGACCTGTAGGCAGTAATGCAGGAAAAATAGTTTATTGGTGACTTTCGCGTTACACACGTATATCCACGTTAGTACAATTACAGCTCTCATGACTCTCCTCTGGACTTTCTCTGGACTTTCCTCCTGTAGGTGTCTTTGCACCGCTCTTTGTCTGAACTGCTCTGTGATGCCCACATGATGATACACATTTAGTTGTGAAGCCGTGAACAGAGTTAAGAGGAGTAGCAGAAGTGTTGCTCTCTCTATCTCAGGTCCCATGATTTACATTATACCAAACGTTTTTCGTGGTCAATTTTGAAAACTGTTAGCGTTGACGTATTTTGGCTGAATTCCCGCTGCAGCCTTAAACTCACAAGCAGAGAGGACCGCCTCTCTGTGGAGTTCTGGCTGCGGATTGGATAAAGATACTGGAACATTTTTCTTCTAGATTGACTGAACACTTTAGATAAGTGAGAGCTGTCAGATTATACAGCTGTAAATGTTTAACCGTGACTATTTACTGGTCCATTACAGCTTCAGATGTTGGATTCTCTACTTTTACAAGCCAAGAATTAGCTACAGGAAATCATAGACCATCACTGAAATGTTTGAGTTTTGTTTTTCAGTCCAGAATGAATCCTCATCTTGGACTGAGGTGGTTTTTCAGTGAATAGTTTTGTTTTTAAGAAACACTTGATGTCATTTTGAATTGTTCCTTTAAGTGTGCATCACCTTCTTGCAATAAGCTCTATTTTAGTCCAAGAAAAAAATGACTACATTCACTGACAGATGTGAGCTTCGCCCTGCAATCCATCATTTTATTTCCCCAGACGTTTGTCAAAGAGACGCCGGCAGATCTGCTAAAATGTGCATCTCTTCTGTCGTGCGGTGTGATGCCAAGTGTTGTAAATGTCAGAGAATTTGTGGAGATGTGACAAGCAGTCGCTCAGCAGCGGCTCGGCTTTGAAAGCAGAGCTGAGTCGAGATCTTAAAGGCCAGACACACCTCTGGAAGGAAGGATGTTGCGCTGCAGCGAGTAATTTGGCAAATTCCTTCGCTCAGTGTTGTTATAATGTTTAATGAGTTTAAATGTGTTTTCAAACTGCCCCCTTTTAATCATCAAAGGCGCACTGTGTAGGATTTAGCAAGATCAGTTGGTGAAGTTGCATGCACTCATGCAGAGTATAATTATTTAATTTTCCATCTCTGCCTTTTATGACGTCATAAAATCCATTTAATATTTCAACTTCTACCATCCAGCGCGATAACAATAAGTTATAATAGAATTTGTTAATATTATGACTTAATATCAGTCAAAGCAGGAGTGCCTTTCTGAAATCACTCATCAGAAATCCCTAATCTAATCTCTGAGGGTTGGTTTCTTAATCACAAAATTATCCAACCACTTGGACGAAATCGCAAAGGGCAGATACACAAGCATGCGGCACTGGTGTGAGTCTCACCCCCACCGCCCCCCTGCTGTTGGCAGCCAGACAGACCAACCAACCAAGCGCCGGAACGATGCGGTGGTGTTAGAAGGTGGATGGGTGTGCGAAATCTAAGTGAAGTAGAGAAGAATAAAGGCTGCTGAAGGTCGCCATCCCCACCCCCACGCCACAGTTAAACAACAAGCTTTTAATGGAATGATGCTGAAATTCACTTCACCAACTCAACGCGTAGCGTCTGATCTGAAACGCCACTTACAGAGAGATGGACATGTCGCACCTGATGTGCACGTCGAAAATAAGAATTATACAACAATATAAAGACCAAGGCTGTGTGAAGGAAATCTCGGTGACAGAGTGCCGCTCATGAGGTGCCCTTGTGTGTTGCCATGACAATCTTGCAGTATTGTTTCCATGTGGAGGTGTGTCTGGTCCTTTAGAGCCACCCACGTGGACCAGCTGGTCTGTGGCTGCTCTAAACTCTGCTGATGCCATTTTGTCTGGGGTGTTTTTGGCGTTTGCACATGATTCTAATTGTTTGGCACATTCTGCAGACGAGAACCTGTTCTGTGCTGATGCTGATGCTGATTCAGACACACTGTCTCTAGACTCTGTCTGCTTTATTTGTGTCTTTAAAGGAAATTGCATTGACATTGAGGATACGAGTATAGAAAAATCTCCGTTCAATGTTGGCTGTTGTCTCGTGTGCTTCTTGCGATCGCTTTCCATCTGTTGTACTCTCAGCTTTTCCTTTATGAGACCTTCTTGCTCTTGACTCGAGGACATCTTGGGGCATGCATCGGTTTTCTTTGCTTGTCTCTCTGATCGTCTCTGTTATTTCTACTACCTCAGCCTGTGTTGAGGATTTGTCCGGGGGGGGAGTGACCGTTTCACGGGTCAGACAGTATAGTAAAGTAAAAAGTAAAAGCAGTAATAGTTAGTCATTTGTTCTATTTGTTCTGCTAGTGAAGTACAAATTTTTCCTAGCATCCTCTATAGGCCTTATATACGTTTGAGTTCAGGTCCAGGCTGGCGTGGGGTTCTGACAGAATTGTAATGCAGTGAAAAGTAATGTCGATGATCGGTCAAGCCTCCCACCAGCATTCCTCTAAGACGGCGTATCCTATAATTGTCTGCTGACTATTGTAATATCCTTTTCTTGTTTTCTTGTCCTTCTGCGACGTGTCAGATGTTGATTGTGTTGTCACTCAGACGTTTTTCTAGAGATGCAGCACCGCAGGTGGCCAGATGGGGCCACACATCCTTTCCACGCCGTTTGATTTTATTCATTTACTATGATGAAAAGAAATAAACCCCCTTTTCTTCCCCTTCTGCCCCTTATTTATATCAGGGTCCTTGCGCAGTGGAGCGTGAGCACCGTGGGGCTGACAGGCCCTCGTTTATCGCAGGAGAGATGAGGTTTTCCTGGACATACCCAGGTCCTTCACTTCCTTTCCTTTTAGACCTCGCTGCCACCTCGTTGGAATTGTGTCTACAACCTAGATGCCTCGGGGGCCTTCACTTTTTTCTTTTCTCTTTAATCTTTTCACAGAGGCTTTGCTACGTTCTGCTTGCTGCTCTTCTCTCATGAGCAACTTGCAGATTTTGAGGTTTTTTTTTAAAGACAGGGCTTGAGCTTCTTTCAGTAACAAGCGAGGGCGATTCTCCTCTGCAGTACTGACAACTGAGAAACACTAACATACTAAACACAGTACATGCAGTACGTTTGGCAGTCGGTTAATATTTTAGCGTTGGTAAAAATTTCATGAACTCCCGCCACAAAAGAGAGAGTTCAGCATTTTAAAGGTTTGGACGTTAATGTTGTATGATGTCTCTGATCGTTTGTTTTGATGTGTCAGGTTAACTGACTCGGCTTTTAGTTTTTGTATAAAAAACTGAAAAACAAGGAGAAAAACGTACACTAATGAGCAGGGTTGTTTTGTTGACATTGCCAGTGCATCCTCCTATAGCTTCCTTTTTTCTAGTTTTCGCCGTCTCTCGAAGTTATCACGTTTGAAGTTTGGACGACCACGTTACCTTCTCTGTTACCGTTCAGTTGTGAATGCCTACACTACAGGCAGATCCACACCCTTGCAGCCGGTGTGTTTATGGTCAAGCCGAGGAGCAGCGCTGGCTCACGTGTGCGATCGATTCCCAGGGTCAGACTGAGCAGCTCTCGGCAAGTTCAGTCCTCCTGCCAGGAAGTTTGGCGAGTGACAAAGAACACAAGATTAAATGTCACACAGACGATTCCTACTGCCAAACAGGAACAGCTCGAACTCATCTGGCTGAAGTTGACTCAGACATCACTTAAAGAGTCTTCGAAAAGCCTTTTTTTTATTATTGTTTTTGACTAATTCCATACATTATTTTCAGCCAAATACGTTATCAGTGCTTTATAAACAGCAAGGATTGTAAATATGAATAACTCTTAGCAGGGGAGGCTCATACAGAGCTTAATGGTCCACCTCATTGGTCCTCTAGAGATCTAACTTGTAAGACTTGGACTGTTGCCTTTCCAAAAGTCAAAGTGATGGGAAGCTGCTTGAAAAAAACGAAGGAGAAAAAAAAAGAAAAAGACGAGCGCTTTGACCGAATCTTTGTTTGGGAAAGCAGTGCTGAGTGGTCTCTCCTTCAGTCTTTGATAATGTTGTCCATCTTGGTGTTTCTTGGTGTGCAAAAATGTAAAGAAGATGAAAAAAAAAGTACAACACAGAATACCTCAGAAAAGAAATCCATGTAACCTTGACAACCTCTACATAATGTTCAGCTCCCGTCCATCAACTCTTCTCCTGGATATTTTTTCTTCTATCTCCCGTCCGTTGTCTTTGTCTTTCTTTCTCTTTGCCATGCAGCAGGTAGCTCCCGGTGAAGGTTCCATAGCATAGTCTTTTGATTCGTGAACATGCTCGGTCTCGAGCCTTTAGCAGCCCACCTTGCATTCGAGAAGGTCGCTTTTCAAGACCCTTCGATTCATTGAAATTGTCCGTGTAAAGGTGTAGAGCGAGGAGATTTCTTTTGTCTTTTAAATTTACACGGGTCTGCCGAATGAACGAAGGCCGAGGCGCGGAACGCTTGAAAACCACACAGTCCCCCGCGTGGTCCATTAGCATACCTCTTTACCTACTTATCTTACTCTTTATCGTCGTTGAAGACTGAATGTAAAAATAAAAACGCAAACACAACTAACCTCTAATCTAACTATACATATTTAAGAATAAGAAATACTCTATATGTGCACATAGATTATACCTATACAAGCCACACACAGACATAAATGCATATGTATATAAAAAATCTCTAATGTCATATACTTTTATCTTGAAAAGGAAGAGGGTGAGCCTTTTCCGTTGATAATTCAGGGAAATAATGAGAAGTCCACTGCAGTACGTTTGGTAAAAATCACTCTCACTCTGTTGCTTTTGCTTGTTTGTTTGCTTACTCTGCTCTTGCTAGTTATTTCTCCCTCCATTATGTAGCACAGGGCAAAGGGGCATGCGCTTGATTTTTGTTTTTTTTAACAAAAGATCTAGTGGATCTAGGAAAAAAGTGTAGTCAAGCCTAATTCTGTGAAAATGGGTGACGGGTTGGGGGACGGTCAGGTTTTTTTGTTGTGGTTGTTTTTGTTTTCTACAAGTGGACACTGTAAAGACAGTAAATCTATGAAGACGTGGAGGGAAAGTCACATTGGGACGGGGTTGGGGGTTTTGGGGCTGTACATAAATCTGCTTTACCCATCGGACCTCACCTGTCTTTTTCACAGGTGAGGCAAACTGTATATTGAAGGCACTGAGGAGGAGGAGGAGGAGGAGGAGAGAAAGGTTGTGTGTTTTTTGTCTAGAAAAGTAAAAGACTTTCAAGTGAAGGAAACGGGATGGTTGGGGGTTGGGGGCGGGCATTGTGACGATGCTGGAAGAAAGGAAAAACGCCATCTCCTCAATCACATGAACGGTTTTCATGAACGCTTGAGCCTCTTGATATTTTTGCATGCTGATGTACATACCTTCTGTATCAGTCCTTTGTTCAGAGGCTGGCTGATCCAAAAGCGCTTTTCTCTGTGGATGTTGTCCACAGGACAGATGTTTTTTAAATATTAAACATTGCCCCCATACGAAAAAAACCTTTCCCGAGGAGAAAGAACACCTAAGGTGTTTTTTTGTTTGTCTGCTTTTTGTCACTGCAGCTTTCATAGTGTTTTTTTTGGCAAAAAAAAGCTCTTTTGCAATCATTTTTTTTTCTCCCTTGTGTAAAGTAACAAAAAAAAAGTGCGTATGAGTGTGACTCTGTGCGACTGTGTAAGACATAATGTGAAACGCTTGCTCTTTTAAACAAAAAAAACAACAAAAAACATTTCCCTCAGTCTTTTGTTCCGAACATTAATCTGCCTGCGTGCGCTTACGTTAAATCAGTGGAACACTTTGAAGAAGTGCATCTCTAAAACGTATCTTGGCTGTCTATAGCAAAGGGCACAGACCCGCAGATCCAAAATACATTACCCAGAAACCCTCAGGGACACTCGACAACTGCTCTTATTCTTATTCAGGTACTAAATCTACACCAAGGCCTCGCAGTGATGAACATTAACAAGACAAAGACAAAAATGACCAATGGCCAATCTCTTTTTATGATCAGAAGCCATTTTTCCCGCCCTCAGAGTTTTTGTAATTTTGCTTTTTTCTGCCCTTTAGTCTTCTGCTCTATTTTTCAGCCTGAGTATCTTATGAATGTCCAAAATTGTTCTCAGACTTTGTTAGCTCTCCATTCTCTCTCTCTGAGACAAGAGCCAAGGTTTTATTTTTTGCTCTGGTATTGTTTGACTGCGAAGCCCCGCCTCTATATCTCTCTCCTGACTTGGTTAAAAACCTCAGCTTTTTGTTGCAAGCGCTTAACCAATGCCATGGGTTTCTTGGCAGATTTTATTGGACCCGATTGTTGACCGGCATGTGTTTGGAATTTTGCCCCTTTTTTTTTTACCTCTTAGGCTGCGGTCACACCAAACAACAATGTTCACGTTGTGTCTCAGTTTTGTGCTATTTTTACGTACATTTGTGTCTGCCAGGTAGACCGACTTCCTCTTTATTTAAGGCTTTTTTTTCTTTTTAAAACAGTCTGTGTAGATAAAAGCTCCAGGTGTGAACACACAGAGAGGATTTCTCCTCCATTGTGAACCAGCTGAGTCTGGCTGGCCACCGGACATCAGTTGGAGAATCTCACCGCTGACTCATTTTCAAATGTTTCAGCTCCAGCGAATGACACAAAAATGTGAACGGCGCTTAAGCGCGCCATGTACGTGCGGATCGGCCAACTCAAAATGCACATCTACTCATGTCTGTGCTTTGAATTTGTATGTAAACACCGGTGTGACCGCAGCATTGCAACAATCAAATCAGTGACGTTTGGTGAGAACTGTGTAAAGACTTGTATTTCATGTTGTAAGAACTCTTAAGATTACTTTTCTACATTCCTTATGGTGGTTTTGGTAGTAACCTGATTTTGTCGTGATAGAGAAATAGCTCTGATTGGTTTGGAAACAGCTTGTGATCTTTGGTTTTAACGCAGGCAGGAAGTGTCGTCCAGGGATTTGGATTCTACTTTGAGTAAAAAAAATAAAATAAAAAAAAAAAATTCTTCTTTTCATAGGTCTTCATTGTTGTCCTGCAGAGGTTTCTAACGTTTTGTAATCTCACCTCTGTTCTTAACGGGTGGCTGGACGCCTCGCTGCAGGGCCTGCTGGGCTTTCTCCTCTTTTCCACTGAGATTTTCTTTATGGGTTTGACAATATATACCTCATTCCTTCAGTCCAGCGGGCCCTAGGGGGCGCTGTGCCAATGCTCAGGATGCCCAAGCCCCCTTCTCATGGTTTGGTCCCAACCGGACTGTACCTCTTACAAACACACAACACACACACACACACACACACACACACACATCTGCACACTTACACGCAGGTTCTCCAAACAAATGGACCTCAATTTTCAAATATCTACTGTTTACAATTTGACAAAAAAAATGTATAATTTAAAAAATATTTTTCTCATATTGTAGTTTTATTTATGTACAATAATTATTTCTTTGTTTTTGTTCTTATTTTGTACCTTGTGAGTTGGACATTTATTCTTGTAGACTTATCAATGTCTGTGTAAATGAGCACTTAACAAGGATCACAATAATTGCTTTTAGTTTGATTGTCTGCACTATATTGTTTATCTTTTTCTCCCTGTTTCGAATGCGAAATCTAATTTTCTGATTGGGCCAATGAATAATAAACTGTTTCATAATGTCTGTGATTTTTTTCTGACAAAAAAGATGAAAGATGATTTGATTTCCTGCAGTCGTTCTTTTTTTTTCTTTTCTCTTTTTTTATTAATTTTGCAATGAACGTCTGGCAACGCTGATTAGATCTGTCTTTGTGCATGTGTAAAATATTTTACTGGTTATGTTATATTCAATTTGGTAAAAAAGAAAAAAAAAACAGAAAAAAGAAAATTGCCATTTTTGCCACACATTTCAGCTGTAATGTTGTGTAAGGTAGTATTCACTGGATGCTAGAACCTTCTTTTCAAAACCACTATTCTTCTAATAAATTTTGTTGTGAAAATAAAATGTGACTATGGTGTGATTGATTTCTTTCCACATGTTTCATTTATCTAGTGTTTAATAGAAGAAGGACAACAGCATGAGATTTACAGTTGTGCATTTTTCATGAGACGTAAGGAGGGACAACGTCCTTCCTATGAACCTGCAAAATTTGATTTCTCTAATGATAGACACAATCTTAAATATGATATTTTATTTTAATTTTAAAAAGTTTAAGAAGTTGGATGTGGCACAAGACTGTTAGTGTTTGCCACCTACCGTTGCTATATATGTGTATTCATATATATATATCTATATATATATAGATATATATATATGTATATATATATACTTATATATATCTATATATAATATAGTTTCCTAAACCTAATGCTCCTTTGTGATAACTTGGATGTTAAAATCCCAATCATAAATCATTACTACACCACAACCATGGTTACTGTATTGTACTGTAAAAGGTTACCATCAATTATGTATTAATTAGTTAGTTGTTGTTATTATTTTTTTTTCATAAATAGGATTACAGTTGAGTAGCTCAGTATCTTTGGGATAAACTCTGTTCTCGCTGTATTCATGTGTAGTTGCACTTTCTCCATGTTTGCTGCTGTTGTAAAGGTGTTGAATGATGTCTGATGCTCGTTTGTTGGCTGTGCCATGGCTTGTGTTCGCCTGCTCCGATGAAAGGAAACACACATGGTCAGCATCAGCGGTGAGTTTTTATAACAGTGAGGATAAAGTAGCAGACAGTAATTAATGTTTACGTCGGTGTTGTAAGAATGGCAAATGCTTGATGACCACTTGAAGCTGCTTTGCCATTCACCCATTGACACTCATTCACTCACACTTTCACACAGCGCATCTATGTGCAGCACAGTTTCTATCACATCTTTCATACACATTCACATGCCGTCAGGAGCAACGTGGGGTTAAGTGTCTTGCCCAAGGACACATCAGCATGTAGACTAGCGGAGCCGGGAATCAAACCCACAACCCTCATGTTCGAAACAGAGTTACCACCATATGTACTCTGAAACTGTAGGGGAGCTGCATAGAGAAAAAAGGTGAAAAAAAAGAGCCAGGTTTGTGCTATTTTTCAGGTCTAAATATTAAATACTAAATACTAGACCAGCTGTTTTTAGCTTGTTTTTTTTATTTTTTTTTCCCTCGAAAAATGTGTTATTTTAAAACTGCATGCATGTTTCCTGTATTGTCTGGATGTGTTGTCGAGTGAAGTGATTGCGAAATAATGATGCGGCATCTAATGGTGGCCTAAGACTTTTGCACAGTGTATATCTTGTAACCATACAAGTTTAAAAGCAGAGGTTCAGAGGCATGCACGCAATCACCAAATGCATTTTCTCTCCATTAAACAAGATATTTATGTACAAGTTATGTCTGGGTTTTCTGTCAGCCTCTGATGAACTCACTCTCTCTCTTTACCTCACCTCTTGCTCTGTTCTCCAACTCCTTTCTCTCTCTCTTTCTATCTGAGTGTATGTCACGCTCTGTCTTTCTCTGTCTCTCTCTCTCTCTCTGGTTTCCTCTGCTGCAGGGCCTGAGGAAGAAGGCCTCTATATAGTGGATGCAGGCAGAATAAGACAAATAACTTTTCAGGGCACAGGAAGTAGGTCATCCTCCTATCAAATATTTATTTCTCCTACTGTGCCTAAGGCTCCAAAAGGGCTCCCTCTTTAGATACTGTATGTATCGTATATATATGGTATATGTGTGTATGTGTGTGCGTGTGTGTGGTTTCATTCTAGGCTCATTTGCACATATATGGCAGCTCACGTGGTCTGTATCTGAGTGAATTTGAGCACAAAGGCATTGAATATTAGGAGGATCAGCTCTCCTCTGGAGGTCTGACCTCTTTTTTCATTCATCCACTCTTTTCTAGATTAAACGCATATTGAAATAGCTTCTTGCCTCATGTGTTTCTGTGTGTTTACATCCAATGTTCTACGCTACGCGTCCAGTCTTAGTGCACACGTTTGATTTAGGGGCAAATTAAATAAAAAAAGGAACAGTTAATTAGTTTAATCAGTTTGAGATCATTATTGTAATTTTGATGATAATGAAGTTGAGGGCCACACAGAGGTATAGTGGTATTCAGTGGTATTCACACCTAATAGTCTCTGCTATACTCGGTACGATTGGGGACTTGGCTCAATTGAACAACCGAACCTTGTGAGTAGGGTATTCCCTTCCTGGTCTGAGGTGGCGATGCATCAAGAATTACTGGAGAAGGAGAAGACGAGACAGCGGTGAACAAGAAAACTCACTCATCAGTTGGTTAATGCAGGACTCCAAATAAAAGCAAAACATGGAGCTGCATCAAATCCTATCAGTGTTGGATTTTTATTTTTATAAGCTGTAACAATTGGCTCAGACGTTTCTCCCGGCTATCGTTATACACGCACGTATGTTCTGGTTGTGTTTACCCACAATGCCCTCCACTTCTTGCATTTGGTTCACTTGAAACGAACTGGACTTTCCAAGCAAACAAACTAGGATTCGGTTTAGAAGGGCAGGTGTGAATGCACCCTCAAAGTCCTGGGTTTGAGACCCAGTCCGACCAAAGGTCTTTCTGCATGGAGTTTGCATGTTCTCCCTGTGTATGTGATTGTTCTCCGGTTTCCTCCCACAGTCCAAAAACATGCAGAGGACACTCTTTTTTAATGTCATGTAACATTTCTTACCATTTGCAGAAAACAGGTACAAAGTATTTTCAGAAGATATTTGCGGCTTTTTTCCTGGATACCTGGCTCGTGGATAAAAGGAGAGAAGAAGCAGATATTTTGTCTCTAGTTTGCCACAGCTGGTTTTCTCACTGTTAGATAATGGAGGGAAAAGTGCAGAAGTGGCAGCAACAGCCTTGTGATAAAATGCTTTAATGGCTACCATTGTGTCCTCCAACTACTCAGTTCCAGTCCTACTCCTACTCCTACATCAGCTGAATAAGAAAAAAAAAGTAGCAAACACAACCTTTACTCCTGAGACACAAACAGGTCTCCCTCCTCATACACACAGTGACTGCTGTGAAAATGTCACAGGCTCCATCAGAAGCCCCTCCTGCTGTGGTGTGTGGTGGCTGTGCCCAGCAAGGCTCCCCATTACTGATTAATGGAACCACATCAGCTCCATTCAATTAAGACTCAGTGCCAGCCCCATGCCGTCCTCTCAGCAGGCCTGTCTGAGCTGCGTTTAGCAACAGTACACCCACAACCTACTGCTTTAAAAGTGTTTGCGATTTTCTTTTCAGCTGATGGGTCGCCCCTGTTTTAAAAAACATACTTTAATGCCTCGTGTGAAACACTTTAAACTTTGAACCTTGAAGTATTTAGATGAAGTGATAATTTGATGGAATCACCCTTTAAAAGAGACTGACTCATAAGACATGTCCAAAATGTGACAAAAATGTCATAGTTTAGTATGTCTTCCAAAATGTGACCAAAATGTCGTAATTTAGTATGTCTTCCGAAACGTGATAAAAATGTCATAGTTTAGTATGTCGTCCAAAATTCGACAAAAATGTCAAAGTATAGTATGTTGTCTAAAATGTGGCCAAAATGTCATAGTTTAGTATGTTATCCAAAATGTGAAAAAAAAGAAACAGTGTAGTATGTCGTCCAAAATGAGACATAAAAGTCATAGAATAGTATGTTGTCCAAAATGTGGCCAAAATGTCATAGTTTAGTAGATCATCCTAAATTTGACAAAAATGTCATAGTATGGTATGTCGTCCAATATTTGACAAAACATGTCATAGTTTAGTATGTCGTCAAAAAGTCACCAAAATGTCATAGTTTAGTAATATAATCAAATTTGACAAAATGTCATAGTTTAGTATGTCGTCCAAAAAGCCAACAAAATGTCATAGTTTTTGTATGTCGTCCAAACTTTGTCAAAATGTCATAGTATAGTATGTCGCCCAAAATGCAACATAATTGTCTTAGTTTAGTATGTCGTCCAAAATTTTACAAAAATGCCATGGTTTAGTGTGTCGTCCAAAGTCACCAAAATGTCATGATTTAGTATGTTGTCCAAAGCTTTATAATTGTCATAGTTAAATGGCGTCAATTTGACAAAAAATGTCATAGTTCAGAATGTAGGTCAAAATTTGACAAAAATGTCATAGTTTAGTATGTTGTCCAAAATGTGACAAAAAGTCAGTATGTATATAGATCAAATTTGACAAAAATATCATAGTTTAGTATTGATCCAAAATTTAAGAAAATGTCAGATTTAGTATGTCTCTAAGATTTGAAAAATTTCATGGTTTAGTATTTAGTCAAAATTTGACAAAAATATCATGTCATTATCCAAAGACACCAACATGTCATAGTTTAGTATAATAGGTCAAATATGACAAAAATTTCTGATTTAGTATGTCGTCCAAAATTTGACAAAAATGTCATAGTATAGTATGTTGTCAAAAACTCACAAATGTCATAGTTTGAGTATGTCGTCAAAATTTGGCAAAAATGTCATAGTATAGTATGTTGTCCAAAAACTCACCAAAATGTCATGGATTTAGTATGTGGAGTCAAAATTTGACAAAAATGTCAGTAGTATGTAGTTTAGTATGTAAGTCCAAATGCTAAAATTGTGACCAAAGTACAAAAATCATAAAATATTGTACAAAAGCTCCAAATACAAAATATTGTGGATTAAGTATAGATCAAAATTTGACAAAAATGTCACAGTTTAGTATTAGTTCAAAAGTCACCAAAATGTCATAGTTTGGTTTGTGTCAAATTGACAAAAATGTCATAGTTTAGTAGTATGGTCAAAATTTGACAAAAATGTCATAGTATAGTATGTCTTCCATAGTGTGACTTAATTATCATACTTTAGTATGTCGTCAGAAATTAACAAAAATGTCATAGTTCAGTATGTCATACATAATTTGACCAAGATGTCATAGTATGGTATGTTGTCCAAAATTTGACAAAAATTTTATGGTGTCAAGTCACCAAAATGTAATAGTTTAGTATGTCATCAAATTTGACAAAATGTCATAGTTTGGTATAATAGATCAAAAACCACCAAATGTCATAGTTTTGGTTTGTGATTAACTTGGTCAAAATGTGATAGTATAGTATGCATCAAAATGCAAAATAATTGTCATAGTTAAGTATGTTGTCAAAATTTGACAAAAATGTGTCATAGTAGTAAAAATTCACCAAAATGTCATAGTTTAGTATGTCGTCCAAAATTTGGCAAAAATGTCATAGTATAGTATGTTGTCAAAACTCACCAAAAATGGCATAGTTGTATGTGGATCAAGACAAAAATGTCATAGTTTAGTATATCATCCAAAAGTCACCAAAAATGTAATGGTTTAGTATAAAATCCAAATGCTACATAATTGTAAGTAGTTTAGTTGTAGATCCAACCAAAATTTGTCTCATAGTATATAATATAATAGATTCCAAAATGCAAAATAATTGTCATAGTTAAGTATGTCGTCCAAAATTTGACAAAAATGTCACAGTTTAGTATGTCGTTCAAAAAGTCACCAAAATGTCATAGTTTGGTTTGTCGTCCAAAATTTGACAAAAATGTCATAGTTTAGTATGTCGTCCAAAATTTGACAAAAATGTCATAGTATAGTATGTCTTCCATAGTGTGACTTAATTATCATACTTTAGTATGTCGTCAGAAATTTAACAAAAATGTCATAGTTCAGTATGTCATACATAATTTGACCAAGATGTCATAGTATGGTATGTTGTCCAAAATTTGACAAAAATTTTATGGTGTCAAAAAGTCACCAAAATGTAATAGTTTAGTATGTCATCCAAAATTTGACAAAATGTCATAGTTTAGTATGTCGTCCAAAAAGCCACCAAAATGTCATAGTTTTGGTTTGTCGTCCAAACTTGGTCAAAATGTCATAGTATAGTATGTCATCCAAAATGCAAAATAATTGTCATAGTTAAGTATGTTGTCCAAAATTTGACAAAAATGTCATAGTTTAGTATGTTGTCCAAAATGTGAAAAAAATGTCATAATTTTTGTCACATTATAGACGACATACTAAACTATGACATTTTTGTCAAATTTTGGACGACATACTAAACTATGACATTTTGTTTGCTTTTTGGACGACATACTAAACTGTAACATTTTTGTCATATTTTGGACGACATACTAAACTATGACATTTTGGTGACTGCATTATAAAATCTGAAAGAGTGTATTGAACCTTTAAAATTTGGAATATTTAGGCAAAGTGGTATTTTGGTGGAATCAACCTTTAAAACACCAAGTTTTAAAGCAGATAGAGAGAGAGAGACTCACAAGTATGTATCTCTCATGGCCTCGAATTTAACCACTAAGTCAATGTCAGGTGTATAAGCCCAGAACTGACGACTGAAGTCTGCGTCAATTTCACTTAAGCCCACTGAGATATTGAGGGAAGGACAGAGGTGATGGGGAAAACCAGAAGAGCAGTTAAAAGCCCAGGACTCAACTGCTAGTCAGCAAACCCCCCCAAAAAAATCCCCACGACACACTCTTGTGAATATAAAAGTCTGAGATCTCTAAAGAGCCATCGGCGTGGATGCTACAGATGCGAGGTTTATATAGCTTCCCTTTCTGTGAGAAACCACTGAGACATGGCTTCAACCTCCCTTTAAGCCAGTGAATCCAGTGAATTGGTTCATTTTAAGAGACACCATGACACATTTATTTTACAACAAATCTCAGTCATGTCCCTATTTTTATAATTAATTGCTTCACTTGATCGTCATGTCTCATAAATCAAATCAAACCAAAAGCAATGACAAGAATAATTGTTCCAACAGCAGCTCACACAACACCACACTGGATATTTCAGCACATGGTCCTAACTCTTTATGTATCGTCATTGTACCAATAATGGCCATTAAACCCAACATGCATTGGGCATCCATGCATATCTAAACTTCTCAGCGGTTAGGAAACTAGGAAACAAAGCCATAGGGGAGAAGTTGTGGCACAGTCCACTTAATGGGGGGATTAATTTCCGGCTGTGGTGCAAACTGAAATAATCCCTGTGTGTGTCTCTCTCTACCCTCCAAATAAAACACGGCACGCTGGCGGACAGCCTCTCTTTCGAAATGGGAAATAAATAAATAAGAAATAATGGAAGCAGGAATGCCACTGCAATGTAATATGTGTCTACATGGGATGTGCTGTATTAAAATGATTAAAACTAAGTTCTAAAACAAACCTCCCTCACACCAACTATAAAAATAGACAGAGAGGAGAATAAATTAAAAGTCCCCGAGGCATAATGGTGATGAACTGCATACAACCAGCTGCTGCAATATGGTTCTTGGCTTTCGGTCTTTGGTGTCACCACCTTCTGACACTGAAAACACAGGAGATTACCATGTGCGCAGATGGACATCAGCGCTGTAATGTGACTTCTTTCTATGGCTGCATTTGTTTTATTACACCACATAAAAACATTATTAAACCGTGAGAAGTTGAGTTGGATCATCTTTTACTGGAACTGAGTGTCTTTTTTTAGCCATTCACCAAGTTTTGGAGGCCGTAAAGGTTAAACAGAAGCATTTTTCAGGGAGAGAGCTGAGTTCTTCTTGATATACAGTGTGTGAAGCACTGCACTGGCACAGTTTCACTTGGATTATTTTACATGAGCAAATATATTTGAGGAAAAGACACATTTTTTAAAGAAAATCTTTATTAGATAGAGAATTCATCTTTACCTTCTTTATGATATTCACTCTTTATATGCTCAAAGAAAGACAGGATGTATGACTGGATTATACATTTTAATTTGGTGCTAATCTGCAGTTTCTGTTGTAGTAGTGGTTCTACACCCCGTGAATGGGATGCTGGTCCATTAAGGTTAAGGTTAAGGCAACTTTATCAATCCCCGTGGGGAAACTCATGGGGATATTTGTCCTCTAGATGAAACCTTACGAGAACTACGAGTAGTGGGTAACCACTGAGCTGCACCCTGGGACCAACTCCAGATAGAATGTCAGTGCCTTTGTCAGGGGCACTGAACAGGAGAGTTACCTTAACAGATGTTGTGTTGGTGGGAGGAAACTGGAGCACCCAGAGAAAACCCACACAAACACGGGGAGAACATGCAATCTTAACACAGAAAGGACCTGAGTTCAAACCCAGGACCTTCTTGAGCAACAGCACCAACCACTGTTTCTTACCTGTCTTTATGCTGTAGGTACTATTTTTTTGTACAAATTTGTCATGACACAGCCAGGATTTGAACCACCACCCTACCACTCCAATTCAAATACAAATTTTCTCACACAAGCCACCAGGTAGGGAGAATCTAGGAAATTCATGAGCTCCTCTGAATGTTGGAGCATTACAAAAGTCTGGCTAACACACACACTCTCATACTTGTTCATTTTAAAGTGTTGTGTCAGTAATTCTTTTTGGACGCTTCCTTCTGCTCCTACTCATCTCCGTGAATGTGCCTGAGGAGGTCAAGTGGGCTTGGCATTTCGGTGTGGCCGCCCAGATTATGACACTTGTGTCTGACTCATTCTATGTTTCCAATCTGAAAATCCAGGCTGGAAGGATGTAAATGGTTTTTGGCCATACAGCCAATGATTAAAGCAAAAATGTGATCCTGGTAGACGGTAGATAATCTAACCATTCCCCTGGCACAATGTCTCAATCTTTCAGAATATATGAAAAGGTCCCACTAGTGCAGGCTGGGACACTCACAGCTGGAAAAAAAGATGTCTCAAGGCTTGGTTGCAATGACACAGCAGAATATTTACGACGTCTGGCTGTTCTAAGGGTTGTGGATCTCTCTTGAGCTGGGGATATTGCCTCTGGTCTCATCTGGAAAAAGGCACTATACATACATTACAAACAGAAAAACAATAGAGATAAACAGGAGAAGAGGAGCATGGGCATAGAGGCAATTTCAACTCTCACAGGCTGAATTTGAAAGACATACTTTTTTTTTTCTCCCTGTGATGTGTATCCCACAGTGACACCCTGAGGGGGGCATCTCAGACACAGAGAGGAATCTTTGTGTTTTTCTCATTGAACATTTAAAGTGTTCATCGAGACACAGGGTCAATGGCTGAGCTGTGGCCTCATTTGTTTATTTAAAAGACTTAAGTGTTCCATCAGCACTTGTTTAATAACTGCCTGCAGCTGATCCTCTATTGTTCCTTTTTTGTTTTTTTTGTACTTCATTGGAAGAGTGCCAGAGTTAATTATTTAAATTAACTCTGCAAGGATGTAAGGGGTCTTATGGTAAAAACAATAATGATCACACACTGACATAAACATAAATACAGTATATATACTGTATTTATGTTGTTGTATTAAATGCTTATTATATATGTATATATATGTATATATATACATATATATATAATAACCACTTAATACAACCAACTTCATTTACATTGGACAGTGTGGTATTTTAGATAGGGATGAATGCTGTAGTGTTGTCTTGACCTTAGTAATTCAATTCAATTCAATTCAATTTCATTTGTATAGCGCCAAATCAGCGAAAGCACGAAATTTTGAATTTCTCTGTGAGATGAATAAAGTATCTATCTATCTATCTATCTATCTATCTATCCATCTATCCATCTATCCATCATAACATACATTATCTCAAGGCACTGTACATAGACAACATCAAGGAGAGCAGAGAACCCCAACAGTTCACACAATGAGCAAGCACTAGGCATCCGTGGAGATAAAAACTCCCTCTGAACAGGAAGAAATCTCTGACAGAACCAGGCTCAGAGATGTGCGGTCATCTGCTTCGACCGATTGGGGTGAAAGGAAAATGGGGGACAGTGGAGAGATGGGGGACAGAAAGGGGGGAGAGAAAGGACAAGAGGGAGATGAGGTAGAGACAGAAGAGAGAGAGAGACCAGGAGCAGATACACAACAATTGTATCAAGTTACAAGTTTATACAGTCAATGATATCGACTTTTAATCATAGCACAATAATAATGGTGATGATATATATGATATGGGTAGCCTCGAAAACTGGATCTGGATCCTCCAACCTGCAAGATGAGAATACAGAGAGAGAGAGAGAGGGAAGGAAGGAAAGACACAAACTAGGGAGAGAAAGATACAAGGTTAATGACATATAAAAAGTCATATTCATATCCTGAATGTGAGAGAGTGAATGTGAGTTCACCACAGGAAAATCCCCTAGCAGTCTAGGTCTATAGCAGCATAACTAAGAGATGGTCCAGGTTTCCCTGAACCACCTCTAACTATAAGCTTTATCAAAAAGGAAAGTTTTAAGTCTTACTTTAAATATAGAGAGAGTGTCCGCCTCCCGAACTGTCATTGGAGTAATGAACCATTTTGGGGAGGGGGTCGCTGTATTTTATTTTGTCAACTTCGACAACACCGTTGTTTGTGTGTTGTTGGGAAAGAGATAAGGTACAGCTGTTCATCACACATCCAATCCATTCATGTAACAGCACAGTACATTGTGACATGTAAAAATCAAACAGTTAAAATTAGACCTTTTTCACATACAGGCAGATGAATTCATTCACAAACAGAGTTCACCACCTGCTTTCCACAAACACTTGTTTTTATTGCCTCCTAATTATACTCATCAATTAGGAGATTAGAGTGTTTATCAGTGATGACTCACAGCCGTAGCAGTAAACAGACTTCTGCCTGGTTGTCGTTCCCTGTAATTTCTGGTCATACACAGCTGTTTAGATCAGCTGTAGGTCTTTAGAAAATGCAGCGGTAAGCTAGGATTAAAGGTGGGATCAGTGATCCACTTCAGTCATCCAGTGTCAAGTGACTGCTGCCCATTACACTAACAGTGACTTACAGGTAAACATTTTGTATGGTTCAGGTAACCTTACTTTCTTGGTCCATTTTTATTTATTTATTTATTTATTTTAGTAGTGTTTAATCATGTCACATTAGCTTGGGTTTACCCACTGTTCAATTTTTAAGGCTATAATCTTTTAATTTTTATAACATTTTTATGTTCTTAATCACAATTTGTGTTGGTGTGCATCTGTGTGTCTGTCGGCCCTGTAACTGTACATATCTCTGGTAATGTATCCCCCCCCTATCACAGTAAATGACAAATACACAGTAGCTCTTTCTTTACTCCTGGTGACCACTTGAAGCACAACAGCTCTGCCTTTCACACATTCACACACATTCATGCATCACATCTACTGTACAGTAAATGTGCATCTATATGCAGCGCTATTTTCAAGCACACATCATTCACATGCTGCGAGCGCAGCAGCCACCAGGAGCAATGGGTTTAATGTCTTTCCCAAGGACATTTCCGCACATCGACTACGGACTGAATCGGGACTGAATCGCTGACCTTTTTGTTTAAAAGACTACCTGCTACCTGCTCTACATCCTGAGCCATGTCGCTGACTTGACATCGTCCCCAGGGTCCTGGTGCTTTCATTGGTGCAGATCCAGATTCCAGAATCCTGGATCATTGTTTGTGGTGGTAGCTGATCTACTGGTTAGCTGCTAAATTATTATTAGCTGTAGGATGAATTGTGTCAGTGTGATTTTTACTTTCATATGCTGTCCCCATTGCTGCTGCTATTATTAATAGCATCATTGCATAACACTGGTTTGGTTATAAAGTATTCTGACAGTACTTAAATACAACTGTTACACATCTGTTTCCCTTCTCTTTCACCCTCCTCCTATATTTGTCTCCTTGTCAGGTTCACAGGTTTGGATTTCACCATGTTTTTCTTGTTGTTGCCTCTTCTTTTATGTACAGCCTTCCTCTATAGTGTCATTAATTACACTTCCAATCGCATCATCAGTTATGTACAATTTCAATCAGACATGCTTACATGTGGCCTTTCTGCATGGAGTTGCCTGGTTTTTCTCCAGGTTCTCCGGTTTCGTTTCCCTCATGTGGAGGATAAAGCAGTAGAAAATGGATGGATTATGTAATAATTATCTCAGAGAAACTGTTGTTTCTGGAAAGTTTGTCATTTCTCATTCAACTACTTGCACAACTCTGTTCAGTACATCGCTGACTTTGAAACAGCTGACAAGATTATTAGGCCTCGTTGGAGGTCTGCAGTTCTTCCTTCTTTATTTTGTATTCCACCAGATGATGGCTTAATGAGCCAACGTTCCCACTGTTAAAGTGATAGTGTGAGGCATGTGGTGGCAAATGAGTAAAATACCCTTAGCAAATTTGAACAAGGTCATGAAAAAGTGGCCAGCAGTTGCCCCAAAATGGCTGCAGGAACAGTGTGATTTATGTCTGTCCGTAATTGAATGAGGAAAGTGAGAGTAATCTTGACACAGCCTGAGCCTTGGCCAGTCAAACGGAAAATTCTATCACACATGAAGAATGTGGAGCAGCTATTTCCTTCCATCACTGATTATTATCGTCCATGTAACTATTAGCTGCATTAACGCTGGCTTTCAAAGAGAGTGGACATGGAGTCCATATTTATCTATCAGGAGGTATATATGCTTTCACAGAGGGTAAAGAGCAACACACAAAGGGTTTGACTGATGACTTTTTCATTGCTCTGCCTTTAATGGATTGTGTAGCTATAACAGTGAAATGCAGAAAACAGCTCGTACAAATCAGGTTAAAAAATGTCCCGTTTTAATGTTTCATCAAAAAAAATTGTTTTTCTGCTAAGGCAAGGATTCACATATTGGACATGAAATGATGCCTGAGGATGAACTGGCGGAGAGTGAATGGCCGCCCTGCTGGACTAATGCTTTTATGCAATTTAGTTTTTGTTTTTTCTGGTGCAGAGTGAGGACCATTCAAAATTTACTGTGTGTATAAACAGTCACTGATGGCATTGGGCACATTAATCTTAATGTTAATATTTAAACAAAATATTGAGAAATGATAAAAATAAAAATAAAATTAAGGATTTTGGCTGGAATTTGTTTTCAAATTTGCCAAGGCAGTAGATAAACAAAACAATGGGAGGTTGGCACCACATGCACACGTAGAGGGTTAAACAAAAACAACAGAGCATGTTTTCTTTTCACTGCAGCAGCAGCAGCAGTTCAGAGAACACATACTGCTCAATCTGAATAAAAAAAAGGCAAATTTAACATTTAAAGCCTCACATCTGTCTAAAACACAGTACTGTGCAAAAGTTTCAGGCACCACCAGATCTGTTGTTTTTTCATTGGAGTTTAAACCTGCCGTAATAGACGTTTTTTACAGCAGATATTTATTTAAATGTAATAGTAGGACAAACACAGGATTTACCAGTGACATTAATTAAGGTTTCACTCCAGTATTAACAGAGCTGTGTTATTGTTCAAGTGTAAGGGTAGATCACGCTAAATACTTGACACCTGTAGAAGATGTTGTTTTTTTTAAACTGCATACATATTTTCTGGATATGTTCCAGTAAAGTGAAATAGAAATAATTATCCTCTATTATTGTTATAGCATTGCTAAAAGAACCAACCTTTAAACCAGGTTGGATCACGTATACACGCACAGAGATCGACGCGGGTCTATGACTTACACATCATTAACATTAATGATCACTGAACATATTTTTATTTTTAATATAGAAACAAAATACAGGGGCTGCAATATTGTACGGCATCATAACATAACTAAAGACCTGTGGTGATTAATTCCATTGCCCTAACATTACGTTGAGCCTTGCCAAAGCTCACATGATCTAGAGTCAGTTTGCACAGCATGCACTGCCATGTTATCCATAGCCTAATTCTGTCTAATTGAATAATGACAACAACGCTGCATAGTAACACTTTCAAAGCAAGGTCAGTCCAAAGTGTTGCCAGCATCACACAGAGAAACTGAGTCAAACCCACTCGTACCACAGAGCACACAGCAGGAGAAATCCCCAAATCCAATAAATCTAACTGCAGGTATCAAACGCAAGCATGTGAAGGATTGTGCGAGTGTGCACACACACTCACACACACACACACACACTGGTACGGGTCAGGTTATATATGGGGCTGTGGAGGCTCCGTGGTTGGCTTTTATAAGGTGTCTGAATTGACTACTGGGTTTTTCTTTTCTTTTTTTTTTTGTCTGGTGTTTATCGACCCTTGTTTTCACCAATATTTTCTCAGCACTCTGGATTTATCTTAGAACTTGAGTTCACAGATACTCAAGTTCACCTTAAAGGAAAACTATAAAAAGTTTAGTCACAAAGGTTTTTTAAAGTGCCAGTACTATGCAGATCCTTATATGGGCTGGATGCATAAAACTGTAAAATGTGCATTTTCATATTTAGTCATACATTGTTAAAGAAATCTTTAGATGTTGATTTCCCACTGTTAGCCAGATGTACAATCACCACCATCACTGTGTGTGTTTTTACAAATTCTGGTCCAGCTGGATAGTTCCTGTTTCATCCTCACTTCACTCAAAGAAAGTTTGATTTATTTTTTGTGTGTTTTTTTTGTGTTGTTGTGTTGTCAAAACAGAATTTAAAACACACTACATTTTGTCGATACTGGTTTAAATATAAAAATGCTGCCTGAGGAGGAAACAACTGATGAGTGTTGATGTCCTTGATCTGTGCTGGAGTGAATCCTCATTTCATTTACTCCCCCATGTTGTGCACAACCCAGTGGGAGATCCTGAGCTGCAATGCCAGGTCCCATTCACAATGAATTGCCAATCACTCACCCACCTTCTTAGTCCATGAGTCTCCAACCAGGAGCTGCTGCAGCCCTGGCACACGTCTGGTGTGGAACTTTTGTTAAATATCATACCCCATTTCAATCTCTGCTCATTTTCTGTGACCTCTCCGCTGTCAATCATCTATAAAGGGTGAATGAGGAACATTTGGTATTTTGCACTGAAACTGCAGAAGTATGACAGTGTATAAGAACCAGTGAACAATGCTTTATGACTATTCTTTTTGCCACCTCATTGTTTGGCTTCATTATATCACATTCATTTATTTGAGGTATATACATGATATGCACACATTCTCACCATTTGTGTGTATAGAGTAGCTCTGGTTCAAGGTTATTCAGGGTTCAAAATGTAAACGTATATACTTACATTTTATTACCTTGCCTTTCAGTTCAGTACTAGGAAGAAAAATCCTTTGTATGCATGTATAATGAAATACCATGTCATTATACCATATGAACTTATGTCCGCATGTACATTGTACATTGGAGGAAATGTGGACACTAATAGTGTTTTTTGTGGTGAGGATTTAGAGTGTTCATTTCCTCTAAACCTTGTTCATGCCTTTATAATTCCATCCTGGTTGCACTTAATAGCACAGGGAGGTGTTGTGAGCACTTAGAGCAGGGCAGCAAGGTGCTCTCATAACCATTAAAATGTTTGACTGCCCATTAAATGCAACTGTACCTTTTTGTAAGTATCACTATCCATCACTATTATGACTGGTACATTCTTACTACAAAGATTGGGGGGTGAGGGGTGTTGATGCTTAGTCTAGGCTGAACATAGAGATATGTTCCATTTGATGCAAGTTTAAGAAACAAAATGGACAAGAAACATATTCATTGCTCCTCAATTTATGGGAACACTGAAATTTTTAGATAAAGTTGGCAACTGTGAGGCATCTGTTTAAATATTGATCTTAACAAAACCCACAGCTAAGACATTTTACAATAACAACCTAACCCTGAGCTTAACAAAAACTACTATATTTCCCTTTTTTTTTTTTTTTACTGTGTAACCATTTTGATATCACTGGGTCAGTTTATTAGATTAGACCCCATCTGGACACAGAGTGGGACACTGTAGGTCACCTTGTAAATTAGACATGCCAACCTGCTGCATGTACTCGTGCTTTGTTGTCATCCCTTGTACTTTTTGCATAATGCATTACTTTGTTTTCTCCAGTGATTGATTATCGATTAGTTAGATCTTGCTAGACTATCTCTCTTTTTCAGTGAAATCCTCTGAGACAAGCTTGTGATTTAGGGCTTTGAATGTTCTGATTTCAATTTAACACCAACGGGAGATTCGGATCAAGAAGCTCCACCACCTCCAAATACAAAATGATGAAATACCATCCGACCCAAGGCACAGTGAAGCTGTTCTGGTGGCCTGTGTTGGACAAACACCTTACTTTTTAAATTGTCACCTGTCTTTTAAATCACAATAAGCACAAACTCAACCCTTAACTTCACTGGGAGATGTTTTAGAAAAACTTTTTTCCTGTTCATTTGTACAGTGCTTTTGCTGAGGAATAAAGGACATGAGGAACTCTTAACTCACATAATTAGAATGTTTAGTAAAAATGGAATGTTATTTAGCAGAAACACTATGTAAATACTGAATTCTTACTTAACTAAACAACAAAAAATGTGGATACTTTGCCTGTCTACAGTACAGTAAAGGTAATGACACGCATACACATCAAAGCATGCACATACTTGGCATCCTCTTTTTCTCCTCTCTTTATATACCTACTAATTTCCAAACTATTATCTGGTAATTGTAGCGTAACAGCTTTTTGTCCAAACTAGTTACAACTAATATGTTTAGACTACATTTTCCATCTGATCACGGCTAATTGTGTTATAGCAGCTTGCTGTGGGAAGCTAAGTATAATTGCTTTTGCTCTGAGTGAGCTCTCCCCATACCATCTTATTTTGATGCTATTTTTCCTGTTCCCCAAAGTGAAAGTAATAGCTCTTCATTTCAGCAGCAGACGTTTGGTAGCTATAAGGCTTTTAAGTTTGGAAATGACTTAATGGGGATCTAAAACAAGACTAAAAGTAAAAACATGACATCTAAAGTGACGCATTTTCTTCATCAAGCCTAAACCCAGGTGCACCCTTTCCATGGCCATGCATATAAATGATAGTATCCATCATTTCCATATTGATGCAGAGAGGTGCCAATATGCTTGGGCAGCACTAGTCTATTTATTCAAATCACAATCAGTGCATTTTCTCTCTGTTTACTCTGTGTTTCGGGTTTTGAGTCTCACAGTGAATTGTATCAAACAACAACATGTTTACAGGTCAGAGAGCAGCCTTTTTTTTATGTGATAACAGACTCCAGATGGCAGTGGGGTTTCCACAAGCGTCTAAGTGTTTCTGACAGGAAGAGGAATATAAGGCAGCCGGTCGAGCACACCAGCACTAACCACTTCAACATGGAGCCTTTCATCTCACCAGCAGTCACTGAGATGTATCATTCAAGGCTGAAAGACAGGAGACTGGTGGAGCACACCAAACACCAAAGATGATCATTTTTTAAACTCTGCAGTCTCACACATTCTTAGTAATGTCTGTGTTTAAGCTCTTAAGGAAACAAGTCCTAACAGAGTGTATCATTTATGCCCACACCCTCTTCTTTTGCCAAACAATTTTCAGAAGTTCAAGTTCTTTTTGCTGAATAAAATGAGACATAGCAGCAGAAACACATCATGCGTCTCTTTCCCTCTGTTTCTGTACCTGCAGTACATCATTGATATCTTCTCAATAATTGTCACAATGCTCCTCTTCAACATACAGAGACAGCATTGTAAAACTGATGAACATAACTGTCCATAAGCACCACTTGCACCATTATGTTTCAAGTATTGTTGTACATATATGGAGGACACTGTGACAATTAGTAATGACAAATAATCATTTACCTTAGAATAATGTTGACCTTAGACAAGCCTGTGTCTACAAAGAAATCTAAAAAAAAAGAAAGAAGGAAACCTAGGAAAATAAAAGACTACCATCCCCCATGAGACTCAATATTAGGCTTCTGCCATTGAAAGCAGAAACCTAAATGTTGGCATCAGGGTTTTTTTTGATTTTCAATTTGGAGCCAAATTGGAAAACATATACAAATTGCCTTTGTCGCACAACTTGCATGATTGCATTTTTCATTTGTGCGTGATTGTTTGTTCTCAACAGGGAGCAATACTTGATGTCCCCATTTACATTTTGTTTAATGGCCCCCCCCAATACCACAACAGACATCAGCACTATTTGTAAAGATCCTGCCTGAATGCTTTCCCTCAGATAGGTTACTGCCATCAAGAGAAACACAGATTCCATTCATCATGCTTCTGTATCACATTTTGTCATTAGTGACTTTTCCTTGTTGCAAAAAAAAGTCATTTTTTAATCATGTAGCTCCAATTAAAGGCAATAGAACATAAATGTTGCTTGATGGAAAGTGGGTTTTACCACATGGTAATATGTCACCGCTAGGTCTACTGTGCAAGTAATGATCATGATTAAAGTGCAAATGCATATTCTACAAAATCATGAGGTTGGAATATCAGAGGTTTGATGATCAAATAACTAATATCAGTAAAATGCAATTGTCAAGCATAAAGTATAATTGCAATACAAGGTTATAAAGAAGCCTTTGAAATCCAGCTTCTTTAATCTGTCCATGCAGCATTGTGCTCATTTCCTGCTGTACTGCAACACACCCCCATCTTTCTTTCACTTCTCTTGCCCGGGGAGTCTGCGTGTCTCCAGAGGCCTCCGCTTCAGAACAAAAATGGCATTAATGAACTCTTTAGCCTGCGCAAATGCTTTCAGGGAAAGCAGAGTACAAAAAAAAACCTCTTAATGCTTTGGGGTTTTTTCTCTTGATTTTTTTTAAATGATCCAAGACAATCCTTAGTCACTAATTTCTGGCAGTGATAGGAACATTCTGACTGCTTTATCCCCATAGAGTTGGGTAAATAGTGAATGGGATGCATAAGCGCCAGATCATTCTGCTTCAACTGTAAGATGGGGAGAATGGTGGGACTTGAATAAGCTTGGGGGCCCGCACACTGGATTCTCTTTACAGCTCTGCCATCCCATGCAAAAAGGAATTTTGAATGTAGCTTCTACATAATTAATACACAACTTGTTTCACAGATGTTTCTCCAGACATTTTCTGCCTGATAAAACAGGTTATATGATTTTTTAATAAGCCGACATCTCTTGTTGTTATGAGGATGGACTAAGAAGCTCATCAAGGTTGCTTTGATGTGAGTGTTGACAGATAGATGCATAAACTGAAATTGCCTGCCAAAAAGATGCAAACAGTGCTTGCAGTTTGTGCACAGCAAAGCCTTATGCAACATCTGTCCACACTTTATTATGAGCATAATAAGAACTGATTACTTGGGATAAAACATGTATTACTGTTGGTCAGACAAAACAAGCATAGGAATTATACACCTAAATGAAAAAAAAAACAAAAAACTGTCAGATGAAGTGATTATGGAAGTGAAAACAATAATTTTGAGTTGCAAGCTAGAATCCTAAAGTATTATTTTGCAGGTTTGGATTTTACCACTCTCTAAAAACCTTGCGCTCCACCATCCACTTAATCCATACCAAGCACAGCTCATGCACAGAGAGGCAAGCCAATATAATTAGGGCCAGGCACAAAAGTGCCAGGGCCAAACAACTCCTGGCAGGAAGTGCAACCATGACTCGGAAGTAGGGTCATGGTCCTTGGATCGAGACAGAACTCAATGAGCCAAAGCCTTTACAAAACCCCAAATCATATGAAATGTTGCACAAAAATTAAGAATCATACTTTATTTGATATAATGCAACCTCAGGATACTCTAGCCTCCTGAAATGTGGCACACATCTAGGAGATACAAAGTTAACCCAACTCCGCAGTGCTCCCAATGACTGAAAGGTTTTGGTTTCTCATATAGTTCATCCGATTTTGATGATATTCAACAAAAAAAAAAAGTACTTCCGGAAGTCAGACCTTTTTAAAATGACTAATTAACTAGGCTAATCATAGTTGAAACATTTGAACTAAGTTGTCTGAGCAGGTTAATATTAGAAGACTATGTCTATGTCAAAGGGCGTGGCCTCAGTAAGCATGATAGAGATTAAATGTGCTAGTGATGAGCTCTGACATTCAGGGTTTATAAGCAAACTTTAAGTAGCTTGTGGATAACCACAAAGCAAGAATCATCCCCCATGCGTATGGTTGTTTCATTTCCCATGGTGCAATGTTTTCTCCCACAGTCCAAACACCTGCAGGGTTTTGCGAAATGGAAACTTAAAATTAGATGTCATTTTGAGAGTCAGTGTGTTTGGCCTATTCAGATGGCACCAGGGATGTCGCCACAGTGTGTGCTGTTGTAAGAACATGCATAAGCTGTATCACAATTTGTTTGACTACTGACTTAATACATTGTATTCTTTTTATGTTTTTTGACATTTTAAAATGAAACAGCGACCAAGTGCATAGTGGGAAGATGGCGCCACTGTGCATGGCCAGCTAGTATTGTTAGGATTTTTCTTTGCTGTTCTACTGTTCAGTGAATGCTGCCAAGATGTAAAAAGAATTGATCAAAAATCTAGTTTTAAATAAGATTTGGGAAATCAAAACTCAAGTCTCCCTCCACCCCCGTCACTCAGAAGAACGAGGGAAGTGAGGAGGCTTCCAATCTCCTTCCTCCTGGCTGTTCATTCTTCAGCTCCCCTTGTGCCACCGGCAGAGGTACAGGGCTGGGATTGGGGAGCTACGGACTTTTGTTGTAAACATAAATATTCCCATCTTGTGCGCACTCGTATACTGTCCGCCAAAATGTAAAATTATACAGGAGTTTCCTGAGTTTTGTTCAGATTAACAGTCATTTATGATCAATTCTTCATTTTTGGTGACTTCAGCTTTTCTTTCTGACTTTCCGACTTTCTGACACTTTCTGACATTGAGTCTTTGAATCTCACACAGTCAGTGACTGGCCCGACACATGAAAAAACGTTACAGCGCCTTATTTTTCTGCAGCATTTAACAACTCTATATATGCTCTATAAATGGCATAGACTTTGTAATCTTGCTCCTGATGCGATATCATCTTCTTTTAATTCTTTGTGTTTTAATTTACTGGACTCCGAGGCTCCATTTAAGATAAAAAAGCTCTAAGCCAAAGCCAGAGCCGTGGCTTAATGACGCCACTCACCCTCTCAGACACGCTTGTAGATGTGCTCAAATGAAAGAAGGATCCAAAGAAGTGTCTTTAGACATTTTAAAGGTCTAGAGGAATATCAGAGTGTCATTCAAGCTGCAAAATCTCAGTTATTCTCCAACCTTGTGATAACTAAACACAAACCTCAATTCCTATTTAAAACTACTAAGTCTTTTAAACCACTGTGACTCCTCCACTATTGTTATCAACAAGATTTCTGCAATTAGGACTTCAACTTCTCCCTCTCCTTCTGTCTCAGACCCTGCCTCTTTTCTGATATGCACTGCTGCTTTGGAGGACCTTGATTAGGTGTCCCTCTACTTTGTTACCAGAAGTTAGACAGTATCTCAGCCTGTCTGCTTGTATATATGGTTTGGGGGCTGGCTGTGTTCCACCTGCCTTCAAACATGCTTTAGTTCTGCCCTTCATTAAGAAAAATAATCTTGACCCCCTTATCCAACTGAAGGCCTATCTCTAAACTGCCTTTTGTTGATAAGGTCTTGGAGGAACTGGTTTATGGTTAACTCAAATCCAATTGTATCATTGAAAATTTCCAATCTGGTTTTAAACCACGTCACAGCACAGTAACATCCCTCTTAAAGGCTATTAATAAACTACTTATACTGTTGATGTTGGAAACTCTGCTGTCTCAGTGCTCTTAAACTTGACTACTGCCTTTGATACAGTAGATCAAAACATTTGTTTGTCTCTTTCAGGTCCTATTTATCAAATAGAAGCTTCTCTGTTAATCTAGGTCAGTATTCTTGAGCATTTTCTCCTTTTACCTGTGGGATGCCTCAGGGCTCTATCCTGGGTCCTATCTATTTCTCATTATACCTGCTTCTCTTTTATATATGTATTTTTCAAAAAAAAAAAATACAATATCTCTTTCCATCTTTTTGCAGATGATTTTCAGTTCGGTTTCCATTCAGTCTTCAGAGACGTTCACACATGGATGGAGTTAAAATTCTTAACAGTTAACCAAAAAAAAAAACCTTTAAACCTGAGAAAGCGATAAACTCAGTAGTAAAAATAAAAGTCTCCCAATTAAGGCTTCACCTTGCTAAGGTGAAAGCCTCCATTCCCTTTAAAGACTTGGGCAATTCACACCTGGACTTCTGTATTACCGTCTATGTTGGTCTTGATCAGTTGGCTCTCTGATGCTTACAGGTCGTCCAAAATGCAGAGAACACATCACAGCTCCTAAGATGTGGAACACCTTTCCTTTACATGTGATAGCTGCTCAGACCCTTGAGCAATTCAAAATAATATTTAGGATTTATATCTTTTTTGTGGCTTTAAAAATTAGCTTGGTAAGACAGTCATGGACTATCCTAATTTAGTTTTCTTTTGTTCTATGATTTCATCCTCTGCTTATTGTTCTCCGGCTCTCTCTCATATTATACTCCTTCTCCTGGTCTCTCTCCCCTGTTTTCCTTTCGTCCAAACCAGCCGCGGCAGATGACTGCTCTCCACTGATGCCTCGTGCCTAGGGATTATTTCTTTACTTGTCCTTTACCAGACAGTCTTCGATTAGACTCGATTGGATTTGTTAAGCACTTTGTTAGTAAAAGTGCTATATAAATTAAGCTTAATATTATATTAATATGATTATTATTATTTATTTGATTTGCAATCCTGCATAATAGAATATGCATGTTAACACACTTAATTGAAAAGAAATACATTTACATTAAATGAATTTATAAACCTGTTAAAAAAAAAGCCTCCACACAAAAGAGTAGATACATGCAGCATAAATGTCAAAGCTGTATTCATGGGTTTCTGGGTGCCTCACCATATATATCTAACTCTTTAATCCTATTATATTGCCTGAAAGACCAGATGCTTGAAATGAATTGGCCGACAATATACTTTTCTGTTTTTTTGCGACCAGTGACCAGTTTTTAGTAGGTGGCTATTCCTCTCACCCAGCTGGGAGAAGCCTTGGAGAAGCACCTTTGAAATAGTTGGAAGTTTATTATAAGCCTTTTAGCAGAATGGATTCATGCTGAGCTGTGAAAGTGCTGAAAAAGAGCGTAACAAGTCTGCCAGTACAGTAACATTCAAAGCTGAGGAGTTGGGTTGATCACTCCGAAGTGTTTAAGCTACAGTGTCTAAAAACAGTATGACGAAAAATGAAGGCTTAGATAAGGACATTTCATTAATATGGACCATTTACCATTCATGACATCGCTAATTTAGTTAGTATGAGTGTACTTCAGTGATTACAGTTTTTTACATTTCCAACACTTTTTAACAATACCACAGTAATACTTCATCGTGGTCGCTCTAACAGTGACATGAAAGTTGAATTGTTCCTATTAAATTGAAGCCCACAAGACCGGGGCTTAAAAATCCTTCATCATTCATGAATGCTAATGGTTAAAATTCTGTAGCCTTGCAGGTATGCGTTGATAAAAGCAACACGTCACCAAAAACACAGTATAAATGTGCAATTAACAGAAAAAAATACTCTTGGAGGACAGGTCTATTTTCTTTGCAAAATAATTCAAAGTGGTTCACATGGGGTAAAAAAAATTAGAAATGATTAGAAATGTTAAAACAACATTTGACCATGAAACAAAACAAATGCAGAGTTGCAGTGGAGGTGCAGGTCTCTGCTTTAGTTCCAGTAAAACATAAAAGTGAAAGCTGCCTTGACTCGTGTCCTTATGCGAGGGGTCTTGATGGTTCATAATCTAGCAACAGATCAAAAATGTATTTCAGTTGTTGCTTCACAAAACCACTAGCAAGGAGCCAGCGTAACGGTCTGAAAACTGGAGTGATATGATTTGCTTACTTGGTGTTAGACTCATTCAGCATCATTTTGAATCAGCCCCATCTGTCTTATTTTGATATAGACATTTATTTGTTTAAAGAGACCTGTAAACACACCCTAAGAGTGGTCAAATCAACCAGATAAGGATGTCTTTTTCCAAGTACTGCAGAGCGTGAGCCCGTTAATCCTTAATAAATTCTTAATCTGTTGGCTGAAGGGTTTGATGTATCCACTGAATACCACTGAATGGTATTTCAAGTGCATCATAGCTCAGTTACATCTTTGTTATGATTTCAAAGGTCTCGTATAGCCAAGCCAAGTCTCTCTTACACAGTCTGTTCTTCAGGAGCCACATTTCATTACTTTAAATAGTTTTTGCCAGCATATTTTAACTAGCATCCTCAATACACTTTTCAAACGTATTTATGATTGATTCTGCAACAGATAATTTCTGGCCACGCTGTTCTTTCTTTTTCTCTTTTTACCCCTAACGCCAAAATATGTGTGTATAGAGTATGTTTGCCAACACACTAGGTTTAAATATTTTTTGGGAAAGCATCTGCAGACTCCATCGGGTCAAGATCAAGGGAAAACAAATCTGTTCCAACACCTTCTTCGAGATATCTCTGCAATTGATTTTTATTTGTAAAGGAATAAAATCACAACCTACACTACCTATACCAAGGTGTTGTAAGTCAACAACCATATAATCTCATTCAAGTACTCTTTAAGTAAAAGTAAATGCCAGTTGTTGTTTTTTTATACAGTATAACTAAGTAGAAGGAAATACGCACGTAGCATGTAAATCTATAGTGAAAAGTTGGAAACATTTGATGATAGACGTTTGGCACATGAGCTGGAGTGATAGTGGATAATGTCGAACAGCCATGAAAGATGAAAGAGCCACAGAAAAAAGCAGGAGGTTTTTCCAAAAAAAGCATTTGAGTCATGTCATGCGACCCCCATGAAAAGGGCAAGTCTTTGATAACTTGAGTGCTAAATTGCTGTGGCTTACAGTTTTTGGCAATTGCAGTCACTATTGGAAAGATTTGAATGGTTTATGTCTATCAATAAGCCATGTGCTTTATTCTCAGTTCCAGCATTAAAAAGGAAAGAGATGAATTACAGCGCTTCTGCAAGTAGCCATTACGATTCAACGAGGGAACGTCCAGCCAGTGTGGACACATCCTTGCCATTATCTGCTTAATGCCAAGATTAGAAATTCAGATTTCTGTTAAATCCATGCTTGGCCTTGTGTTTCGGCCCCTCTCTTATTGCAAAATTAAATCATGATGCTTTGATCATGCCAAGAAATGTGTGCATTAAATCATTCAGCGATAATCTGTTGGTACAATTATTATAAGATCAAATGTTTATTCTTGGCTGTGGAGCCATAACGTTTATGACATAAATACTGCTGAAGTTGTTATCAAAGATTTTTGGACTGTTCCTGATGAATACATTTACATTTGCCTGCTGCCTCCTGGGCATGGGAAGTCTGGGCAAAGTGCCATGCTACAGGATGTTACAGTGACAGAAATACATAGGTGGATTACAATGCTTTCAGTTGGTATATTCATTTACAGAAAAGGACCACATTTCAAGGGAAATTAAGATGTCAACTTTTGAAAGCAGTTGTCATCACTGTCCCCGTTGGCTTGGAAAGCTGAACTATATACTTTTTTTTTTTGCTGAATCAGGCATTGTCCATCTCTAATCCCTGACTACCGTTGCCCTTGTTTCAGAGTTACGCCACCGCTATTAGCCATCATGAATGTTGAATGCATGTAACCGCTATTACTGACATACACACACAAGTTTGTTCTTCTTAGGACACTGACATTGACTTTTCATTCATTTG
Source organism: Solea senegalensis (assembly GCF_019176455.1). Lineage (NCBI taxonomy): Eukaryota > Metazoa > Chordata > Actinopteri > Pleuronectiformes > Soleidae > Solea > Solea senegalensis. The sequence continues at coordinate 15,765,414 of NC_058026.1, forward strand.
GACAACCTGAACAGTGTTATGCCTAACCTTAACCATAACCAGATGACGCCTCTAACAACCTAACCACAATTGAAATCTCACCCCTTAACGTTTCTCAAAAAATGAGATCCTGCCTTATGGAGGACAAGGTTTTGGTCCCCAATAGGACTGTTGGTCCTGACACGATCAGTGTTCATGCCAGAAGGGTCTCAAAGAGGTAACAAATACACACACACAGTCTCTCTCTCTCTCTCCATCTCACACTCACGCACGCACACACGGACACACCATACATAGAGACCAACCCGGCTCAGATAAAAAATGATGAAACTGTAATAGTTTTTTTGTTTGCTTGTTTTTGCCACTATACTTACTCCTTGAGACAGCAATTTCAAATCTTGGAAAGTGTTCAGTAGCAATTGTTTCTTCTCCTTTTATTTTTCTATATTTTGTTTTCTGCAGGGACTGCTTTACTTATAATAATACGGAAACTGGCACAGACTCTGAGATGCTTACATATGAACACTGCATGCTTTGTTGTGGTCCCTAATGCAGCGCTGAAGAACCGTGAACTGAATCATCAGCATCGTGTCTCAGAATGTCTCACATTCTCATCTTAGGTGTTGACAAGATGATTTTAAACGAGGCTGACAGTTGTGACATGACCGTGCATGTGCACCACATGGACACAAGTGTGGTCATCTTGTTCATGAGCATAATTTGTTTTTACAGCCTCCACTTTTTGGAGGCTTAAATAAAACACATTTTGCGATCTGCCTGCGGGATATTTAGTCCCATACATGGGGGGATGTTTGGTGTTAAAGGTTGACCAGCCATCAAAATAGTTCATCCCAAAGGTGTTTAATTGGGTTGAAGTCAAGGCTTTTCACAAGGCCTCTAATTTACATAGTCCAAACCCACAAATGTGCCTCTGTGGCCTGTTCAATTGTATGTATCATTGAAGTAATACACAAATTCTGCTCATGCATACACATGCACGGCTCCATTCGTACTAAACTGAAGGACCATAGGAGTCTGGCTTGCACACCTGAACCCACATTCAGTTCCAAAAAAGTGTTCTTACTTGGGTCACAGTTGACCAGTACAGTCGATTGCTGAAAGTGTGAATCATCCTTAAAAAGAGCAGGCAGACAGTGCAGACCGCCGCAAAGGCTTGAACACGTTGTCACCTGCGTTGGCACTTGAAATGTTCATGTTTTGATGTTTACCGTCTTACATCAGTATGACAAAATCCATCCTGATCTGTTAAGATGTCCCTGAGACACAGTTAAAGGCCTCAGATCTTTGTGCTGTCTGTCCTGTCAGTCCCAACTGGAAACATATTGTTGTCTAAAATACTGTTACTGCAGCATGAAGATTCATCAGGGTAGTCAATTCAAATCCCAAGAAAAGTTATGTTGTCCTTGATTAAAGTAATAGAAACCACTCACCTCCACTGCCGTCTTCATTTGCCCTCTTAGACCTCATACTTCTGTCCTCGTCTTTTTTTCCCACATGTTTTTCCACAGGACACAAATTGTGATTTGAAGCTGTTCATGTGCAATGTAACCCCGTGTGACTTGTGTGCAGAAGTCATTTCTTCCTCATCTGTGGCAGCTCATGAATTTCTGCCTTGAGTTTAGGAGCCAGGGGTTGTCGAATCTGCCAGATTCATACTATTTTACTTAACACCACACTGCTGCATGGTCTACGTCAGCACATTACTCTGTGAAGGAAGGCATACATTTTGGGGGGTGGGTTTAAAATTTTAATATTTAAACTTTTCAACCGAAGATACATTTTTTTAGGAGTTGTTTCCTGAATACCAATAAATTAACTGCACGTGTCATTTGAAGGGCCTTGCTCCACTGTCCTATACACAGTTTTTCTTTTGTTATTAGTGGCTCAATTTCCTCCAGTTGTCACTGTGCAACAATGTACAGTAGCTGGTTATGGCAAAAGGGGTAATGCCATGTTTTTTCATCATAGGACATTTTAAGTGCTACGGGAAAATTCCAATGGTTTTGGAAAGCTGTGAAGTTGCACGTCAAAGCCAACATGTTGTTATTGCAGTAATTTCACTCGCGCTATTTCAGGAAGCCAGAGGAACACCTGTACAGAGTTTCCAGTTTTTGGTCTGTTTTTGCACATTGAGAGACAAAGGAACATTGAGAGACTCAAAAAAACATGCCTGCACTGTTCAAATTTAAAATTTCACATGCCCAATCTATTGTTCACGTACAACTGCAGTGTTTTTCTAAATAAACCTTTTTGTTCTTCTTCATTTTAAATTGTATTTTAACATACAGTAAATTGTAAATAACTGCCAGATATTGGAAGTTATTCTGGAAAAAAATGGGCAAAAGCCCTTAGTTACAGGACATTTACTGGTCCTTTTATGGTTAAAATTAAATGTTTTCACATTGTTCAGTGGTCAAACTGAACTGAACTTCTTCTCTTTGATGATTCGATTTGTGATGTTAGACAAGACGGTACTACTGACTGGCTTTCTAGGTTTGAGTCTCAAGCCAAGGCAATAGAACTCAAGTTGAATGAGTATTTTTTTTTTTTCATTTCCATTACCACTATGTGCATTGCTCTTATTTTCATTTTACCAAAGGTAGTCTTTACAGTTTCAAGATTATCTGTCAACTCTCTTACCCTCTCAGCCTCTTTCTCCTTTCTCTACTATCTACATTGAGCTCAACTGGCAGTTATTTTTTTTCCTCTTCACTGTTGCTAAGTGCTTGCTAATGGTGGAAAATGTACAGGGTCTCATTTTGATTGGATTGTCTCAACTATAGTCCATATAGCACACTGTCTCACAAAATGACAAAGACAGCAGGGATGAAGTGACACTTAAAGTGTGTAGTGGAAAATAATCAGAAAGTTACTTACCAAAGGTGGTGGGTGTGGGGGAGTGGAGGGGAGGGGGGCATGAGAGAAAGAGGGTCAGGTATAAAAAAATGGAGTCGCAACACTTGAGGTAGGTTTTGATTCGACGCTGTAGTAATAACATCAATTGTGAACTGTGGTTTGTTCTTGCAAAAGAAGAATAAATGCATATTAGCACTTTGCGTCCACACTCACATAGAGAGAAAGTCCTCCTACAGCCCAAACTCAGTCACAGAAATGGCCAATAAGTTGTTTATATTGTTGTTGTTTTATGGAAAGCTAGAGGCAAGCTTTTTTTTTCTTGGATTAGTTCCAACTGTGTTTTCAATATATCATGGCACAACAAGAAACCACACCGTGATGGGTCTTTGAGACAAAATCAAAACTTGACTTTCATCTGCTTACTTTTCCTCTACAGCACCGCCATGAGATTCTCAGAAGGATTTAGTGTTAAATGCCTCAAGAACTGTTGAATGGATTACTCTGTTATGAATGAATGAAATGCCTTTTACATCAGTTGATGTAATGCATGCAAAACTGAGGACATCATAAACAGCCAAGTTCTTTTGCTATTTTTGAATCTCTTTTGAAAAGTCACATTTTCAGGATGGCTTATCAACTATTTTGTGGAATATTTTACTTTTATGATCTTTCTGTGGCTTTATGTCATTTTAACTTCTATGTTTTGCTGTTTATTGCTTCCCCACAATTGTTTTCCCTTTGTAACACTGTAAAGGTACTATATTAAAAAAAGCCTATAATATGCACAAAAGCCATGTTAAGACACTGTTGTAGGTGTGCTAATGATAGACCATCTCAGTTATACGAAACCAATCTAGTTGTAGTAATTACCGAGATAAAAATATGCAAGGTGAGGAAGTCAACATGTAAATGCTGATGTGTCAGTAACAATAAGTTGCACAGCAGCAAGAAGGCACAGCAAGCACGGGTGGTGTGCAGTGATAGCCTGGGGAGAGAGGCCAAGTCAGGTTAGTAAACATGATGTTAGATGAAGGTCACATTCAGGTATGTCGTGTTGTACTGAAGAAACCAGAAACATGAATCAGAAATTGAATAATTAACATTATTTTTGATCTCATTTTGTCCCTGTCATTTAGTTTTTTTTTTTGTTTTTTTTTCAAGGAAATCTGTGTGCAATTTGTTAAGAAAACTCAACTCAACAAAAAAAAAAAAATGTATGGGTATATTTGTGAGGAACAAAAAAACAACGTATAGGGAGTGAGGACATTTAGTCCTCATGTTCTGTCGCCGCTTAAAATGGCTTTAAGACTTGGTTTTAGGTTTAGTGTTAGAATTGTCCTCACTACGGACACTGTATAATGTAGTACCTTGTGTGTGTACTTGTATTTGTTAGCTCTTTAGAACTAAACACTGACCTTGTCGGGACAAGGAGTCCTTATGAAGACCAAAACCCGATCTGAATGAGTCAAACCTAATTTTTGAGGAACCAGTGGAATTTAGTGCTACATTTGAATTGTGGTTAGGGTTAGGCATTACCTGGTTATAGTTAAGGTTCAGGATGATGTTTTGATTAGGCTGTCCAAATGAATGGAAGACAGTGCAGAGTCAGTGCAGATTCCTGACTAGGTGTGTGTATTAGCATGTGAGTAAAAGAGATTTAGACCTGAAGGAAGTGTGCATGTGTACATGTCCATATTAAGACACAAACTCTGTGTGTACTGTACCAGGATACTTCATGTTGAATTTCTGCAGAGGGCTTAAGGCTGTGTGCTCTGGTCATGCACCACTGCTCTGCCAGAGTCAGCAACAGTCAATGAGCTGAGGAGGGAAGGCACCATGTCTGTCTCCCTCGAGAGCACCTGTGGCTAAGGAGCTTGTTATTGATCTAAGTCGGGGGAGGAATGAGAGATGGAGGGCGAATAGGGAAGCACCTCTGCCCTATCCTGCCCTCCAGTGTCCCAAAGGATAGAGTTGTGAGTCAACACTGCAGCCTGCCTAAGTTGAAATGAAATAACTGCCAGATGAAAAAAAGGTCTGAAATCCCACAAGGCCAAATATTACTGGAGGTCAAAGTCAAACATAATCAAAACATGTTCTTAACAGCATGTTCAGGGGAATAATGTTAACAGGAAGGTATAGCTGAAAAATACTACTAGATATTAACAGAAATGTTTATGCAGCAATTATGATAGAAAAAAATATTGATAGAAAAATTGATTTGTGCTTTTCTTTTACGTAATTTTAAATTGAATATATTTGAGTTGACTGAATTGACTGCATTCATTTATTATGCTTTACACAGAAGAGTGAAAGCATTTATAGCATTAACTATCCGTTTTCATAGTATTTAGAGTATTTCAGAAACTGCTGATCTAATGTGTTGTGTTCCCAAAGTAACATAATCTTATTGAGAAAACAAGATTTTCAAAAAAAGAAGAGGAGAAAGGTCAATTAAATATTAAAAGTGTTTATTTACAAAAAGCCATGAAGTAATCAAACAAAACTGAGCTTCTTCAAAAGGAAGAAGCGAATGTGCCTGCGATGAAAAAAAGGAAGAAAAGATGGAAAAAAAGCAGCGAAAAAACCTTCACCAAGAACCTTCACCTATGTGACGCTCACACAGCACCTTCAGCCCTTCAGTAATGTTCCCTGCAGTCTGTATTCCTCTGACGTTTCAACATCATATTCAAACTTAATTCAAGCAAGTACAGCCAGCTACTGAAGTGGACTATGAGCCATGACGGCTCAACACAAATACATAAGCCACAATGAGAGTCAGCAATTTTTTTTTTGGTTTTGTTTGTTTGTTTGTTGTTTTTTTTATTTAATACAATGGTCCAGGTGTGTTAGTTGACAGGCGGCCGAACCAAGAATAGTATAGAACAGAGCAGAACAGCAGTTGCTGCACTGATGCATCCACACAGATGCATCAGTGCGGTAGAAGTTTTTTCACGTGATGTCACACTCCTTTGGGAATGCCTCCTTGGTGGCTGAACGCGGCTCCCTCCTACACCCATCACATGGAAGTTATCAACTTTTTGCGTGTTACATCGACTGTGTTTTTCATCAAAGTGACGAACAGTTGTCGCCCCCATTGGTTGCGTTAACCGATGACGAGATAAGCCTGAGTTGTACCTTTACAGGCAGAGGCACTCCCCTCTGGATACATTTTCAATGACAACCATTAATCCCCCTAATATGCAGGTCACTGTTACATTTAAACCCCCTTAATCGGGCCCCATTATGAGTATTGTCATGCAGTGGAACTTCTATGGACCCCTGAGAGCTAGTCCTAATGGTATATTTTGCAATGACATCCATAAAGCCTGTAAAACCCCACTAATATGCAGTTCACCACAGCCACATCAAAGTGAAACAAGAAGAAGTGGGCCTGACAGGCTCATTCAAGACATCAACAAGGAGAACAGGCACAACAGCAGCACATTTGGTCAGCGACAGTGTTAAAAACCTACCAACTGTTTTTTTTTTTTTATTATTTGTGTGTGTGTGTGGTATAGATAATATTTGATTAGTTGTTATTTGTAAGTGTACATGACATGTGACTCGGACCCCCCGAGTCTAGGATCACCTCTGTTTACAGGATCCCATCAGTAGAGCTCTCAAGTCTCTCTCATTCAGCGTGAGACACATGCATTTCAATGAGTTCACACACTCACACATGACATTTCTCACACTGATAAGTGATAAAACTCCTCGCACATAAATTAGCAATCTATGAATGGATGATGCGCTGAAGGCAGATTGCTCCACATAGTCCATTCATGCAGCTGTCTTGAATTAGCAACCAGCAAATCAGAAAGTAATATTTCTTTTTCCCGCTCACGGCACTCGTCCCAGAGCCCTGCCCATCAGTACAGTGGATTATAGTAGATATGTCTTTGCATTGATCATTTTGTCAAAGGTTAGTGCAATAGTTAGTGCAATTATGCTCTTCTTGTAATCACTGTATTTAATGTAGTCATTCTGACACGTTGTGTGCTAATGATAGCTATATAAACATTACTCTATCGTTACACTGGGGGAAGGTTTGTTTTTAGTCTGAATAACTAACAGTTGTTTATTCTGTGAGTTAATTGAATGTGATTTCCTGTGTTTTATGTTACCTGCCTAAGGACAACAATATGTGCATTGATACTTTTTGCTGATTTGTTGATTAATGTGTACTGTCAAAATGCAATAAACATACTACTAATAATAATAATAATTTGATTTAGCGCCACTCTGCAGAAAGATTTCTTGTCGCCATAACAGTCATATTGTGCAAAATGATGACAATGACCCATTGTCCTCAGACTGGTTTCCCTCCATCTTCTCAATCATTCCAACCACCAAAGCAAGGAATAGAGATGAAGACATGAAGAGCAGAAGTAATTGCTCTAACATGTCATCAAATATGTAGTGTGTTGTATTTACACTTTAATAATAGAACACAATTAAAACATGCCACTAGTTTACGGATCGTCTCAAGTGATTTTCGTATTACTTTGGCTGTTCTCTATGGGACAACACAGAAAACAATGTTTTTTTCACCGCAGTGAGCTCGGTGGTGATTGGACAAATGCATCACTTCCACGGAAGCTCAGCTTCTCTCTGAGTCAATGAAGCAGTGGGTGGGCACAGACGCTGGGCTTCTGCATGATGATTGGAAGAACTGTCTGAAAGGTGGAACCAGTTTTTGATTGACAGCGTTCCAGAAACATGCAAGACAGTCTCAATCCTGTATGAATCTTGCGAAGAATCAGACAAATAGCTGGTCATTGTGTCTTAGTTCCTCAGCGATATAGCTAATTTTCATTTCTACATATACACTGTCAATAAAAATACTATTATCGCATTTCAGTTTGACATAATTATTGTGTTTTCCTTGTTCTAGTTGTTTGTTTGTAGAACTTGTAAGACTGTATTTATAAATAACTAGGAATGAAATGAGCTTTCCCTGTTTCAACTGCCACTGATGGAGAGATATGAGCAGCACATGAGGATCCAGAAGAAGAGAGCAGAGGAGAAAAGGAAATATATTGCAGGGGATGTCCTGGAAATGTTCTCAGAGCCTTTGTCACCAGCTGAGGATGAACAAGAGTGCAAGAAAAAAGGAAAATATTACAGAGAGAATGAAATGCGTTTAGAGAGGAAAGCCATATACAAAATCTGGAACATGAGATGAACATCGCTTTGAAAAAGATGATGGAAAGGTGAAGGCAATGATATGATTTATATAGAACGGTACAACCCTTGGTTAATAGTGAACACTTATGACATTGGAAACAAATCTCCCACTGATGTACTTTTACTCGGGTTTAAAATAACACATTGCAAGTAATTAATTAATCAAACATTTTTCTTGGAGATGGCTGTAGCTGGCACAAATTATATCAGGTGTTACAGAGAACAGTGAACATGGTCATGAATATAATGTACACATTTGCTCTTGTAATGACATTGTGAACAGAACTGTAAATAGTAGGTCCCCTGGATAAAGTGGGAAACACTGAGTGGCCTGTGTTGAATAAAACATTTCAGGTTTCTACTTTGTTCCGTTGTTTTCTTTTTGCCCTCTTTTCTTTCGCCATTTCCCTCAGGCAGTCATAGCATTTCCAACTTGACATTCTTAAATTAGTTGTGTTAGACTTTAGACAACTTTGTGCATGTACTTTTATAGATTCCAGATTTGCACTCCAGTCTGTCATCATCATGCAGGACAGGCATCCCATGGTAATAGCCTATGTTTTCAGATGATCTGCTGGCATCCTGTGATATATGTAGATGTAATGTGGATAAGATTCATGACATCACTGAAGTCAGGCCGAGGCAGACACTTCATGTCAACACGACTGTGGAAACAATAAAAAACATTGCAAGTGCTCCAAGTTTTTCTACATACTTCAGTTTTTTTACATCAGTTTTTCGACATACTTCAGTTTTTCGACATCAGTTTTTCGATATACTTCAGTTTTTCTACATACTTATCTTTTTCCTGCACCAGTTTTTTGGTCTTTTGCATTTGCATTGAGGCACCTGGGCCACTGTACACAATAACACACCAACAATTTATGGTGTGTTTCCACATTGGATAGTACCTGGTACCAGGTACTTTTTTTAGTACCTGCTTTTTGGCGAGGTTCTAAGCGAGCTGAGGCGATATATGCGTGACGTCACTGATTGGCCAGAGTGCCGTCACCAAGGATATGTCAAAAATCTAAATATTCATTTGTGTACGTCGCAGTTTCATGCAGCCATGCAGTTATGACTCCGCCCACATTCAGTAGGTACTATTTTTGCAGTGGAATCCGAAACCTTAACTGTGCCGTGCCATGGCGAGGCGAGTCGAGGCAAGTGGGAAAGAGCCATTAGCCTGTACCATAGTGGGATTCCATGCACAACCACCAGAACTTCAGAGTGAGTAAGTAAGTACACAAATAACACAGAAAATGTTCATTTAAACTAAGAATAGTCATCATTAATAAATGTGAATGACAAATTCCTCAATTACATTTTACTTCTCGGAAACAAAGAATTTGTGTTTCAATAAATTTGGTAAATAAAATAAAAAATAAACCTAATAGTAAAGCCCTGCAATACACCAAAAGCCCACTAGCAAACCATGGCTCACTACAAAGAACACAGATCTGCTGTCAATAGATAACACATTTCTGGACTTAAATTACTAAGTATGTACCTAATTTGTATCCAGTAGGTGAATTGTTAATTTTGTTTTAGGGCCTTATCTTTTACAAATTCTAAACCTAATGGGAACCCAGAGGAAAACGCATTCATTCTGTGATCATCCCCTTTAGTGAAGATAAAGGTAATTAATGTATTCCCTAACCAGCTTCTCTGGATTTTCATTTCAGCAGACAGAAAGAGCATTTAAGGATACATTTTCATTGTGCGGTGGTGCTGTCTGTGGTGAGAATACACACAAGAAAAAAAGTACACCACCAGCAGAGTGGGTTTGACTTATTCTAAGGTCAATACACAAAATAAATGCAATCTAGAAGTTGTACATGTTGGAGAATTCAGCTGAGTTGTGTGATAACATAATTTTGTTATTTTGAGACAAAGTTGAATGAATAAAAGCACATTCAATCGCAACAATTTGGAGGTTTTTATACATGAGAGATGAGAGTAAAGGAAAATAGAAATACCTTAAACACATTTAAATATTTTTACATTTGTCAGGGACAAAGTGTCTATGTATAGCTATTGTGCAGCTGTGTTCCATACAGTGCACCACATTTGTGATTTAATCATCAAATTTGAGTGTTTTTATATATACAGTTGGTAAGTTCAGTTCTTCATATCCCCCAAACCAACAGATAATTAGAATTTATGTCAGTAATGTTTAAACTATACATTTATATTACATCTTAGGATTTGTGCATTTGGAAGAAAAAAACAAACATTATAATGCCGTTGAGTGTACAAATATAAAAGGCTACAAATGTGAGCCTTTTATAGATTCAGGATGCAGATCAAAACATTTGCATCTTATTGTTGAGTGGGTGTGGGAGTTTGAAATTAATTTGCAAAAGGTTTAATTAACAGCAAAATGCTTTCACTTTCTCTGCAGAAGTATTGTTAATGGGACTAAATTACCTGTGGCATTACTGTTGCAGAACAGGTGCAGAAAAGCACATTTAAAAGAAATTATTGGTTGTCACAAAGTTAGTATTCCCAACCTGTGCTGATCGGGACTCTGACAATTACACGTTACAAATCAAATAAACAATCGCTAGATCATGATCATGATCATTGAATGAAATATAATAATATAACAAATTGGACACAATGAATCCATTAACTTCATCCTAATCATGGCATTTCACTTTTAGTTTACCTCCCAAGAGAAGTAACGTGTGAAGAGTGAAGAACTAAAACTATCCTGTGTCATTTGCTTCAGCTGCTCAATTTGAAATAACTGAATTAAAGAGAGAAAAATACTTGTGCATGTGATGTCAGTGTTGAGATTATCCCAATGTCACAATGCTTTTATGATCCATTTTCAGCCGCTGCCGCTACTGATTGCTAATTGGTAGATTGTTCAGACGTGTAACTGATAACGAAACTTTCTTATCGTTTAAGATGCATTTATTGGCACACTGTCCACACTCTGTTGTGACGTTACCTTCAATAAGTTTTCCACATAAAGTCTATAACATCCAACACAGGTCTTCTGAGCACAGTCAAACTGTTTGCTTCCCCAAAATTAGCAACATCTGTGATCAGTGACATGAACTTACATTTCTTCTGACTAGCGTCGGCTGTTACCGATGCACCCCCTGGTGTTCAGGAGGAATAAACCGAGAAAATACAAATGAAGACATGGCTCCTCCAGACAGTCAGTTGCTGCATTTAACTGGATGAGAAGGAAGGGGTCTCAGCACGAGTGAGTTCTGATTTGTATGACATTACTATGTATTAGCACCAGGTGCGTACTGAATAGAGGTGTACCTTATAAAGTGGCCAGCAACATGTTTATTCATACCTCACTGTGATATGAATGATTGTCTGTGTGTTCGCACTGGGAAGGACTGATAATTTGCTCCTTTTGCCGATGTCAGCTGGGTTTGGCTTCAGCTCCCGCTGCAACCCTCAACGGGATGCGTGGTGTAAAATGAATAAATGGATGATTAATTAACTTCCTATTTACTATGTATGATATTGCTTCATTTCAAAGTGTTTCCTTCCATGGGTTTGTATCAAGTACCTTGTCTGATGTGCCAACCGCCTATCACTTGTCACTCGCTTTTTGTGCCCACAGCATCTCTCGGCTGAGTCAGCGGATGTGGGAGGGGTATTTGTCATAGAGCAAGTGTACAGCTTGTGACAGCAACTTTGAGAATCGAAAAATGCAGGCATCTCCTCAGATGTGTCCACTACAGCCCTGCAACACAACGGCATACAATAGTTACACAAAAGGAATTGAATCCCGCTGCCAGTACACACATTTATTTGGCACTCGATGACCAAGCAACGCTGCTTTACACTTTTGCCATATGCCATTCACCCTTTCACGCCCATTCACTCACACGTTCATTACCATGCGTAGCACTTTTCAATCTCTCATCTTTCATATCAATTCACATGCTGCTGTCAGGGGCAATGTGTGGTTAAGTTTCTTGCCCATTGGCATCTAGACTATTGTGGAGGCGGGGACTTAACCCTTCACCTTCCATTTGAAAGAAGACTCGCTCTACTACTGATCCACTGTCACCCTCTGTGTGTGTGAGATTGTCATTTTTCTTTTGTAGTGACAACTGAAAACAGTTTTTCTCTGCATTATGCATTTCACATGTTGTACTCATTGTGAATATTAAGAGAAAAGACAAGCGATACTTACTTTCATTGTTTAACAGGGACAATTTGTGTTGTGTCTTTTAACCATAGCAAGAAAAGAACATTCTCAGACGTTAGATGCCAACGTAAATAGACTGACTTTAAGTTGTGGGACACTGCGGTAATGGGATGCTTGAGAGAGAAGGTCAGCAATCATTTCATATAGTAAAACCTGTTTAAAAAATGTGATGATTGTAAAAATTAGGGATAGTTTGCCTTCCCATCTGATTCAGCCTTGAACATACGGAAAAGATTATGTAGCAAAGTCCTATTCATTGCTTAGACAATGTGTTCCACCACCAACTCTAATCCTGGCTGTAAAATAGAATTATCAATGCAATGTGTCAACAAAGCCTGTAAAAGATTTTTTAAAAAAACATTAGTTGGCTTTATAGTAGAGCAGTTGTACTTGATTTTTCTGCTCATTATCGTCATTATAATTATTAGAATTAGACAATATGTGTAAACTATGACACATATTGTCTAATTGTTAGACGTACATGAACTCCTTATTCCATGTCGACATTATATAACATGCTTACACCCAGAGTTAAACTGCACGACTTTAAATAAAAATATTCACACATCCAGCAGGCTTGCACTATATAGTGCTCAATATTAATCACAAACAGCCACAGTCTCACTGTTACCAACAGCAATAATCTTTGCTTTCACGGTTAATGACATGTGATAAATATTTATCTCTAAAAATGTTTCTGCTATGGGAGCAAAATTGTATTTTTCACACAGCTGCACATTCTTATAATTAAAATTTAGGGAAGACTGATCATCCGTGTTCAGATGGCACTGAACCGCTGTACTGCTCTAATCTAATAGTTTGTGTCCCACTGACTGATCAGTTCCAAAAAGATGTCACAGTGCGTGTGTGTGCAACTGTGTTTAAAGTACTCAAATCGTTTCCTTTGTTTTGATTTCACCATGTCACACTTATCCTGCTCCATGAAATGTGCTTGTCACATTATTTTGCAAACAAACACAAACACTTTTTATTATTATATGTCTTATAGCATAAAAAAATAAAAAAAATAATAGAATGGAGTCGTCGTTCAACTTGAAGGTTGTGGGTTCAGTTCCTGGCTCTGCTTGTTGACATGACGACGTGTCCTCGGGCAAAACATTTAAGCTCCTGACAGCTGTGCCGAATTCGTGTGAACGGGTATGAAAGATGTGTGATAGAAAACTTGCTGCACATAGATCCGCTGTGTGAATATGTGAGTGAATGGGTGTGAATGGGTGAAACTGTCGCATAAAGCAGCTTCGCTTAGAGATCATTAAAAGTACACAGGCCGAAAAGGGAATTGAAAGACGTGTGAAGAGCTCAAAAATGATTTCCCATTGCAGTCATTGCATAAATTTGGCATTGGTTGTATTTTACTACTATAAATAACATGACATTTTTGTGTGTTATATTACTCAGCGTGAGCTAATTAATTTTGATATGATTTAATAGGAAAGGGGGTATTAGGTTGCTCATTTTTATGGTTGTTTACCAGTGACTCACAAAAACCCATTTTAATTAAAAATATTCTGGCACTTTTTATTCACAGAGATGGCCAAAGGCACTTGCTATTTACTATTTTGTGCCCAAATACAGTATATCAGCTCCTCTTTGATGTGACTTTTGCTTTTCTTCGGAAGTCACAGTCTTTACCAAGCTGTCCAAAGAAATTTTGACTTCATGACCCAAGACATAGTCAAAGACATAGTCTTTGATTGGGAAATATGCCCTCGTCTTCTGCCATGTTTTTTTCAATTGCAGCAGTTTTTGAATAAAATTAAATCACCCACCCATGTCTTTCTTTCTTTCTTAAATATTGTGATTTGGGACCAAAGTTATAGCAAAGTACCCAGTGTAAGAAATCAAAAGATACTGGCATTTTAGTAAATAACATTTGGTGGGGTGTTCTGGATGATTTAATACAGAAAACACATTATCCCTGAAAGCAAAATATGAAAAACAATATCAATTTATCTGTTTGTCAAATTTAATCGTCCCCATGTTTGTGGAAAGAAGTAAATATATATATATATATATATATATATATATATATATATATATATATATATATATATATATATATATATATATATATAAATATAAGCTTGTTTGGTGGATAATTCAATCTCAACCACTGTGCAAAACACATTGAAATGAATGCTTGTTTTGTTTTGAGGATAGATCTTTGATGAGGCTGTCCAAATGGATGGCAGAGTTCTAACAAGAAGAGCTACGCAAACCTCTTTCTCTCTGCATGTGAGTGTGTCTGTGTGCTCTTTTATGCATGCCAAGCCTCAGAGAACAATGTCTCTGTGGCCATAAAATAAAGCACAACACTACACAATAGAATAGCAATTGGAATGCAATGGTATGTAAGAGGTGTAAACTCCATCAACTTAAAAATCAATAACACCATTGAGTGTGTGAGCCAAACCTTTGCCTCCATGCATCAGTCTTTCTTTAACTGACACGGCTGTTTAAATTACAACAGCAAAACGACACAGAGACACACATATACAAATACAAGGGCACTCACACAACCCAGGGACAGGAACCAAACTTGGCTAATTCAGTGACAGCCATCATCAAAGTATTTAGTCCACAGACGTGTAACAAATGCCACCAAACCTCTTTATGACCCAACTCAATAGGCTGGAGTGTTTCAGCTTTCCCATCTTATTCGTTCACATAGCTGAGAAAAACTGCCCCATCTTCATACCACAGACTACAACACAGCACACGACATCCATGTTGCGTGTCAGTGTGTGATAGTGATTTGCAAATTGCACTCTGGATGCACCAATTGCTGCTTATCTGGAGGAGTGATGTGGATCAACAGTGGCAGTGAGACATTCCCATGTGTCAACCTGCCAACCAGTGACAAAGCTCATCAAGATATCGTGTTGGGTTTTCACTGAAAACAGGTCTCCAGAGTTTTGACACGTCATACGATGCTGGTGCACATTTGTCCTCGACCTATATCCCTGCAAGGCTGAGAGCAGAGTGTACCGGACAAAATGTGTGTGTGTTCATCTCACTAGCATGTGAGATAGCGTGAAGAAGCATGCATTTAAAAGAAGACTGAGACATTTTTAAGCTTGTGGTCATCCAAACATTCATGCATCCAACCACATACACAGACAAAACCACCCATGCACATTTCATTTAGAGCCTCTAATCAAACTAATTATCATCTGCTCATATTGGATAGTCTATCAAATGCGTAGTTGTCCATGTAATGGCTCTAGCCATCGAATGTGGACACGTGATTTTTCATCAAATATTTGATCCAAATCCTAAGGCAATGCGAGGTAATCCTCTATATGTGGAAGTGCCACATATTTGGACTTATCTTTTTCATTTGAATAGCACATTTCTAGGCCTAATACAAAACATTTCTACTTTGGTAACATTCAATCATTTTCCTGCAGCACCTCTCAACATAATTCTACTCTATTGAGAGTTCTGGTCACATCCCAGTCAGAACTCAGTCACACATCACTGGGCCCAAATCAATTAAAATCGACTCACTTTGAATTTAAATGTGTTTTGTTGACATGCTGCCATAAGAATATGCATTGATCAGCCCCAACATTGATTCTCAAAGTTCAGCTTTGGAAATTTTCTCAAACGCCAAACACTAGCAAACCTTCACATTTGATCACCTTAGCTCTCAGAATGTAGTCTACTATTCCTGCTCTTTTCTTACTGAATGTTTCAGTCAAATGAACGGACACATAGCGAGGTTAAGTTAGAGAACGTGTCTCTCAGTATAAAATGAAGGGGCGAAATCAGTGCAAAGGCTCTGATTTTCCTAGCGTGACTCACCGCTGTGGTGTGAGGAGTCACTTAAAGGTCTGGGTGAAAACTCAAATGACTGCATGTGTGACAGAGAGCATCCCTTTGTCTGGCCGAAGGCTGACAGCAAAGCCTGTTAGTGCACTTCCCAACTTCCCAGGCTCTGACTGTGGCGTTTGTCTGTGCATGCTACATCGCACCGTTTCCCAGATGCACATGTTTGTGTGTGTCCTGGATTCTGCTTTTTTTTAAAATGAGTAAAATACACATATTGCCCGGTGATAGATGAAGTTTAAATATTGTTTTTCTACTGTGTGTCTCTGCATAGTTGCATCAAACTCACCCGGTGTTTCCTCTTCCTTCTACGAGACACTTTAAACCGATTTAGACATGTGTGAGTGATAAATCTTGACCTCATCTCCCCTTGGCATGAATAACACATTGCCAGCTAACATTTCCATAGGCTGACATCCACAAGTTGGAATTGCCAAGCGCTGCTTCTCTTTACATATTATCTGACATGAGGCAGACATGATTTTGCATGTCCCTGACAGCACTTACCATGTTTCTGACTATCACAGTCTTGATAGCTGGAAGCAGGGCTGCTGCTAAGTAGAAATGGAGCTATCTGTTGATTAATTAATCAGTGAATCAAATTAACCAATGATTGATCCATATTTTTCTCCGGGTTCTCCGGTTTCCTCCCACGGTCCAAAAACATGCAATATGGGGATTAGGTAAATTGGACACTCTGAATTGACCGTTTGTGTGAGAGTGAATGGTTGTTTGTCTTTAAATGTGGCCCTGCAATGGACTGGCAATCTGGGGATAGGATAAAGTGGTAGAAAATGGATGGATTGATGATGTCCATATTTGAGAAACAAGATATCCCCTGAAAAACCTTGCATTGAATTATTGCATAGAACGATACATCTCATGTCACTGTCAGTTATGAGCTACCGTGCTACAACACCTACTTTGATTGATGTTTTTTTGGAACACTATTGTCATAGTTTGTTTTATAAAAGTTTTTAATATTATATTATGTAATTATTTACCATAAAATATACTGTGAACAAAGCACCCACATCACAATGTGGTGGCAAGGGTTATGGTGGCACATTAATTGTTAATGCAGTTGATTAATCAGATGACAAGAAATATTCCTGTGTGTATTACAGTAGGTAAAAACAATCCTTTTTTCTTATGCTGGAACATTAGTTGGCCAAGCAAAGACTAGTAGACTTCTCAGCCAGCAAGCATTTAAGACAGGGAAGACAAATGCATGAGACACAACATTTCAGGGCCTAACCTTTACAGGAACAAGTGTAAATAATAATAAGAGAAATATCCCTTCAAAGGTTGAACATTATTAATGTATAAAGACCTGATTATGGCATAACAAGGGCAGAGCCATGGTTCTCATATGCAATAAATTACAATTAACCCACAAATGTAAAAAGAGTGGAACAAATTACCACACCAAGCATCAACAGTGAAATATTCGTCCCTGCCCCTGTTGAAACCGAAAAAAATGAGTAATTTTATGAGATTTCACACTCTGTTTTTTTTTTTCATTTCAGACCCATGAAGTCGTACATAATTCCTGTGCAGTCATTTAAAGTAGAAGAAAATGGAAATAAAATGAATTCTAGCTTTCTGTTGGGTTTCTGTTGCTTCAGAAATGGATTAAACAGGATTAGATTATGTTTAATTTGCATAGATGCTCCACATTGCATGGTAAAATTAAATCGTGTTCACGTTAATGGACCATACAGGCATAAAAAGTACTATACACTCCTTAAATATTAATGTACAGCCATAGCGTACACAAACAAATGACGATACAAATGTATTTTTTATTTATTTTTGCAGGGTGCATGCACGTTTTTAATACGCTGCAATTAGTGAATGAGCTTTGCAACTTTAATGTGATGTTGTAAAGGAAGAGCTGGTCGATGTGAAACTATAGCTAAAAGTATGTTTTTCATATCGCCTTTTGTATCGCCTAGAAATAGCCTCTCAACTCATTTAGCAACATGCTGTGTGCTAGATTGGCAATAAAAAGTAAACAGGCTCTGTATGCAACTATCACTTAAAAGCCTATCGGGTGCTTTCCCCCTGATCTGCTGTTTTTGAGAGGCTACACAACACTGAATACTAATCATTATGGCGTGCATGTTTCCTTTACAGCCTCGGGACACTGCAGTGCAAATGGGAGCCATGTTTTTCAATCTAACTCTAGGACTATGTTGTTAATAAAAAGCTGTCTGAAGTGATCATAACTTAACCAGGGAAGCTTGTAACCTGTTAGGGTATATATTAACTGTCATGGCTGCAGTACACCCATGGTGCCCATTGCAGCTCTGTTTACTGTATTTCAACTTCGACCGTAAATCATGCCGAGGCAGTGAAAGCTCAAAGGACATTTATTGTTCATATCACACGGAAAGGACTTTATTTTGACAAAAATGGTGGCAGATAATAAAAAAAAGTGAGTTTCTGCCCAATGTTTATTTGGATAGCAGGTGTCCTGCTACTATTTTTGGCAAAAGGAAGCTCATCACAGCAGCCCTTTTTTCCTCAGGATAATTCAAACCTTACTGTTTAGATCCAATGATATGCAGCACAGTGGTGTATGGTGTTATAGTCACACAAGCAGATTAGAGGTTGTCATGTATGGGCATTTTACCTCATTGTGAACTGAATTTCATATTAATTTCAAGTTGTTGGAATAGGTTTACGCTGGTGGTTCCTTAAACTAAGCCAGTTTTATTCTCTAATCCATATACATGGTCTTTCCCTGTCCCCCTGCTCTAGTTGCCATGCACAAATATTGCAGAGGGTGACAATTCTGACAGCTTTGACTTGGTGATAGGATAGATTTCTATATTTCCAGTTGTTTCAAGGCAAAGGTAGTTTTTTTTTTTATTAACAGTTTGTCAAGGATTATGACTGTACATGTGAGGAGGTCTTGTTGTGGTTTCCACTTGAAATGCTTCATTAAGTCTCATGCTCAAGTGCACCACTCACCTGCTACAGGAATGCAGGTGGTAGCCGAGGGAGGCCAGGAGCGCCATTTGGAATTCATGAAGGCATGAGGTATGCATGAGGTAATTGATTTAATAATGAAAGAAGAACATGTCACTCCTCGTCAGGTGGCATTGAGAATGTTGTTTCTGTTTGTGTGAGCAATAATAAAACTGTTTGATGAAAGTACATCAATGCCAAGCCCAGTGTTCTCTCCTGGCATTTAGGGATGACATCTTCCCACTGCTATTTATCTTTTAATATTTCTCCTAAGACTTTGGCTGACTGCCACAGATCCACAGGCAAATTCAAGTTTTTGACAAATATCTAAAAATCCACGGGGGGAAACAGCAATGAAAGCTTACTGAGAATAAATTACACTCAAGGGTCACTTGACTACTTTTTTTCTTTATGTTGAAAACGTGTTGCTGTATTTTAAACAAAACTAAGACAGAGAAACTCAAATAATCACAGTCCAAATCTGCGAACACCTGCATGGATGACATCCAAAGAAAAATAGAATAAGAGCAGTCTCCTCATACGTAACTTGGCAAAGTAAAACATGTATTGTAAAACCAATTGTGTGTATATATATATATATATATATATATATATATAGTGTGCTGCAGCCTATATGTCTAGATGAAATAACTTCATACAGTCACATTTTGTGTGTGTGTATGCTATACCTTATCCATCAAGTGTGCAGTATATTCATGTGCATGCATCTTTTAATAGTAAAAATGGTTACTCCAGTTCACATCCAGCAGCAAAAGAAACATCCGTTATGATTTATCAAAGTCATGGTGACATTTATTCAAACTCAAATGTACTGTATGAGAAAGATTAAGTCATTGGAATAATACGTTTCTCCTTGAAAACTGACAACACATCAGCATACACTTTTCCTTCATAACTGCAGACTTCATCAGATCCAGACACTGTTTCCCCTTATTTTGTTTATCCACTCACTGTAAAAGCACACTGTAATTGTGATCAAATTACACATTTTTAACATTTTCATTTTTAGTTTGTTTTGCTACTTTGATTTGTCACATTTTACTCACACAACCATAAATCTCTGTCTGTGCCCTTTTGATTTCCAACCAGTGGACCTCAAACCTGGTCTTGTTGCTAAGGACCACAGAAAGCATAGACTGTGGAGTGTGGCTCAGCGTTTGGAAACCCCCCACCCCGCTTTGTCTTTATCTCTCGTGCAGTTGGCATCCATATCGTTGCATTACCTTCCCTCTTCTGTGGTGTTTTACAGTGATGGATGGCCTTAATGTTGCATTATTGTCTCCTTCTTCTCTTTCCTTTGCACGCCTTAGCTGTGGGTCCAAACTCCCTGTTCTCTCACAATAACCTTTTCTGTACCGTTGTGGTTGCATTACCTTCTTCCTTGTTTTTATGTTTTTTTGCTGATACGTGGCATCAGTAATATTACATTACTGCCTCCTTTGCATTACTACTCTCTACTGGATTCCATCATCCATCACTTCTTCTCTTTCCTTTTCGTCCCCCTCCTCTGCACTCGACAGTTGTTCATAACTTTGCATTACTGCCTCCGTCCTATTTTACATTCTTTTCTTTCGCCTCTACACCTTGTTCCTTCTTATTTCTTGCACTTCCTGTAGTGACTTTGATGATGACACAACATCACACCGACATCCCAGAATGTTGCGTTGGGAGTTTGTACCCATTACACCCATCAGGCTGTTTGTTTGAAACAGTCCCACACACTGTCAGGCTTGTTTTAAAAAAGGCATTAAACATAGTTACTAATGTTTAAAAAGAGATAAAGTCAAATAAATAAATTAACCACACCATCTCGCACAACTGCTAACACAATGAGCAATGACTCATGCATACACAAAAATACACAAACATGCCTGCACACGTAGTCAAATCAAGTCACATTTTAGTATGCAAATGTCAAAAGGAATTTCTGCAACACTTTTTATAATAATTTTAGTGCATGGTGAATGGATACAGTAATAAGTATGGAGGTTTGAAAGCCCTTAGACCTTCGCTTGTGAATCCATCTACTGCATTTTTAATACATGGCCCCATATCTGGCTTTTACAAGCCACGCGAGGTATGACTGTCTCTGTGACTATTCACTGCCGGAATCTTTTATGGCTCATACGGTAAAGAAAAAAAAAAAAGTCATTACCTCCAACCACAAATGCAATCTGAAATCTAATTTCTTCAATCAAAGCTCACCTCCATACATTCTTCCTGCACTCACTTGCACATATTGCTGGTAACCACAGGAAATAGCTTGTCGGTATAACATCATGAACCTAACTGATTGCACTGTGTTGCCACAGCTTATATTTAATATAAGTTGCTGATGCATAATGTAGAAGGTCGAGATTGAATGCATGACAGTATCTCAGCATAATGTTTCAGTTTTCAGTGAAGAGCCATCCTTTGTTATCCGGTATATGTATGTGCGGATATGATAATTCAAATATCTGACCTGTGAGCCGTGTAAACCTTGTTGCCATAGCCACACTGTCCTCCCTCATTAACAGCCATGTGCACCATGAGAATACATACACACCTATACAGAACAGAGTAAACAAATGTTAATTTTTTTATGGTGATGAGCTGCTACCATAAGCTGCATGGAGAACAGCAACCATGCTTTTCTGCAAAAGTCTCTGAACAGCATTGTTTCAAAGGAAATCCCCTTATTTAGACTTATTGTGACCGTTGCGGTGGAGTCTCCCAAAGATGGTCAGCTGATCTTGACACTCTAAATTGCAAAATGGGAGGAGCTACCAGCGACACCCCCAGTTTCAGATGCCAAAGTCTCATTTATTGTTCCCTATAGTTGACATTGCTTGATAACAGGTGGGACAGTTTTATGGCTTGGATCAGCATGAAACACATCAGACTGAATTATACATAAAAGAGATTAACAGCTGCATTAGAAAACATGTTTATTTCATGAAACCTTTAAGATGCAACGTGGTGTACATAAACACTTGTTGGGGGCAGGTTATCTAGCACTCCCAGAATGCATATTTAGGAAGGAAGATTCAGGCACAGCTAGGGCTAACAGCAAAATTACAGTTTTGAGTGGGCTGGAAATTAAATCTGCATCCAACATTACTTTTTTTATGTTTTGATAGTGGATAATGTGGTTTTAGAGAGAGTTTTGAACAAGAATAGCACTTAGCACTCACACCTACCCTCTTTTCCCCAGCATTCTCAGCTCACTGATGAGCCAGGTGTCATCTTAACTGACCTTAATGACTTCTGAATCCTGCTTCGATTACCCACCTCAACCCTCACCCCCCTCTATCTCTATCTCTCTCTCTATCTTCCACTTTCAGTGTGTCTGCCGCAATCTTTCCCTGTGTCACATGTAACCTATTAGCATCGTGCTATCTTTAACCCACCTCCCTCATCTATTAATAAAGGCAGGGAATAGGTGAAGCGTATTTAATGAAATGAGCGTGTGACCAGCCCTCCTAAATCATCTGCACAGGTTAAAGGACAAATGGCTCTTTACACTTGATCATGACTGTCAAGTTGCATGTTCCACAAAGACCCTGAGTGTGTCCTCATTACGAGCTGTAGATTATTGATGACTAAGTGAAAAAAAGGTCATTTCAACAACATGTGAGAAAAAGAATATGGTTCCATAACACAATTAACACGTAAAACTAGAGAATCTAAAAAAAAAAAGGGCACCAGTTACAAATCAATCACAATTTGTTTCCCCCTGGCGTGCTACAGGTGGACATTTTGATCTACGTCCATTGGTCGTGCTTTTTTGGAAGTAGGAGATGACTACACCCTTTCCAGACTCATACTCAATCTGAAAAAGGATTATTTTATCTAATCTTATGTTAAATGAGATTGAGAGTGGCATTAGTCAGGCTATAGGTCACAGGTTGTTTGTGTGACAGCAAGTTTAAGATCGTAACTCAGTCAGAAAAAGAAACGAGGGAAAAAACAAAACACGAGTGACAGCTTGAGTGCACCACCTGGAAGAGTAAAAGTAGAATATATATGGGGTCTGAAGGTGTAAAAAAAATGACATGGGTGAAAAGTGCAATTAAAAAAAAAGTATATAGTGTATGTGTTTATCCATGAAATAGGTGAATGGCTATCCCTAAAGGATAAAATAAAACACTTTTTACTGATATGGTCCTGTTTTTTTAAAAAAAATCTCAATCATTGAGGAACTCCATCCCACACTGTTAGATTATTTTAATATTAAAACCTTTGTTACATCTGTCAGCTGAGTCATTTGAGCCACATATTGGGTTGTTATCAACAGTTAGGGACTGTTAAGTATATGACATTAATTTTACCTTGCATCTGTAAACCATCATGAGAAGTGATAGCTCAAACTCCGGTGTTAAACATCTAAAAAGTAATGAGTCATTTTATAGTGTCATTATAACAACTGTGTTTCCAGTGTCACACAATAAAGGCTGGAACAACAAGAGCATAAAGTGAGAAAAATACAATGATGTGTTCAATAAAAATAAATAAATAAAAAGGATCACACAAAAAATTACACCCTCAATGGACATTTCGCAAAATGGCTTTGTGACTGCAAATACAAATACAATGTATTGATGTTGTTGCAATTATTTTATATTATTATTATTATTATTATTATTATTGTTATTCTTATTATTGTTCTTCTTCTTCTTCTTATTATTATTATTATTATTATAATATTGCCTCTCTCCTATTATTTTTGTGGCCATGGTTGAGGTTAAGGCTGGAGGGGCCAACATTTTTCTTTCATAAATGCAGGTGCATGTGTGGTGAATTGTGGAGGCCTGCGTATGAATCACCAATCCATATTGTCCTTGATTTCTGAAGCCATGAACCCTTCCAAATCCCCCCCACATACATGAACAAACTCCCACACACACACAGCCTTCTCCATGTGTTGCATTCATGACTGATAGTCAGATACAGTGCTGACCAAATAAATTGCTCATCACTATTTACTAAAAAACACAGTTCCATTTTTAAATGTTTTTGGCCAAAAAAAAAGAACTCTGTCTTTGAACCTGCAATAAAACACACAATTGTGAGTGAGAAAGGTCACTTGGAAAGTGGGACATGATTGGCGAGTGCTTATTTGCAGTAAGTCATTGCTGTGACATAAAAATCCATATTAAAGAAGAGTTGCGTCTCTCTCTGCCTCGAATTGACCACTAATCAATGGTCGAGGAAATTGGTCAGAGCTAGCTATGAGGGGTGGTTTAAAATATTTGGTAAAGCATTAGCTAAAGGTTATTTATGATCATACACACCTTCATGCTGACACATTAGGTCCCAGATTACAAGTCTTCCATTATATGGCAAACATTTCTGTTTCCTTATTCCAAATGGCAGGCTTGGAGTTGAATTTCTCAGCAAATGGTTATTCTGTGATTACATGCTGGTGCCCAAATGAGGATCATTTGCTCGTTTATATTGTCCTCTAATTTGGGCTTAGGTCTGCAAGCCCAAATGTGATGCACTCTCTTGGCTGTTTTTTCTCCCCTCTCCCCTCATTTCAGCTGGCTCCACTGATCTCATTCCCTTCTTCCATTCGCTCTCTTGCTTCCTCTTTCTCATTTTCCTCTCCTTCCCCAGTACCACAGAGATTTGGAGATGAGCTTATCACTTTCTACATCAAAGGACATAGCTGTCATGCTGGCTCTGAATAAGCTTCTGTGTGCATGTGTGTGTGTGCATGTGCGGAGGAAAGGAAATGGGGAACAACTTATGAGTGTAGGTGGGTTCTTGTCTTCAGACATTAAAGGCATGGTTCAGCTTAAGGTAGAGGCTTTACTTTGTTGCTGATACAAGTAAAAATCCCTGACAATGTTCCTAGAACTGTTAATAATAATAAAAAAATATTGCTCTCTGAGAGGATTTTGTGATCAGACATGATGTTGTTTAAGTTAAATATTTAAAAACAAAAGAGAAGTCTCTCACTGCTCACATCGTGAATGTGTTGTTGTGAAGCTGCTGGCATGTTTTTATACAGGGCTTGCCTTTTATTATATCATAATATACTTTAACTATACGTCAGCACTCATCAAGTACGAAGTTGCACATGTTTTGTCACTGCAAATATTTCAAAATAAAAATCTTGTTGGACAACAATTAATTGATTTGTAGAACTGAGACGGCAGAAAGCCAATTAGCAACAGGGCATGTTGTGTTTGTAGCATATGCAACAGATGTGGACATTAAACGCTGTGGAGAGAGATGATGTTCTTCGTCTATTTTTACTGATGAAATATGTGCATTTTGAGGTAAAAATAGACGTGAGGTCTATTCTTAAGAAAAAAGCAGCACAGCTTTTTGAGAAACACCTGAAAAGCATTACTCATGTGGGCATTGTGGCTTTCCAAAAATAAAAAAAGCAAGATGTTGAGTGATGCAGACTCTGCTTTCACATCCAATGTGGCCCCATTTCACTAATATGATTGGGTGAGTACCACAGAAAGGCTGGAAACGTTCATTCAATTAAAACGTGGCAATAATCAGTGATTCATGATAATAGGTCCATGTTTGGGTCCAGATCTGGACTGTGGTCATCAAGTCACCGTATCTCCAGCGTATGTAGCTTCACACCGGACAATTTCATCCATCGTGCCACATGATCATTTTGCACATTTTGTGACGCGATGGGAGCGCTGGCCACAGGTCGCCGTATTTTAAACAGAAGTAACGGGCATTTATTTTCACCATCAACCAAAGCATTGTTGCACACTCTCTTGTGGAAATTGACCTTGTATGTAAACTTGTAAAAAACTAAAATTTGTTAAAAAAAAAAAAGTGCATTGCGTCCGGTGTGAACACAGCATAACACGCAAATTGTGAATGTATAAATAAAACGATATAATTTTTTTGTATTTTTCATGTCACATTAGCTTGTGTGACGTGCCGCCTTTGTCTGGTTTTCTTGTCTTAGTGATTTTCTACCCGACCCTCATGTGTTTTACCTGTGCCTTTATCCCTGCCTCCCTTGTGTATTTAGTAGTTTAATATCTTGCTTCCCAGTCTTCCTTCTTTGTTGATTTGTTCAGTTTAGTTCTGTTCAGCTTACCGCACCAGTTTTTTCCTGTTAATGCTCCCCTATGTTACCCTGTATTCTGTTTGTTCCTGTGCCTGCGTTTGTGTTTCTGGATTTCCTGAGTTTATTTTTGCCTGCCTGTGTGCCAGCCTGCCACCAGAGACTTCAAACCTGTCAATAAGATTAAAATTTATTTTTCTCCATGACTTGCTTTTTGCTCGATGTCTGCTTTTTTTTTTCTTTATCTTGCACACCACACGCCTCCCCTCCTTCCTCGTATAATGACTGTCTGTTGCTCTAGATGTTCTGGTCATTTCTCAGAATACAGCATTGAGGCAGCAGTTTATAGTTTGAAGGGGTTCAGTACCATGACAACCACCAGATCGCCTGCAACTTAAAGTTTCTTTTCTTAATCAGTTTCTGTAGAAAGAACAAACACAAAAGAGCAAAATCAATTAAAATGGTTACAAAACATACAAAGAGAGAAAAAGTACTGTTTGTATATACACGTAAGGTTCACCTTAATCGCATCCTAATCTCATACAGGATATCCATTTAGGTGTCACTGCATTTAAGGAACAGGACTGTGAGTCTGGGGTGGATTTGATTTACACTAATGACATACACTCAATACCTTCTTTACTGCAACAGTGACCTCAGCCTATGATGCTGTGGGAGATGATATTCACTGGCGATGTCAACTAAACTAGCAGAGACACCTCAACACTTTTCACCTCTAAGGGAATTTCATCTCCTGAAGCACCATCAGTGATAGAGTGCCCCTCCACCTGTAAATAACTTGAAAAAGCGTTTTCAAGGCGTTTACACCACTCTGAGGTGTTATTCTGGTCTACATCAAATGTGTGGGAACCTTCTTTGCACCTGTGAGCCAGAGCGTCAGAGAACCCTTGTTATAAAGATCCAATCTATGAAAAGTGACATCGGCGAGTGAAACTATGCTCTGCAGTGGACTTACATTACAGAACTGAGCTTATAATGATTGTTCTCTCCATGCTCTCAGCAGCCGCCTGGATTTAAGCACTGTGTTTTCCTTGTCACTGGCGCACAGTGAGGGTTTAAAGGTTTCTATCATGTCGCCTGTCATATCCTAAATCATGGTACATCAACCAGAGAAATTGCTTCGATGCATTCTCAAATGTAATTTAGTAAAACCCTGTCAGGCATAGCCCGTGCTGCGTGTGAGACAGAAAATACATTTTTCAGATCTGCATTTTACATCGACTTTTATAACAGTCTAGGATAGTTTTCACTCCTTGTGTGCTTTTTAAACATCTTATGTTTGGTGCATCCTCTGCTGGACAAAATCAATCAATGAAATAATGACAAAATTGACCAGTATTACAACACAGACAGGCCTACTGAGGTTTATACAGACTCACAGATGTGTCGTCTTGTTTTTACAACAATGACCATGCAACCATTAACCTGAGATGGAACAGAATAACCAGTGTAACAAAGGATATTAGTCCTAGTACTATAGCAGTCCTAAGAAGAAATGTTAAGATGTAGAACAAGAAATAACTCCGATATAAAGCATACACATGAATTGTTACTGGATCCCCCTCCTGCACCAACATCAACCTTTTAGGCTGCTTAAACTTGGGTTCAGTTCCCTCATCAGGACACAGCTCTGGTGAGCTGGAAGGTCACTGTTCTCCCTCTTGCTTCACATCTCATCATGTTACCCCGTGGTGATTGTGATGTAGCACCTGATTGGAGCTGATACTTCATATGCATGGGTCTGTTGAGATCCACTTGTGCAGCGGTTCCCAAACTTTTTTCTGTTGGGCCCCCCTTTGGAGGAAGAAATCTCCTGGGGGCCCCGCGACATTTTTGCTTTAGCGATACAAATAACCTCAATATTGCTTTGTGAGAAAGCAATTTTTAAATACACATATGAAATGTGCAATTATAACTGTAATAGTGTCATTTTTTAATCAATAAATACATTTGGATAACATAGAATACTTTACAAATATCAATCATTTGATGTGCAATTAATTTTTTTTGTTTTAGCAATACAAATGCTGTCCCCTGCCCCTACCTGTTTTGAGAGACAACACACAGAGAGGTCCTTGGTAGGATTTTTCTGGTCTTGTGTTTTGGTCGTCGTGAATCATTGTTCCGTTCGGCTGACGTTGGCTTGTTGTTAGTTGCACAGTTTTCTTTTTGCCCCTCAGAAACTTCTCTATTAACCAAACCTTGTCACCAGTGTAGGTTTTGTTGTGGTACGTCACTTAAATGAGTCCAGCTTACAGCGAGACAAAAAGTTCCGCCTGCTAAACTTTAGTTAGGACTTAAAAAAAAAACAGAACTCGCGCCCCCCCGGAGAGTCTCCACGCCCCCCAGTTTGAAAAGGCAGCACTTGTGTATTGGACATACGGACACAGACCAATGTGGTTGGCCAATGAGTGTTGGAAGTTCAGCATTTGTTCAGAAAATTACTTTTTAAATAAAAAAAAAAAATTGGAGTAAGTAATTCAGTTTTCTGGGCATTAATTCCAACGCCCAGAAAACTGAATTCATATTTGTTGTACTTTTGCATTTACTAAAAACATTGATTTTTGCAAGCTTTAATTAAGTTCAGAATTCTGGACACTGACCATATTTGCTAACCTTGTCTGTGGAATTCAGCGCAAGGAAGAAGAATTTGTTCCATGCTAAGACAAAGTTATGAAAAGTCAACATTACACATTATAATTAGACGTTGCACTACTGACCAGCTGGGCAAGTCTTTAATAATACAAGAGATACTAGCACGGAATGAATAATTGAAAGAGGTACAGAGGGAGGAGTAGGTAGCATGGTAATGTGGGTAGGTATTATGAGCAGTGTTTGCTGAAAATGTGATGTAAAATCTCTAATATGCTGTATATGGACACTCAGCTTTTATGGCCCCCTCTCTTTCATTTAGACATCTGTTGACATTCTGAAGTCATAATTGTCACTAAAGATGAAATAAACAGATGGTGTAATAGCCTGCACATTTTGATCACAGTGCCCTGTGACCTTGTGGGGTTGATGAGTCATAGGTATGATTCCCCAGAGCTTCTGTTCACTTTTCAGGCTAAAACACAGACTGTTTTGGAAAATGACGCAAAATAACAGTCCATGTGACTGCAGTTCTTTTGACACCTCTTTTTTAAATTATTTATAGTTTTAAAGATTTTTTTTTCCTTCTTGAGCCGTATAAAATCAGTATAAAACGGAATAGGCTGAGTGAACCCAGACTTTACCCAATGCTGAAGACACAGACACAGCAGTAGACCCGTATGTGATGGCTCTGTTGGGGAGATTTTAATCTCTGTGTAGCCCTATAATGTAGAGACATAATTTAATCAAGCCCTACCATAAAAATGCTGTAACTAATTAACCAATAAATTGTCAGTTGTTGCTCCATAAATCACGATCTACAGATCAATTTTATGTGCCACATTTGAGAAAAGCTCAAACTGGCAAATATAAAACAAGGCTTTCTGACAGAGAGAGCCTTTCGTTTTTATAATTCAGCAAAAAGTGCCCATTAAAAACATTACATTTATTTATTGTTTACTTCCAAGTTAGAAATCATGAGCCTAACAAAAGTTTAAATCATTTTCTAAATGACTGCCTCTGCATTAATAATAAAAAAATCCATATAACTTAAGCAATATGAGGAGGGAAATTGTTGTTGGTAATCAGTGATTATTCAGATACAGCTCCATCAAAAGTACACAGCTATCATCTGGGTTTGAAAACTATATATCAAATGTTATTATGACGATAAGAGGTATCAGCTTTTGTTTATTTCCTATTTTAATCTTACAATTTAACACATATAGCATCTTCTGTTTCAATCGTAACATTTTTAAATATCTGTCTGACAGGTGTGCCTTGTTGCCGTGGCATTATAAATCTCTTTTTTGTCTTAGGTTTATTGTTAAAGTCACAGTCACAAATTCACAAATACTGGGCAGAGACAATACAACAATTTGAAATGTCCAGAAAAAAAACGAAACAACACAAAACCGCAGGTGTACTGAGCAACAGACATACGACTCAGTGACATCACAAATTCACGGGTGAAGGAATTCACAAGAAGAACATCAAGGCCCCATGAAGTACACGTTCCAGAACAAGGTTTTATGAGCAAATGGGATTGAGATCAGCCACTAAAAAAAAGTGATGGAAAGTGTGGAGAAATAAAGAATCTGCTCATCATCCAAATCCAAAGCTGCTCAGGCAGAGGTAATATTTCAACGTTGCCTTAATACTGTTGTGTTTACCAGCTGGGGAGATAACATTTCACTTGGACCAAAGCATTTGATCCACAGCAGGGGTCTCGAACTCAAATGACCTGGGAGTCACTGAGCATCTAGTCTGGTCAGTAGGGGGCCAGTCAGATGAAAAAAAAAAAAAAAACTTTTCTGGGAAAAAAACAACGGTTAAGTAGGGGTGGGTCAGCTGCAACGGACATCCTTTTCCAGTTTTCGTCAGAGGCGAAACTATTCAGTGACTGTTGTCTACATACATTGCAAATAGGAACTGTTAAGAGGTAATTAGGTGTCCATTATAAAGGCCCTTAATGACACATCACTATGGTTTATAGATGATGTTTGTGTTGAAAACTCATGGTGTCTGCTTTGCTGTGGATGTGTGTTAATGACAAAGTCACATTCATTAGGAATATGAAGAAGGATTGACTGATTATGGTGTTGGAGTTAAAGGGATAGTTCGGATTTTTGACCATTCAGCTGTATGACACAGACCCCAGGAGTAGAGTGGATGCCACATGGTTAAATCATTTAACGAAGCTCCGGTTTGGAGATTTAACAGTTTCGAACAAATGACTGAAGGGTTTTAAACCACAAACATGCATGCATATGTTATGTTAACAAGTTTGAACTATAAAATCACTGTAGATCAGTAAGTCAGATCGCACAGATCAACATTTAGGTACTATTTTCTGGCCAGTATCACTGCGCCGTGCAGTTGTGCTGTTTTAGTCAGAGGGAGTGAGGGTAATTAAACAAACAAGCAAGTCCTACTAAGAAACTGAGTGATATTCATCCAACTGTATTTACTGCAGGCAGAGAGTCAGACACACGCATCACTTAATGCTGTGAAATAATGTCATGAAAATCTGAACTATGCCTTTAAGTGCAAAACAGTGTATAACTCAATAATGGAACAATAATGGTATAAATGAGAAATGCATTTCAGAATTTCAGCGACGGTGCTCGTGGGAGTTACCTTTAACTCACGTTTCCATCCTTAACCTCCATCTGAGATGTTTCCTGTGAAATGTTCGGGATCATTGCCCCCAAAAAACTGCACATCTGCAAGTGGAAACAGCAACATTCACTTTTAGCGTGCTGTGAGGTGATTTATGTAGGAGTAAATAAATGAGCCTGACATTAAATGATAAATGAATGTTAATGAGTAATCATTGAAGCACAGCAGTAATGAAGTCTACATGCACTCAAGTGTGACAACCTATATAAGATGCATATCTTCCTGAAATCCACCTCCTGCCTCCATGCATAAACAATTTATAATGATTCATTTAGAGTGGTCTAATAAACGCACATCCCCCTCAGATAAAACATTTCACAGCATTATAATAATTAAATAAATAAATAAAAAAATACCCTGACTGTCACTATCACTGGACTTATGCCACAAAAAAGACTGAAAGACATGAAAGCTTGTTGAACTAATTATCCCCTCTTTATCTCTATGCACCATTGCAGGAGAGTGACATGAATGTTTCATGGCAACAGAACAATCTGATAAAAGAATGTAATGAGAAGCACACCATTTTTTCCCCTCTCTGTCTCATCTCTGTTGTTTTGTTTGTAGATGTAGTGGCTTAGATGTTCTTAAAACAGAAATACACGCTTGAAACAAATAAAAGATTCACTTCTGGCTTTGATCTCCCTTCTGGCCTTACAAGCCGGGAAAAGTGAAAGAGGATATTCTGTTTTATAAGACGACTTATCCAGAGGTATTTGTTGACCAAGGCCCACACATGGATTACGCTGAATGCATATCGAGACTTAATAGGTTATTAATTTGGACAGACGGATGGAAAACAGCTAAGCTCTTAAAAATCAGAAGTTGAGATACTGTCACTTACAGAACTTGAGCTCAGTATTGCAGTGGGTTGTCTTTCAACTGGAATGTTGTGATTTTATGAGCATGATGACAAACCAGGGAAATGTCTTTCCTACCTGAACGGAGACCCAAACATACTAACTGGGCAACAGGGTGCATGAGAACAAATTGCTTTTAAGAATATTACACAAATCTGTATGCCTCTGAGCAGACAAATGACACTGCTCAAATTTGTTTTGCCCAAATCTCCCAACAATATCTGTAGAACAACAGCACTTTCTTAATATCCCAGTTACAAGAGATGAAATAATCAATGCTATCAAACCTTCACAGTGGGAAATCACCGGGGCCGTTTGGACCTGCTTGTGGAACCTTAACTCCACATTTTTAATCATTCTTTTTCAACTGCAGAGTTGCCACAGACCCCTAAGGAGGCAAACATAGCATTTATATCAAAACAGTTTTGTTCCTCCTACAGACCAGTAACTCCTTTAAATGTAGATCGCAAATTGCTGGCTAAAATGTTTCCCCATCTAGATCAAATTGACTTTATAAAAGTCTGAAAACTCTTCTATAATGATCCTCACGCAGCAGTGGTGACTAATGGTTTCAGATCAGAATGCTTTTCAACACTTTTTTTTTTTTGCGTTGGCTATCGAGCCTTTGCCTGAAGCCATCAGAATGGCACCCCTATGTGATGACTTTGTACGCTGATGATGTGCATGTTTTTTTTGAGCAACCCTGTGACGCCAGATCCAGCTTTTATTGCGATGATAAACACTTTTCGTACACTTTTAATGCAGGATTCACTTAAACACATTGGATGCCATGCCTCCAGGCAGCCAGACTATAATACCTACTGGTTTTGTTTATTTAAGCATTTTTATGACTCCATGTTTTACTCAGTTGTACAAAGCCAATTTTGTGCCATAATTTGAGAAAATAAGACAAGACCTAGAGCATTGGAACTCACTCCCTGAGGACGAATAGCTCTGGTTAAAATGAATGTGTTACCCAGATTCCTTCACCCCATGCAAATGATTCCTAAATTATTTTCAAAAAGGGCACTAAAAGATCTGAATAGCTGGCTCAGCTCCTTCATATGGAGCAATTGTAAACCTAGATTAAAAATGGCAGGATTACAACTGCCAGGATTTATAGGCCGCTTAGATCTTCCAATTATTAAAATCTATCAGCTCTGTGCCCACTTGAGGTTTGTGTCTGAGTAGTTACAGGACAAGACGTCTTCTATTTGGGTGGACATGGAATTGTCTTTATCAAAATGTAGAATATAAGATTTGTAATTTTTTGAAAGATTTAAAAAAAATAATAATTAACAATCATGACTTTCCACCAAGAATGTTGGATCCTACCTTTTGGCTATGGAATAACAAAGTTACATGCAAATTGGGAGCCTTTCTTCAGACAAAAGTTTAGTTTTATTTTACCAATTGATGAAGAAATAGAAGTTTCCTACAAATACGGCAGAGTACAACTCTTACTAAACACCCTGAGATTTCTGTTGTTGAGAAAATGTTGTTTCAAAATCCGGAGAAGGTGTCTCTCAGTTTGCTTAATGATGAAATGTGTAGCTATGCCTTCTTCTGACACACAGAGAATTAAAAGTGTACGGGAGAAAGAACCGTCAGTGAGTATTAGTGAGAAAATGTGGAATGTTCCTAATAGAAGAATACTACCACGGGTAAAAGAGAGACAAAACTGAATTTGTAACAATGTTTTGAGGCAACACACCATTCCCTTTCAATGTAATTCTAATCCTTTCTTAAACGTACAAGAGTAACCCTGAGATGTGATCGTTAAAGAGAGGAGAGGGAGAGGAGAGGTTTCTGCCAAGGCTGAGAGGGAAAAACGACTTATTTAATAATCATATTGCAAATGCAATTTCCCGAATAGGTGCATATTCATAGCTGTATTCAAAAAAGTGAACATTGGGCTACAATTCACTGTGGCTTGATATTCTCTCCACAGCAAGATTTGCTTGCTATAATTCAATCAGGTCACAAGGGATGGCCCAAACAAAGAAACAAACCATAAAACAATTCAAGCATCGAGCTAGAGAAGGATTTTATGGAAGGCCGTATGAAAGGATGGACTTAATTTTTTTTCTTTGTGTACTGGAGAGGGATGCTCCTCAGTGCAAAAGCAACATATATATTTATAAAAATATATAAAACAAAATAACAATTACAACACATGGATCCATCTCGTGCATTCAGCTAATATCACATTAAAAATATTCACTGAACTGTGAGTGCATAATGGAGATCTTGTGAGTGGTTTTCATATGACACAAAATCAGTTTGAACAGTCTTCGGCAGCTTTTTTTTAAATATCAGTACAGTTTTCAAAAGTTCAGCACCAGTTCTGTAGCTTTTACAACACGGATCACTTTAGACAAAACATGTAAACAAACACTGCTAATTCCTTATTCTTGTCGTGTGTTGTCACAAAGTGTTTTGATTGCAATTACTGACGCAGTGATTGCAAACGAAAGGACATACACATTTCCCAAAGGACGCAGGTGAAGTGAGTTGCAACAATTAACTTAATATCCGCTGGAATGCAGTGAGATCGCAGATTGATGGTGGTGGATCAAACATGTCTTACAGTGGAAATGTCCTTAAAGCGTTCCCATTGATTATTCACATTGATTATTTTGAGACAAATGCTGGGTGATACTTATTAAGAACATTAAAGAAGCTGTGATGAATATAGCTGCCGGCTGACTGAAAGGCTCCGCATAAACCCTGAGATGTTGTCATGCTTCTCTTAATTCTTAAGAATGTGCTGTTACATTATTTATGGTATAACGTCATCATGAAGGCACAGCGCTGTTCGTTTATTTTGCCTCCAGGCACATTGCCCTTGTCATGCAGGGTCACTATCATTTGATTATTTCTTGCTGGGTTCCATGTCTTCACATCTGTCCTCTGAATATTTTCTTTGCCTCAAGGAGAGACACAGTAGGCTTTAAGAGCAAGGGTGCAACAACGTCAGTGTTTTGAGTTGAAATCGGAATGACACTTCTTCTGCAAAAGAATAAAAAATATTACATTTCAAACAAATGAAGCATATATGTTTGCTGACCTACGTTTGGCCATGTCAGGGCGCTGAAAAACATGCTGTGTACAGAAATTGAAGTACTGTCACATTTTCACATTCGCCACTTATGTGGCAAACTTGTTACTAAACAGTTGCCTATTTATAAATATTGATGTTCTGCAGCAAAATGATCACCAATTTGGAGTCATTTTTTTGTGTCTACCTGTCGAACACAACGACAATCGATCACTTCTAGCTTGTTTGGTTCCTCAGCAACAACATGTTACTGTCTGGTGTTGAGCAAGTGTTATTAAGTAGGCCTTGAAAACCTTTTTCTCTGAAGCAGCTGCCTGCCACAGCTAAAAATGGCATTAAGACGGTGCTGAAAGTGAAACAAACCAAGGCTGAAGGAAGCTGTAGATCTGGGTGATAATTCTTTGTAGGTTCATCAGTATGATCAACCCTACATTTCCCATTGCTTACATTGTGTTCATTAACATCACGTTTGCAATGACTATTTCTATCTATTGCTATTCTTTTTCCTGAACTTTTTTCTTTCTCCTACCTCTCTAAAAGTGTCAATGTCCCACTTTTTGTGACAGGCACAACTATGGCCAGAGGCATCATGTTGAAATACCTTCAAGGAACACCTTGAAGTTATTTCTTTAAATTTGGCAAACCTTTCACTTGGACTCAAGGATGAACTGATTAGCTCTTAGTGGTCAATGTCACTGTCTTGTGAATGCAAAACATCGGGAACACCCAGAGGCAATTTCATTACATCTGCCATAAACTATCATTTGAACTCATGGCTAAAGAGATTAGAGTTGTGGTGGTCATCATGATGAAACACAGTCTGGCACATACTCCAGAATTCATAATTATGGCCAAAATTCACACTTGTCAAATTTATAGTAAAATGTATTGGTCAAAAATATAAACCTCTCTAGGGCATGTAAGGACAAGAAACAGAAGTACTGAAGTAGAAAGACACACAGAAAACACAGGATTGGGACCAGGTATATGAGTCCACAGCATTTGGATAACAGGTCATGCCGTGCAGCTGTCTAGTTATCACAGTAATAACAGCAGTAAACATTACATGAAGACCATAATTGGGTGATAATGGATTTCTTACCTTGTGTATTGATGACCCACTTTAGTTCCAAAATGAAGTGTTGAGAAATGATGCAGCACAGCACGGCAGACAGAGATAACCAGCTTTAAGGCAATTACTGCACAATTAGGCTTTAATAGCCTATAAAGTTATAGTACCACTTATTAATCATTATTCACCTTTTTTTGGTGAATCATGTTTCCTCAAAGCACGGTAGGCAAATTGTTGCACCGTCTTACATGATACATAGCTTGTGATAGCATGCTTAATGATGTACAGTACGGCACATACTTTAAAAGTTGCCATAGTGCTGTTAATGAGGCTGTTAATGAGCGAAATTAAAGCTAAACTAATGTTGTTTCCTGTGCTGCAGACGACTTAGTGTAAGGAATAAACTGTAATTCCACCTCAAACCATACAAAAGCACATCTGGTACTTTTTATATTATTAAAATTATCAGACATTTCAGTAGATTGGTTTAATTCAAAAATGCTGCACGGATATTCACTACATCACAAAGAAGGAGGGTTAGTCATCACATCCTCCCAGACAGCCTGGGATTTGAAACTTTCAAGCACAGACAGTGCTGCTTTTAAGTTTGGAAGTGAAATGTATTTTATCTGAGAATGTCATCCTGCTGTACATCCACAGAGTTTATAGTTTACACTTCCAAAGTCATGCAAGACGATTAGAACTATAATTAGATCACCCCCTGCCACTGACAGCTCGCTGACCTTCTTGTAATTCCCCGAAACCCACTTAAAACCACAAGCCTTTAACTGTGAATTCCTGTATTCGGCATAGTTCTAATTTGTCTCTCTCAATTATCTTTCTGCAAAATCAGCAATTATGAAAAAAATATATACCTGTCCACCTGTCTGTATTCTACTTCTCTACCTCTATATATGCTGCCAAATGATTATCTGACTGTCAGCATTATCGGACAGTGATTAGGCCCAAATTAAGCTCAACGTTAATATAAAATGTAATTGTCAAGAAACGCACACATCTATCTTCCTTTCTTAATCCCTTGAATATTACATGGGTTTTTTTTGAGAACAGGAAGCAGACAAAATGCCTTTAAAGAAAGCGGATGTGCAGCTCCAGTGGACAGACGCATTCAACTGATCAGTGAGAGTAAGACAGGCAACTTGAAATTAAATATATTATCATAAAAAAATATGTAAAGAGCCTGTCGCTTATTTTTCTTGGAAAACATTCTCAACTATCTTCCTTAGACATTCTGCTAATTTAACAAATACTGAGTATTCCAGACTTACATGGTTCTTAGATAAGTTTTGGTGTTGCCTTCAAAATCCAGGTAAATCTTTGGCAAAAGATGAATGCCGTCAGTGCCCGTTTCAACCGGTCAGAGTTCACCGTGCACTTAGTTGCGTTGCAGTATATCACAGAACTTGTACTGAGTATAGAAACAACACAAATATTCTAGACCGGCAGTATCACAGCCTCTTCGACTTTATGATGATCTTTCCCTCATCCTACTCTGGAGAGTGCTTAGAGATTGCTGTAAAAGCCATGTAAGTTAAATAGAAATATTAGGTTGTAAGTGTTGGATTCTCTACCTGATATGACGCGGTCGCTACACAAGCTGAATCCGTTGCCTACGGGTTCCCATCGCTCCATCTTCTATGCTCGCTTCGAAATGCATTTTATGGCAGTCGACCAGCTCTTGGGATCTTCGGGGATTTGGTAAAATGTTCTACCGTTGCTTGTCCCCCACTGTTTTGGCATCCTGGGGGACAACAGCTATCCATCAGCTTCACTATGTATTCATCTTTATGAATACAGCCACAGACGAGACGACTTGTCTGATGTATTGCCTGGTATGTATGTTGCTTGATATAATACATCTATAAATTTGAACAGCACGGCTCCCTGCCAGAATGACTTCCATGACTTGTGTGATGTCAGCTAACAGAGCTCGATACAGCCTTTTTGTTGTTGTTTTGTTCTACTTGTTTCTGCCACTTCAGGCTGAAGATACCGCTGCTGATATATGTAGTGTTGATTGTCTGCCTGTTAGAGGGATTGTATAAACAATCACTTTTTTAACACATGGTGGGATTGTGTCTTATTGACTTCAACATCAACAGCAAATAGGGATGTCAGGTTACGCTCATCTTAACCGTCACTGTCATTGACATTACTACTGGAAGCAATATTGTTATGTTTGTCACTCACTCTAAGCTGAGGTGTATCGAAGTTCGGAAGCAACTGACTGAAACAAAGTGGTGGTGTTTGCTACTGAGCTTCCATGACTGTAGAGATGTCCCAGATCTAATCTTTAAAACATAATCGATTGATTTCCTGTGCCATAAAGTCAGTGTTTGTCCCAAACACATAAATGCTAGGCAATGAGCTTCCCTTCACTT
Organism: Solea senegalensis; assembly: GCF_019176455.1. Taxonomy (NCBI): domain Eukaryota; kingdom Metazoa; phylum Chordata; class Actinopteri; order Pleuronectiformes; family Soleidae; genus Solea; species Solea senegalensis. The sequence goes on from NC_058026.1 coordinate 15,804,218, forward strand.
ATTAATATTTATTTATTTGGTTACGGTAAACACACAATTCATTTACATGTATTGCTAAGCAACAAATTTAAGACTATAACAAGGCAATAAGGGATGGCAGACTTCACCCCATTCACGCAAAACAAGCCTCTGGCGGCTTCTGCTGGTCAAATTGACGAGTGTGGAAACACAAACAAACAAACACACTCCGTGCGGTGAAGTATCAGCTGGATAGATGAAGCCGTATCGTTTTTGGTTACGACATTTGGCATCACCATTTCATACCTAGAGAGTTGAGAAATATGTCAAACATGAATAATGTAATGCCAATATATTCACAGTACCCTTCACACTGGTGAAGAAATAATTTGATATCTGGATAAAGGTAAAATCTTAATAACTTTGCATTTGCCCCCCCATAGTTATTTCCTTCTCTGTGCCTTTCAAGCATGCACTTATATGGGTCACTTGATAGCATGATAAATGAGGAAGAGGGGTACCAAGGGACATTACTGTTGAATCAAGGGAGGCAGTGGGAGTCCCAAAGCAATGTTCGCCTTGGGCTTAGCCCTACCTGCCTCCCCAAGGAAAAGTGTGACTGATATAGTCCCCAAGTTTAAAAATAATTATCATTTCAAGGCCGAGCTCGCACAGGACACATACAGAGCTTTACTTTGAAGAGGTTGCACAATACCTAAATGCGTGGCATATTCAATTAGATGCTTCTTTGGGATTTCCTTGTTCTCCCTATATTACTCTGGTTTAAACAGTTCTATAGATTGTCTCTTATCCTATGACATTTAGATACATTAATTGCAAAATGAATACTATTGCAAACCCATGTATTACAGTCTCTTCAATCATGTTCCTCTGTTCTTCTACACAATTCTCTGCCTCTTCCTGCTTGACTCATTATTCCTCCATCACTCCATTTTTCACTCTCTGTCTATAACCCTCCTTTCCTATAACCCTTGTCTCTCTCTCTCTCTCTCGCTGATACTCCCAGAGGCTTATCATTGCAGTCTAATACAGTGCTGCATTGAGGCGATGCTTAACAACAGAGTTCCACTCATTCTCTGCCAGAGATGTGTGTGTCTAAAGCCAAGCTGGCTCTGCACCTATTGAGACGATTGAGATGGCCAAGTCTGGGGGTCCCTCGAGGGCCACTGCCTATGCCAGTCCCACTTAGGTTAGGACCTGCAGGAATGTGCTCCAATTTAGACTTGCTGGTGAAAGTCGGCAGGTTTGGAAAGAAGTGGAACACAATATTTATAATTTTTGAATCTTGTCACAGTAAAGGAACTCTATGTCACTATATATTTTCAGTTCAATTTCTTATAAGGAGAGCTCCCTTCTTCTGCCACTACACGTTGTGGGTTGCAGCGATTGATTGTTCCAGTTATTTGTAAAGACCATTGGGGAGGTGAGGTCATTCATTATTTACAACTCTGATTGTTCGACTGAATTCAGGTTTGGTCAGGTTATTAGTATTGTCTGATATGTTACTGAACAAAGGCATTCTGTGGCTGAGATATGCAAGGTACCTCACATGATTTTTTTTGAGCATGCTAGTTGAAAAATGCAGTGACAGCAAGGCCAAGTGGACAGTGAACAACTAAAATAACAACCATTCTAAAACAGACTTCATCTGTGCCAGTGACGTGCAGCGAGGTTCATGGCTGGTGAGGCACTGACTCATTCAGAGTCAGATTTACGAATATATAAAACCCAAGAGGAAGCTCATTCATTACTCCATTGGCAGCATGCACATTAACTACTGGTTATGTTTCATATATCATCAGCATTCTTTACACACACATAGGTAATGTACATATTTGTCGGAGAGAGAACGTCACATTTATAGCAGCAAAGGAGAGAGAGAGGGCATTTGCTCTGAATCCGTGGAAAGTCTGGGTGTATAATAAACATGTCTGCAAACATTATATTATCGACATACAGAGAAACAGCAACAGGCACACATGCATCAACCCAGCGAGTGAGGGATAGCATAGTCTTGGTTCGCCCCTGCCACACCTTACGTTTCTCTCCTGGGTTTGAACAGGAAATGTGGAAATTCAGGGATTTTGACTGTAAACATTTTTAGGATGACAGGTGAGGCAAATGTGCCTATGCCTGACAAATACAACTGGTTATATTTCAGATTAAGAAGGTAGGTTGTTCACTCAAGCAAGTCCAGTTGCCTGCAGCTAACGACCTGGATGACTGAGAACCTTCACAGATAGGTTGTTAAAGATTAATAGATAATAAGATTAATAATGCTGCTGTGATCCTCCACCATTGATTTCAGGTCTCGCATAAGATGCTGGAACTGGATATAACTTGATGAACAGTTTGAAAGTCAAAACACCATTTCAAGTATCTACTCGTGCAGCTTTTAGTGGTAATTTGGCTGGCATAAACTGTACTCCGATAATCATCACAAGATGGCGAGAGCCATTAGCACATACATTTTCTTATCCAGGCATCGTCCTGAACTCACTATAGAACAGCGAAGCAATATTTTTCCTTATATAACAGCCACGGTGTAAGTGTTATTATCAGTGTTGATTTTCCTCCCACTGCAACTCTCTTCGTCTAAATCGGTTGCACAGAGCTTTCTTGCATTTTTGTCGACATGTATTATCTTGTAAACACATGATTACGCTACATATTACAAACTAAGTTCATTCTCATGGCAAAGCCATTTATGGATCTTAAATAATGTAAGTGTAGTGTGGAACAAAAACAGATCTGGACTACATGGGCCAATATTTTCATATAGAAAGTAAATGTACAGATTTTGGAAACAGAGGATTAGTCCTTCATTTTAATGAAAATGGCTGAACTGGCAAATTCATTAACTGTCAAAATAAATATACAGTCCGCATAACTGGGAGGAGGCACTTTGCATCTAAACCAGTTATTGATCTTTCTGAGCAAGCTGCTGCAAATTGATTACTTTGATGAGGTGGGATGGCTGTAGAGAGGTGAAACCGTGGTGGTATAATAATGCATAAAGGACTTTGAAGCAATGCTTTCTCTTGTATTATGAGGTTAACAATTGATTGAACAAGAAATTAAAAACAGCACATCAAGTCGACATGTCCTCATATGGCCTAATAGAATATTCAATGTGGAGATATGAAGTATATCTTTGAGTCGGTTCAAACTTGAGGTTTTTGAAGAATAGTTCTTTAACTTTCCCGAGGAAAGCAATTCATCATCAGTAAATCTGACCGATAGAAATAAATTGGAATTTATATTAAAAATAGCCAAAACCTGGTTGAAGCTTATGTTAAAGTAAAACCAAAGTTTCCTAAACATATTGCAGTCACCTTAATAAACTAAAATGGTTGGAACAATAAACAATAAATAGTTTACAATATGAAGGAAGGACAGCATGTGACCCGCAGGCCGCACGTTTGTAAATTTAACTATAATAAAGGTTTCTGCCTGACAACGCAACATGCCTTTAGATAATGAATGTTGCGACTTGGCACTATTCAAATAAAAAATGATATGATTTAGTAAACAAATCTATTATTTATTTTTAAATTAGATTACTTATTATTAATTATACACAGCATGTAAAACATGACATGTGGTTACCCAAAGTGTAAATGTATGACAGCCTTACCTAAAGACTGGTTTTGGCAACACCCTTTTTTACTGAACCAGTCTGAGTGGTGCACATAATAATAATAGCATTTGCAATGCATGTTTACAGAAATATTGATGCAATCACACAGTGCAGAAAGGAATATATTAAAGATTCCACTTGGAAGTCAACAATCAAATATTCACAGTTTGAAGCTACTGAAAATCTAAAGAGGCTTTGCTGTGTTTTACAGGGAAACAGGAATTTATTTTGTACAAATACAAACACAAATTCTACCTTGTACTACAGAGATGTGTTTTTAATGGGGATGCACAATACCACATTTTCCTGACTGAGCACAACTTTGATTACATCAATAAATAAAATACTTTATTACTACTACTAAATTAATAATACCATTACCGCAAAAAAAAATGTGAAAACAAAAAAAATATGGAATAAAGTTGCTTCTCTACATGATATTATAGCATTTATATTAATGTTTTGTACAAACACTGATGAACTGCGACATTCGCCGAGCGATTGGATCAGAATAGTGTGTGAGTGTAAGCACCAACACGATTTAAAACCAAGATTTTAAACACATGAAACTTATTTAATCACTCAAATTTAATAAGGTGGTGACTAACACATTTTTCTATGGGATGAAATGTTTAAATCCCTTCACAGGGACTTTGAATAAATAATACTTCATATAAAATGACCTGTGTTGAAGGAGCTCATTTTTACCCCTCCTCTTCTTCAGTTTAGCAGAGCACAGGTTGCAGTCTGCTCTACTTTTGTCGTCATTGCTTACCTTAAAGTATTTCCAAACTGCTGACATTGCGACACATTCGCTTTTTGCCGCACACCTGCTCAACTCACTTGAAGATACATAACGTGGTATTAGGTGCATCAGAATCGGAATCATTTTTACGAAATTCAAATTCCAGTATATGAGGGCAGCATTGGACCCAATACAAGAGACTGGTATACATATTACTGCATCGCTAGTTGTCCCTATATAAACTGAACTGACTTCTATCAAGTAATTCCATGCTTCATCTTGCTCTGTAATGCACTGTGTAACATATTACATGAATACTCTAAATCAATGTTTTTATCATTTTTGTTATTGATGTAAATGGCCCTTTCATATTCTCTGTACAGCATGGTTAAGGGTACAGTGTTTTATTGCTATACATTAGGGATGCATCGGTATCAGCAGATTTAAAATGTATCATCGGATACGGGCAAACACACCAAGATCTGCCGATATGTCTGATGACTACAACAGTCGGCTAAATAAACTGCTACCGACATCTATGCTGGCGCCCTACATCCATCATTTATTTATTTTGGTCTATGGCAAAAATGTATATCAGGCTTCTAGCTAGCGCATGGTAGCGTATCAGCCTGTTACGCTTTGATTTGCAGCCTACACGCAAAATTGAGGACCTTTTGTAACAGGATTTTGACTGAAACAGTTCCAAACATATTCCTCACATTTTTACTAGTATCAACATCAAAATTCTTGTTAAAGATCGTGCACACGATGACAGGAATGGCATTGACATTCAGCCCCAATACTCACAACATTAGCACCCACCCAACTATGTCAATCACTGTGTAGCAACTGCCAAGCCCATGGAAACCATCCCCAGCAGTGTTGCACTTGCTAGTAGATACGAAGAACTAATCATGACGTTATTTGGAAGGCCGGGCCGCCTGGACTGCGAAGTGTATCAATTTTACGGGCATAAACAACTTTAGAAGCATGCTTTGCCTCATTCCGTTCTCAACTTCACTGTATCAGTGTCTTTGGCCTAACTCCGCTTCACCCCCCCACTAAATTTTTATTTTTATGGAGGTAAAAGAAACAAACTTAAGAGTTAATAAGACACTTGCCAATGACTAATGACAGATGACAAATTCACCAGCGCAGGTAGTAATCCAGGTAGTACTAATTAGCTTTGGGATGTTTTGAATGTTTGGTATAAAACATTTTTTATATCTGTTTTTTATATCTGTTTTATCTGTCTCTGAGTTTAAATATTTTGTGTCAAAATCCTTTGAGATGGTTACACACTGCCAAGATACAAAGGTATAAGAATGACCCATGAAGAATACACAGTGTAAAAATAAAAAAACAATGTTTTCCTCTTGGGTACCCTTAGAATGGTCAATTTTCACCTTCAATTTTCAAAAGCTCCACTCCCTCGCCATTAACATCATGCTAAAATAATATCATGGCTAGAATCCTGTATATCTACATCTGCTGTGACATGAGTATTCAAAATGTTATGTTAATTTGTCTACAGAAGAGACAAATTACCTCTGCAGTTCGGCACAGGGAAAAACGTATATCATAATCAGTTATCTGCCCAAGCACTCCCGATGTATTGGCATATCGGCAAAATGTCCAATACCATGCACTACTACACATTCTTTTATTTCCCTCTTCACCCCACATGTTGCAGTTTTTACCCATGCCCCCTGCACTCAGGAACAGCTGGAAAGATCCAATCAGGCACTCCTATATATTTGCATAATTGTTAATATACCTTTCAGCGTTGCATTAAAATTTAAATTACTAACCACAAACTGTGAGCAGAGGAGAGCATGCTCTTAATAGATGAATGCAGGCAAAGGAAAATTGACGCAATTTGCATACAGTGACATGAGGGAAGGCCGCAAGGCATTTTGATCCATAAGGCATTATTTTGCATATGAACTACTGTTTGTCCTCCAGTTAGCGTAATTTAGCAGGTCCTCACGGGGTATTATATCACAAGAGTCGAGTGCTAATTACCTCCTTCACATCAGTAAAAATAAAAAGTTCAAAGGGTGAATCGTCGTGAGTCTTAACCCAAGGTTTCTTTCATAACACTCGGCAGGTCAGGAATTGTTCTTCTTCTTTTAATTTGTACACATGACCTCTGTTTGAGTGGAACAAGACTCAGTTTCATTAAGAAAGCACATTTTCCTCAGTGTCCCTGACAATAACAAATAAGATTTCTTTTTCAATAAGTTGGGGGGCAAGGCAACATCTCCTGCTAGTTTGTGGAGACATTCCAAGGACTTTAATTTTCAGTGCCTTCAGGATATAAAATCTTTTGTACAGAGACTCATCTATGGTTAGTGTAGTGTTCATCTTCAGCCTTGCATTTCATCACAATGCTCCGGAACTGAATATTAATAGCTTTTCAGCATATCGGGCGGTATAGCATGTGGCTGCCCACATGTGCCTATTTTTGTGTGTGTCCGTATGTTTGTGTGTATGAATGTAGATACTGCAGAGGTATATTGTGTGATTCCCTAAGGGCTGGTCCATGCAGTAAAAGAAAGGTGGATGTAGATGGATGTGGACTTAATAAATGTGACTGTTATTTGCCTTCAACAGAGGGCGAGAACTACCTTTTATTGAGATAATATTGTAGGATATACTGTATGTTGGTAACCAGGCAAGTCTATCCGAGGGATTGTTCACAGTTATATTTGCAAACATATTATTGTTTGCTAGAATGTTCAGCGAGCACACTGAGCATGGCAACTCTTTTTGAACAGATATTAACAAAGAGATCTGAACAAATGTGATCGACTTACTTTGCACCATGCTAAAAAAAAAAAAAGATGTTTTAAAAAATAGTGGTTAACAACACAGACCATCGGTTAGACCTACAAATGTCTCACTTTCCTCACAAGCCAAAACAGCATTTCTCTGCTTATTACATTTTTTTTTTTTATTATTAAGTTGAACATAGCTTACATAGTTTACTGTGGCCACTAGCTGACTGGGTTACAGCACCGTAATGTTGATTGGTCACTCTCAGTAATTGACATTTTTTGCTGACAGTGACCTTTTTTTCATTTTTTCACTTCAATCTAATTTTTTTTTACATACTTGACTCTTGGCTGATATCCTCAAATTAATTTCTGCTGTAAAGATGCTGGGAGTCACAACCAAGTACCTTCCACTTGTCATGATTGTATTTCCTCAGTGGCAGCTGAACATGTTACACTAGCCCTCAGAAAGTCCTACAGGGTGAACTGGAGTAACCAAACACTTGTAGGCTCATTAACTTTGAACGACTCACAATAAACAGATTGAAAGGACTCTTAAACCTTGGAGCATTCTGTAAACACTCTGCAAAAGACCACAGTTACTCGCTCCATTAAAAGAATATCTGTTGTAATGAATGGACATTTAATTGTTTAGTTCAGAAAGAGAGTAATCCTCATCTGTCTTCATCCCTTCCAATTTCAGACTTTTCCACAAATGTCTTGGATTTGGGCAGTGGGTTACTGGGATAAATCCCAGTGGGCTGGTGGACCCACAGTCTCTTCACCAACCCTTTCCTATGTCCCTATCGTTTGGGTTGTGGGACTGTCCATGGACAAGATGAAAGTAGATCAACTATGACTAGTTTGTTCAGAATCAGCTGTTTATCACAGATCGTTTGACGCAAATTTGTTCTCATACATTCCTGCAGCAGCAGCATGGCACATTAAAACCGGTGGAAGTTTAGCTTCAATTGATGGGACAGCACAAAATAAATTTTCACCATGGTGAGTGAGACGCTGATAAATGCAGCAAAATGATCACTTCCAGGGAAGATTAGTGTTTCCGGGAGTCAATGGAGCAGTGAGTGGGCGTGGACACTGATTGGAAAAACTGCCTGAAAGGTCAAACCACTTTTTGATTGACAGCGTTTTATAGCAGAGAACCAGTTTCATAACCAAAAATAATGTTGAACCACACTATCCAACCAATGATCCACTCAAAATTGCACAATTTAGTTTATTTGTATACACTTGGAAACAGAGACGATGTTGTGTGTGGATGCTTGATTTCTAAACTCGAGATTCATAGATTAATCCATTAAGGTAACAATTAAAACAAGAGTAGTTGCAGGAACAGAGGTTGTGAACATTTCGGTAAAACAGCAGCACATAATATGCCAGCAACAGTCTGTTTAACACTCAGCAGATCCAGTGTATTAGAATGAAAGTGCTGCTTGACAGCATGACAGCAACAGACATAAAAATGCATTCTAGCAGCTTTACTCATAAACTAAGATTTCTTTGAGGCTGACAGATGCAATATTGCAGTCAGGTAAAACCTTTAAAACTTGGATCTCTAGCTTAGTGAACTTTTAGTTTCATTCAGTGGACCAATAATTAATACAAATTGAAACTGTACAATATTGAATGATTCTCCTGCTGCTTTTATCACCTCAGTAGTTGAACCGAATTTGTGTTAATGGCTCTAAGTACTAATGTATCCTGTCAATCATTGAAACTGAAATGTGAAGCTGGCAGTGTGAAGACTGATGGCTGTCATGTAACTGTTACTTCCATCTTTAACACTCAGTGATGTGACTTAGATCCCCATAATATTACTTGTAAGGTTGTGTAGGAGTGTAATTATGTCAAGTTATGGAATAATAAAAATGCAGCGTTGTCTTTTTTGTCTGATTTGTATTTGTTTTGCTTTGTTTCAAAGAAATCATCAATTAATGTTTAAAAAAAAAGAAAAAAAAATTACAAATTAGAAGCCTTGACATATATCTGTTGAATGGTGGCGAAAAATGCACAAATAAATACAATACATTTATAAATTATTTTATGAGTAAAAACACAACGTGAGCATATTACTGTTTGAGCAGCAACAGTAAAAGAAGTTTTCTCAAGACACTATGAATGAGTAAGCTTCTCTCTAAATTAAAGATTGAACCATGAAAGACAGGGAAAGGAACAGTTATTGGGAGCTGCATCGATATACTGCATTCATGTATCCATATACTGTAGTTACTGCTCTTTATGGGGAAACATTGAGTTTTGAATATGATTTTCTCAAGCAAATTACTGCCTTCTCCATACAGCTCTATGACGAACAAATGAAGGTCAAACCACACAATACAATTAATCTACTGTGAAAAATATACATGTTATGGTGGACTGCTGAAGGAATACATTTTAATGCTAAACATTGACCTTCAAAATATGTGCTTTTAAACTTTTGGTGCGGCTGGCTACCTACAAGTTACAAGTGTATGAGGCTTATTTCCCGTGACCTCATGGGATTGAGAAAGAGTTCTTGTTTGCTGTCTTTCTAATGCAAAGGCTTATAGTGCATTATTATGCCAAGAGATGGCAACCATATTATATTGGCCTTAGAGTAAATATGCAGTAATGTTTGAATATACTCCATATCCGAACATACAACTTGACAACGCAAGGGTTTTTATGTTGACTGCACTGGGTTAATTCAATATTAACCTTAAATTACTTATATTTTATGTTATACACTATTATTTGTATTTTTGTTATTATTTTTATTATTTTTCTGTTTGTTTTTGTATTTTAGGATAAGTACTTAATGGTGAATCAAATGGGAAATATTCATTGTATTTATCAGTTTCCATTTTGGGATAGCTGTGTCTCAATTCTTAGCCTGGATCCTCATGAGCGTGCAGCCGATCGAATGAGAAAGTGCAGCCCACACAACACATGCATGGTTACATCACCAGTTCCCTTTCTTCTTCTCCTAATCCGGCAGGTTGTATACCAAGAGGTGGGTTAGGGTTAGGGTTAGATGTCTTGAATCACACTGTTGACACAGTGCCAAAACATCCTAAACAGTTTAATATATCTGATATGAAATAAATATAAATAAAATAAGATTTTATTTTTTTTTAAACAGTCATAAAAAAAAAAAATACTAGTATTTTGTAGTCGGTGATTTGCTTTCAGTCAATTCTAGTTTTGTTTTGTAGTAGTTGTATTAGTTTGAATAATATTTATAGTTTTGATAGACGTTCCAGATATTATAATTTATTTTAAAATTATGTTATGCAAAAACTGGAGGAAACAAGATAACATTTCTTATTTGGAATGACATATAAAATTGTTACAATAGTTTAACAACAACATCATGTGAGTCAAATATTTAACCGATGCAATCAACTCTACAATATCGGCAGATCATTTTTGACATGAAGTAGGAGGACAAAGACTGGTTTGGTAAAATAAATTGTGCAAATTCTTAATCCATAAATGTAAAATCTTCAGAATGTAATCCTGTTTAAATATAAAGAATGAGTTGAAATTACTAAGTCCCTGTCAATAATAAATGGTGAAAAACTTTCTAAATGATAATCAGATGATATATAATTATAATAAAAACACTGAAATATATGTATATATACATATATATATATTTGTATCCACCATTGCTGTGTTGTTGAAATAAAGGGTTACTGAAAAAAAACTTCTTCTTCTTTAGGCTTTTATGGCTTCATTTTTACTTTGATTTTTTACTGCCATATTTATTGCTCTGCCACTGTCACGCAAAAGACTTCTGGGATATGGTTGGGCGTAAAAAACTGTATCCTGCATTTGTCAGTCACATTCGAAAGTGACAATTGGAACAGCCCATGTCGTGTTCCTGTAACACATTTGACAACATCCAGACAACAAATGCGTACTCCTGAGGTTCCAGACTAAGAATGACGTGAATCGTTTACCTATGATCAGAGTACACATTATAATGCATCACACTGTCACCAAAATGTCAAAATATCCTGTTAAATGTACACAAATGCGTATGCATTCATTCACACAGCAGGCGAACAAAGTCCTTAGACATTGAGGTATTTATCCTCTCAAAGATTTTATATTAAAGAAAATAATATTTGATCAGTTATGATTCTGTAGTTTAAGGGGAAGCAGTCCTGGAGACCTCACTCTGTGCTTTGTCTGTCAGGAAATTGTTGCATAGAGTTGCATAACCCTTACTTACACTTGAGTGAAGATGTGAATTTTATTTATATTCAAGAACCTTAAAACTGACTACTTTGACCAGCCTGGTAATTTCTGTATGACTGAGACAAGTTACATTTATATAATTGTAGCTTAGACACAGCCATAGTATATGATGTGAATTGGTCAGGGTCTGAGGAACAGGGTTTTATGTAAACAAATAAGGCTTTAAAAAGCTGAGAATGAGCGGGTGATTAAATGTGGATGCAGTTTTACAGTGAATTAGACATCATGCATGGCAGGGCGGCTCTTTGTTAAGTGTAGTTTTTTTTTTTTATTACTTTGTAGATCCTTGCTTTGGTGATAACCCAAAAATAAAGCTCTTTCATCAAATTTCAAATCAGGCCACAATGAAAACATTGGCCTTGGTGTTTTAATGCACCAGCACACATTCATAAACTAAAGCCTTCAATAGCCATTCAAATAAGCCTTGAAGTTGAGACATACTGTACTGTGCATCTGCTTGCTTGGAAGAGAAAATATTAGTGCATGTGACCAGAGCATTATGAAATAACACATTGTAGTATAGTGTTAAATTGCTCATTATAGGTTTTACTGTTACCATGCTACATTTGTCTAAATTCTGCTCTACTTCTTCCCTTGGATCTTGTGGAAATATCCTCTCCTCAGCCACAATAACTGCATGGAGCAGAGTAATACAGGCAACTGCAAAGGCATCAATTTAAGTCCTCAATAAAAGCTGGATTCAAATGTATCATATACAGAAAAACAAGCAAGGGTTATACAGGAAAACAGTCTTTTTCAATATATACTCCCTTTCACCAGTAGCATTGTTTTATAGTAACTGTATTGCTACTCTCCTCAAGGGATATTTCTTGTTGAAAAACAACAACAACAACACACATACACATTTATTAACCAAAAATAAGGCTGTCTAAAATTTGCAATACTCCAGTCCCGGGGTTGGTTTGAATATTCCCTCCAAAGACCTCATGAAAATGATCAGACATGTTCTATAAATCAGTGCATATTTTGACAAAAGACCTAGAGCATTCTTTGTGCATCACTTAACCTAGTTGTTTTATTCATCTTTTAATGTTAGTGCTTAGTGCAGCTCAGATGAAATTAAGATGGTATGATTGCTCACTAAGTTGCTATTACAGGGTAAAAAAATGTGACAAGGGCCTCTGTGCAACTAACACTGCTGATTATTCCTGCAAACAAAAGCATTTCTGGCTGTGGAAAGATTTTACAGTTGTTACGAGTTCTTGACCTGGAACAACAACAAAGCTAAGCAAACACAAAAAGTGTGCTTTATTTGTTTTAACATCCTCTGTGCATCTCTTAAATAGGTTGAAGTCATCAATATTCCAGTAGTTTCCTGTTAAACAGAGAACATTGCAAAGGTAAAGGATAACTACAAATTAAAAAGTTGTGTCAACTATTTCAATTAATAATACAATTTAGAATGGTAATTTATAATTCATTCACATTATAATTACTAATTTTTTTTTTCTAATTTTACTTTTTTCATTTGAACGCCATGGTAACTGCACATTTTTTTTGTATGGTAAGATTGACAAGTTTAAACCGTAAACCATTCTGACGTTTACCATCCTTATTTCAAATTAGTAATTATATGCGATTATGTCATATACACACACTCACTTGTTTTACCTAACATGGGAACATGCTATATGATCTGGCATGATTTACCTTAAGTTGGTGTATACAGCATCATACTGCTGGAAGCAAGGTTGAGTTTAAATGAAAACATACAACATACACCTCATAAAGTCTGTGATACTTATTGTAAACAGTCTTCAAACTGAATTTCTCATATTGTGTGTTTCATTAAATAAAATGGTGTGACTGTTTTAGGAGCTCTAGGTTAAAGTGTGATTTATTGCCCATTTGTTTAATTACTGTGAATAAACAACCCATTACCTTTTTAGTAGCAGTTGTCTGACAAAAATAGATACTTTCTAATTAATAAATTCTCAGCTTACTCTGCTTGTTGGATTTTAACTATGTTGTAGCCATAAACTGATAAATATTAGTATCACTGTTGTTTAACCTAACAATTATTTCTGAGTAAATTACTCTACTTTCCAAGTGACAGCAATAATCATTCAGTTTACAATAATAATGATTATGTAATGAAAAACATTGTGAGCATTTGCAATTCTGGGCCCAATGTTTGAGATTAATGCAGGAAAGATGAAAGAACAGAAATATGCATTATGCACTATAAGCATTTCTTATTTACTTTAATCATAATCGTGACTTTACCTTGCAGAAGACCTGAGAGACAACATAATTCAGCTATACCTGCTTTTCCTTTTTCACTGTCATGTTCTATACATCCATCATTCATACTAGCTTGTTCTCGATGACAGATAACTGGAGTTTATCCCAGCATGCATTGGACAATGGCTCCAATACAATGTGGATGGGTTGCCAGTCCATCACCAGCATATCAAAGTCAAATACTGTATATGAGAAAAAATGCCTGGGTGAATCTTGGTCCCTTTGCAGGGTTTAATCATCAGATTGGATATCTCTTTGTCAAGGTGTATCAAACATCTGGTTAATTTTATATTTTAGAAAATGTTGTATGGATCAAAAACATATGAAAATGTCTCAGGAAGAGTCCAGTGATGTGAATGTGAGAAAAGACACGTGAGGTGGTACTTCTGTTACCAGTTTAACTGAGAACATTACCGTTAATTGTTATAATAAACACTATACTGTATATCACGCCTTAAAATCAGTAACTATAGACATACATCAAAATATTACTTTTCCTTGAGTGACTGCCCAATTGCAGAAAAAGTTATTTTTCTTCTAATCTCTTCAACTTCTTTCTGAGGACATTACTCATGCTCTGTTTCATCAACACCCTTAGTTCCCAGAGTCTTATTTACCAAATTCCCTTTGGGTATTGTTGCACTCTTTTGGGAAATATGAGTGGCACAAATAGGGCCCATTGAATCAAATGTGAATTGAATAGTTAGGAATCCATAAAAACAGTGACACTCGCAAAGATTATTATTGCTGCCTCCTGCCCCAAACTGAAGCCAATCTGGCATGCTGCATTGAATTGGTATGATTGAGAAGTTGAAATGATGAGTTTAAGTTTCTGAATGTTTAAAAAAAAAAGTTGAAAATGAATGAACTGACTAATTCACTGAAAGTAGGAAATATATGCAAACCTGAATTTGCTACATATCAGAGATGTTGACCCTATATGAGCCACCACCCAATCATAGATCCTAATTGAGCAGGGCCTGGCTGTTCCAAAGTTGAGGCTCAAATCCAGAGGAGACCAAGCCTTTACCAACAGGGCCACTCGGAGCAAGTCCGGAGGAGAGTGGACCTGGTTGTCACATTGTATGGAACAAAACTATCTTCTGGTAGAAAATCAGGTATGAAGAGTGAAATTTGTGAACAGAAGAGCAAATTGAAAAGAAACAGTTGAACAGCCTGCCTCAACTCTTGCATATGATGTCATAAACTCTCACTCTGAACCTTCCATGCAGTACACTCCAATGTAAAATTCTGGCATAGGGTACCTATCAACATTTTAATGCTTGAATGAAGTCTGTGCACTAAAGTATGTGGAAGCAGTAAATTGAAGAAAATGAGTGCGTCTGAACTGTGTTTCAGTTCATTGGAATGAGAAACTGTCTTAGAAATAACTTGAATATTTTAGAAAGTAGGAAATATTACAGATTTCCGAATCAACTGAATAATTGAGCATTTTGAAGTTTGAACAGGAAGTCTTAAGTATGTGGAACTCATAGGAAGCAGAAAACACTGTTTTTGAGTTTTTAATGGATTCTAATAAGAAAAAAAGATTGAATATTTCAGAAATTATGAAATATACAAGCAATCAAGTGAAACTAGTTAACAGACAAATCGTGGAAAAAGAAGTACAAAAAATGTCAGCCACAGAACAACTATATTGTCGGATTGTTAGCAGCAATCCCACTGACAAGAGATGATGGGACAAGACAGACGGAATGAGATAAACTCTTGGGAAAGACTGCAAATTACGTTGTCTTGTATGAATATTAGATGAGTAAGGACATAAAATGGAAAAAAAGAGTAGGACAAAGTTTAAAAAAATGAAAGAACAATGCACCATTTGTGGAGAGGAGGATCAGCATTAAGTATATAACACGGCACTCTTTTGGAAGCTTTCATAAAAAAATATCAGTGATCGACAATAGATTGAGCCAGGAAGTAATAAAGGAACTTTGGTTTTATCTCTCCACGTAAACAGTTGGATATTTTTGGCATTATCTATCGCTTTATCCTCCACCGGAGGGTCGCGGGGGGTGCTGCACCAATCTCAGCTGACATAGGTACACCCTGGACAGTTCGCCAGTCCATCACAGGGCCACACATAGAGACAAACAACCAATCACTCTCACATTCACACCCATGGTCCTTCATTTGGTTTTGTGATGTGTGAAGTGTGAAAGTACATCCACTTTGGTTCCCGACGGAGCTTCAACATCAGTACTAGCCAGCCTAGCAAGTCGGCTAATGATAGCATTATGGGCGACCGCAGCAACCTCCCCTTTGGACTTCTCAAAGTCTGCTCTCTCACATACATAACTGCAGGTATAACTTCTTGTGTTTGACATAAACTTGGCAACAACCCAATGAATCCACTCCTCCTGGGTTTATTTACATCTCTCAAGCCTGTGTCATTGGATGAGGGGGAGGTCCATCCCCATCCTCCTCAATTTGATTGCACCCTTTGACACTATCTTCCACACCATTCTCATTGATAGACTTGCCTCCATTGATGTATCAGACACACCCCTGGAATGGTTTATCTCCTATCTCTCTGGCCACGCTCAGTTTAATCAATTAAAAACATTGTCATCCCATCCACTCCCCCTCTTCTGGTGATACCCAAGGCTCTATCCTCAGGCCAGTACTTGTTATTATCTATCTCCTCGCTGTCAGCTTCATATACTTTAAACACAACATTCAGTTCCTCTGCTATGTAGATGACAACCAGCTCTACCTGTTCGCTAAAGCCACGTCCACCCTCCTTCTCTAACTGTCTACAGGCAACCAGATCCTGGCTCTCCATTCTGTAAAACTCAATAGTGACAACACTGAACTTATTCTCATTGGCACCAAATCTACCCTATCAAAGATCAGCAGCTTCTCCATTCTCATTGATAGTGCCTCAGTTTCGCCTCAGTTTCCCCCTCCCCCCAGAGTCTGCATGTCATCCTCAACAGCACGCTCACCTTTAATTTCATATCACTAATGCCACTCATATTTCTGCCCGCGCATCTCTCACCTCCTTCCATCCCGCCTGACTACCGTAACTCCCTTTTGTTTGCTTTACCCGACAAGTATCATGTATAAGATCCTGCTCCTCACTCCATCAACAACCTCATTCCGGAGTATCTCTCCAACCTCCTTCTCTCAGGTCTTCTTCCATCCAACTCATCCTCCAGGGTGCCCGTTTAACCGCCATGGGGTTGACAGCCTTCAGCCGATGGCCCCACACCTCTGGAACACTACCCCACAAGCCATCAAAAACTCAGATTCTCTTGTCACTTTCAAATTGCAGCTCAAAACCCACCTCTTTAGACAGGCTTAGTCTCTTCAATAGGTTTTTAGTTATTCGTGATCTACATTTGTTTTGCAGTTTGCATTGTGTTGAATACTATTGTGTTGTATTTTCATTTGTTTCTGTATTTCATATTGTTGTTATAATTTTGAACAGCAAAACAGAGAGTCTTGAAAGCTTCCCGTACATAATAGGTATTATTAATATTATTAGAAGTGGAACCCATAAGGTCAAATTCAAATGAACCCATTTGCCTGAAAGCAAATTAGATCATATATATTTTAATTAGTCTAGTATTTTATGTTGTTGTTTTAGTTGGGGAAATAAGTCTTTGTATGTTTATTCCACTGCATGACAGTACATGGTTTTTGGAACATTAGTGCTTGTATTTACAAAATTTACTACAGAAGGATGGATGTGGGAAAAACAAATTTTCAAGAGTGCACATGAAACATAAAATACATAAATGCCCAAACATTAAAATTAAACTAGAACAACAATTGTTTTAATTGAAGATTAGTTGAAAGTCATTTTTTTTATGTAACTGTGTGAAGGAGAGGAATATATTTTAGAATATATTAGAGCAGCAAAATTGTTGTCTGCAAAACAAACTATAAATCCTATTAATAGAAAGAAGAACAATGACAAGCAAATGAAGTTGAGTGTAATGGAATGATTGTGAGAGGCCAGCCTATGAATATTGCAATTTCCATATAGTTGTTAATAATTATTAGTCAAGTAATTAGTTAGTTGATTGACAGAAAGATTATTGCAAGTTATTTTGATGATCAATGATCTTCTGTCTGTCTGTCAATTAAATGCTACAGACGTTTTTCATGAAAAGTAAAAAACATTTTTTGGAGATTCTTAGTTCTTAGTTTCATATCAAATGAAACTGCTTATCATTTCTGATAAATGTTAATGAGAAAATGATTAATCTAGATTAGAAAATAATTGGCAGGTTAATTGTTAATGAAATCCATTGTCACAGTCATTATCTAAGTATTCTACTATTTGATTGAACTCGTTTTCAATAGCTCTCAGAGGCAATTACTGACTCCAATGATTGGTAAAATAAAGTGCTACTGCAGCCTAACAGAGTGATATTTGACTGATATTTACATACATTAGTGTTAATAATTTGTCAGAGATCTGCCTGACTTGAAGTCCAATCTTGCAGAGGAAGAACCTGTTCATTTACACTGACAGGTTGACCTTTCAGTCATCTGACCCAATCATCTGCATAATGTATACATACTTGGTAACTAATAGAGCAGGGGCCAACAGTTTGCAGCTCCTGAACCTATTTCTTAACATGTATGACTTCTTTAAAACAGCCTTAAGTTCCTGCAGGTCTTGGCTCGACTCTACTTGGTTTGTTATACATTTCCATGACTAAAGTACCAGCTGTGTTACAGCTGTGACATTGTTTTATACGCAACACCCACAAACCAGCGACAAGCAAACCAGTTGTTTTCAGTATGTACTAAATCATTAGAATCAGTTTAAAAGATTTAATTCCTGCATGACCGGAGCACAGAATCCCTCTGACACAGTCACTCTACCGAAATACGGCGGAAAGGGTTGTGATTCGCCTCACGATCGCCAGCTTTCGGCAGTGCTGTCGTTAAATAAACTAGACTCCTCTTTTAAATAGTGAGATTTTAGAAATGTCCTTGTTAAATGTTGGAGATTAACACAGGATTTTTAAGTCTTTTTAACTAATCTATAGTTCAGGATTGTTTGGTTCGCTGTCTGTCGATGTCACATTCCGTATTGGCTCAGCTCGCTTGAAACTTTGTCAGAGCAGGTACTAAAAATGTACCAGGTACCAAGCACTATCCCTAAGGGAATAGCAAAAAAAATAAACGTGAGTTGAGCTGGGCCGAGCCGAGTCGTGCTGGAACTGTATAGTGGAGAAGCACCAAGAGTCTCGCGTTTGCACATGCTCAGGGGTGAACAAGTGAGCAGAGGAGAACCTCAGCTGGAGTACAGCCAAGATGTGGCAGGTGCATAAGACAGTTGTAAGCACAAAGTAAGGTCATGATCAAACCTAAGTGGCTACGACTGTGAAACTGTGCCCTGTTCACTGGACAGGTTAATGGGGGTTAACAAAGAAGGGCTCCCTCAGGGGACAGTGTTGTGGTGCCTGTTTTTTTACAGTCTTATAGCAGCTCCTACAATCATCAATAGAATGTTATATTCCTACCTCTGTATTCCTTTATGTATTAATATATTTAAGTTATGTTCCTCGGTGTGTGTGTATGTGTGTCTAAATTGAGTTGGGTTTGGAGGTTGCCATTTGTATGTGCCACACTTAAAATCTGTCAATAAATATCATAATAATAATAGTACTTCCAGTGGCACTTCCTGATCTTCCTGAAGAGCAGAGACAAAGAAGTGTTTTCTTATTGCTATGATCATATATTCACTGAGTGCAAACAAGTGTATACCAGTGTCATGCGGGAGGAGATGGAGAGCAGAGAGCAGTTAGATACTGTGGCATGCCTCTGTGGCAGTTTGGGCTGGGTCAGCATTCTGCTCCGCTGTAATGAACAGAGCAAGCTGTTATTATCACTTAAAGCAGGACCGAACCACTACATCACCACAAGAACATCATTAAGAATCCACCAATTATGTGAGCGAGGCAAAGCCTTAGTCATAAACTCAGGTCCTACACCTTCATGACTATTCGATAAAAAGTTTTGATTGACATGCTCTGCTTATTATTCTTATAAGTCCAGTGAACAAAGATATTATATCAGAAAAAAATGCTTTTCTTAAAAGTGGCAGTTTTTCAACGCTTTATCCTATAGTAAGATTGTTTTGGAATGCAAACACAATCAACAGTAGAATTATAATCCAGTAAGTATTTATGTTTATGCAAACACCACATAGTTAATGTACCAGTAATGCCTAAATGACACATGAAGGTACCTGTACCTGTATCTGTTGAACATATTTCCGATGATATTGTACTTAAGCAAAGTATATCTTTATGGCAAAATGTAGTAAGCTTATTATAGCTGTTCATGAATATTCAATGAGGCACACAATAAACTTCCTAGAATAAACTTGGAAATATGAGCACACCAGTCAGTATCATTTATTTGAGGTGGCTGAATGTAGTTAGCAGTTAATGTACACTGCCTTTGCACACAGTGCATGAGCAATATAACAATGTTAAATGATCCCCTAATTAATGATTTGATGCTGAAATGAAGTCATAAATTTACAAAATTAAGATTGTGGTACATGTTGGTGGGTAAAGACCGTGAAAAAATAAACTGCTACTACATTTACATAAAAAGTGTGTGCCAATCACATGTGACACTGCCATGTCATATTCTCATATGACTTTGCCTAGCATATTTATATTGTAGTTTATTTTCTGTACTCATTTCATCAATACTTCCTTTAAAAGTGATTGCTTTCCCTTTTTTTTTTTATTTTGCTCATACTCCTCTTCATTCTCACGCTCTGCACATCCCGTCTTTTTCTTTAATTTTTCTATTCCACACCCTTGTCTCAACCCCTCTATCATGTACTTTTACCCCTTTCTCACCTATCACTCCCCCCTTACTTCAGCATTCCATCTTTGTACTGATGCAGCTGCAGAAATGAGACTTGGCTGTGACTAATCTGCTGGCAAAGCCTCCGAGGGCCCCTTGTGGTGGTGCCTCTTCACAGAGGACACACGTGATTGATTGAACCTGGGGAAAATGTTGTCAGGCTGGCCATCATGACTGGATCTCTCACCTGATAATAAATTCCCCCCCTCCCACAAGTACCATGGGGAGACACGGTTGTCATTTGGTGCATTTTTATGACACATAGTGCCCTAGACTATTACAGTTGATCCACATTCCAGACTCTATTTTCACTATAGTGTCATTCTGTTTCTATACCTCTGGTTCTGTGTCCCTGACTAGCCGACACATATTTAGTGTATTGTGAGAACTGGATGGAAGGAAGTGTTTGCGTAAACAGGAATTACGAACATTATTCAGTTTAAATCTAGAAACACAGGGCATATATTTGCTATGTGTCTAAGTGCGCAACAAATCATGCCAATCCCCTTCTTGGTGCTAAGCACAGTGTGCCTATCAGATGAGGGCTAGGGAAAGAGAACAGGGGAATTACTTTTATCGGCAAAGTGTCATGACAAATTGATTTTCTCACTTAAATCCCAGACAATGTACAAGACGTAACAGGTCCACTGTTTCTCTCCCTAAATGGCCCATTTTCTCTTTCCTTCACAGATCAACGACACTGAGTCATTAAGGATTGCAAGGTGGACCCCAGCATCAAAACCAGAGGGGTGCAGCACCAGTTCTCCATCTCTCTCTTCACCTCCTCCCTCTCTATCCAACACATGTTCATTTATCAAGTTTGCCACTGATGACTCTTGAGCACAAGTCCATGTATTATATCACAGACACCAGTCACCAACTGAAAAGACTCTAGGGTGCGTTTGACATTTGACTGCTAGATACTTAGTGAAGTTAACACACATAAATCCTTATTCATAAACTTTTACATAAAGAGTTTACAGTTTAACACTGAGAAGAGAAGTGAACTCTGGTATCAGTCAGTCTTCATTTATTTTCATACAAATAAAATGCAACTCAAAAATGCTTAACGCCTAGATACAACTTAACACAGAGGCTAGAATCAATCATACAGGTATGAGGACATGCAAATAGAATAATGTCAAATAAAACCTGTGTGAATTTTTCATGTGAAAAAAATAAAGTTAAGCATTCATTTTTTAAGTCAAGAGAAGAAAATGAGATGGTAATTAATCATATTGAAGACTTCATCTTAATTCATACTGCTATGCTCTTATCTCTAAATAAAAGCTTATTTCTGTTGCATTTCAGCTGGAATCCATCAGAACAACTAACCCTTGTTCTCCATAATGGCATCCAGAAAAAAGCTTTGTTGTGGCCGTAGCGACCAAGATGTATCTACAATTTCCATTAACAAGTGAAGTTTACATTTTTTTTTTAAGGAGAATACCTTCCTCTCTGGGCCACACGGTGGTGTAGTGGTTAGCACTCTCGCCTTGCAGCGAGAAGACCCGTGTTCGAGCCCCGGTTGGAACAAGGGCCCTACTGCATGGAGTTTGCATGTTCTCCCCGTGTGTGCGTGGGTTCTCTCCGGGTTCTCCGGCTTCCTCCCACAGTCCAAAAACATGCAACGTGGGGAATAGGTAAATTGGACACTCTAAATTGACCATAGGAGTGAGTGTGAGAGTGAATGGTTGTTTGTCTCTAGCTGTGTGTGGCCCTGCGATGGACTGGCGAACTGTCCAGGGTGTACCCCGCCTATCGCCCGATGAAGCTGAGATTGGCAAAGCACCCCCCGCGACCCTCTGGTGGAGGATAAAGCGGTTAGATGATGACTGATTGACTGACCTTCCTCTCTCATACTCTTAGCAAACATAGGGTCAAGTATGTGCTCTGTGTTTGTAAAGCAGAGCTCTGAAAACGCCCAGTAACTGCTGGTTAGACATGTTAAGGAGTTGGAGGAGGTTTGTCAAGAGATGTGAAGAAGGGATGTGCTTCTAAGAGGTTCTTGAACACAGCATTGAATTCCCCTGCTTTTAAAAGCATAAACAATAACACTATGGAATGTTATTGGAAAGATTGACTGAAAATGAGAATATGTTCATATGTGGAATGGGTGTATTTAGGACATGAGTTGCACAAATGGCAGACGGGTGGGAAATCAGATGTAGCAGTTTAAATGAATTAAAGCAAGGTAAGCAGTTCAATGGAAGATTGAACAGAGTCTATATGGAGTTTGGCGGCAGACTGGCGAGTCAGCAGCTCTGGATGCAAAGTTCTGTAATAGACTTAATGCAGTGTAGTGGGCTAGGGATGATTATGTCACTCACTGCTGTAGTTTTTGTAGAGACAGTTTACCAGCCTGGAAGGGGCCAATGAGCATCAATGCGGCACACCAACAAAAGACAAGCATGGAATACATTGGTTTGGATTTGTACATTGGACAGACTCACGTCAATGACATGGTACCAGGGAAATCCCACATGCAACAGAGGAACAAACTCCAGTAAGTCCAGTGAAACACTGGACAGCCAAGGAAATTATCCCGACAGAAGCCAGGAATGGCAGAGGCAGAACTCAGATTCATAGATGGAAGGCTGATGAGTAGAGCAAGTCAAGGACCATCTGCACGGTTTGGACTCTGCTGGAAGGGAAGCCTGCCAGAAGGCCAGTGCAGTTGTGGAGGCCTAGCGATAATCATTGCCTGCACCAAAAGTTGAGTAGCATACCGACTCATGTATTGGCAGATTTGTGTACTGTTGCACACCGCAAAGCAATTTGACCATGAAGCAGACGTTAAATGAATGACTACATCAAATATGACTAGAGATAATAAGACAGTTTTGATGTTTTGTCAGGGAGACTAATTGATCATGGTACCTTAGAGTATGGAGTTAGGGAATTAGTTGTGGTATATATAAACAAAGTGTCCCTTCATCCATGTTACCATGTCTCAGGGCAAAGACAAATGGGAATGGCACAAAATGTGTTTTCTGTGTAGTGGATATGAGTTGCTGTCTGAGCAAATAATTGGACCCTAGTCGAGTGCTGCTCTTAAATCCTGACTAATTGTCAATGAATACAAATTGATTCGACAGTTACACTGGGGGGTATGCAGTGAATTAATTTTAATTATTGTGACAATTTAAATACACATGTTTTGTAGGAACATGGTTTAACCTGCAGGCAGCTGTGAAAGTAATTTGACCCAAAATGGCAAAGCATCATGACATTCATTACCAATGTTATGTTATTAGGCAAGTTTTTTTTTTTTTTTTTTGTATTTCATTAAAGTGATTTAACAGCCTTTGTGGAACCTTTTTTTGTGTGTGACCGCTAATCTAAAATGCTATGAGATGAAGTTTGTACTGTACACAATCACTTTCTGCTTAAAAGATTATAGCCTGTTATTGTGAAAATGTCCAGACAAGTTCTAAAGATGCATAGCAACATTAACACTATTGACTTTGCTGTGCACTGACACTGCTGGGTAATGGGGAAATGCAATCTGGAGGAAGTAGTGAACCATTAACAAGCCTGACAGCTCACAGGACTAGAGACCTGACTGACTTGAACAGGTCACTTGGAGTGCTGGTGACAACACAAACATTAGCATCACATAATACAGTCA
The DNA here is from genome assembly GCF_019176455.1 of Solea senegalensis. Classification (NCBI taxonomy): domain Eukaryota; kingdom Metazoa; phylum Chordata; class Actinopteri; order Pleuronectiformes; family Soleidae; genus Solea; species Solea senegalensis. Next base: position 15,828,388 of record NC_058026.1, read on the forward strand.
TAGATGATACACAGCTGACAGATTCTGCACTCACAGCTCAGTTTCGTTTACCCACTATCACTGTATTCTTTAACACAGCAGTGGTATTAATTTATTTTGCTCAGATGGACCAACATTATAGATAAACATATAAGAAAGAAGTGCTTTCATATAAGAAAAACACCTTGTCCCTTTCAAGTTCCATACAATCTATATGTCCCATGAATGTGTGTTGGCATCACAAATTAATGTCAGCCACTTAATTATATTGAATTTTCTTATTTATTATCATGATGGACAGGTTGACAGATGAGGTCAGACAGGAGGCTCCTGTCAGGTAAAAGAGAGCCTGGAGAGGTGGAGGTTACGCAGTGGAGAGAAGCGGAATTAAGGTTAATAGGAGCAAGACAGAGTACCTGTGTGTGAATCACAGTGAGACAGGTGAAGATGACGTCGAGGTAGAAAAAGTGGATGAGTTTAAATACCTGGGGTCAACCACCCAAGCAAAGGTGAGTGCCCAAGAGAGGGGAAGAAGAGAGTGCAGGCAGGGTGGGGTGGATGGAGAGTCAGAGGTGATGAGTGACAGAAACGTAGCAGCAAAAGTGAAAGGGAAGGTCCACAAGACGGAAGTGAGACCTGCTATGATGTATGATGTGGAGTACAAACAGTGGTAGTGTCTAAAAGACAGGAGATGGAGCTTGAGGTCGCAGAGCTGAAAATGCTGAGATTTTAATTGGGAGTGACCAGGATTAGAAATGAGCATAGGCTAGTTTGGAAATAAAGAGAGGCAAGGTCGGGATTGTTTGGTTCAAGGATGTGGAAGATAAATCTGCCGGGCAGGAGGAAAAGAGAGAGGGATCATGGGTATTGTAAAGGATGGCAGGAAGACAGCTGGTGTAACAACTTTTCCCAAAAGGGAGAAGCCGAAAGAAGAAGACGACATGCATTGTCAGTGTCAGTGTTGGCTATTGCTGTATCAACTTTAGCGAAATTTACCCAAGATGACCTTGCTGACATTGGAGCTGACACACACACACACACACACACACACACACACACACACACACACACACACACACACACTTAATGTAAACTTTGCTTGGTTTGCCAAAGTAATGTTTACTTCTGTAGTAAAAGTAGGAGTGTTAGATTTGTGTCAGTGCCATTTATCTTGCACCACTCAGACTACTGCTGCATTATTTCTATGTATTCTTCATAGATCATTAACTGATGAGGGTGCTGACTTTTTGCTTGAGACCTGTCAGCTTTAGCCTCTCACTTTTTTTGCATCATTACACAGAACTGAATTTGCACAAATTAAACACTTAAGACTGATTTGCATGTTTTTTTCATTCCGAAACACATCAACGGGAGACATTAAAAAGTTAGCTGAGATCATTTTCAACAAACTAATGTCATCTTGCTAATATATTGTACAATATTTTATGTCAGTCTTCCATTAGTATCCTATATCACTAATATATGATACACAATATGCATGCACTGTGTGATGAATAGTTTACAGCTGTGACATTGAATGTATAGTACCTGACATTTATTAAATATTTTAAATAATTCTGTTTATAGTGTGCTTGCATAGCATGCATCTCCTTGCTTTCCTGCTTTCAAACTGGCAACAAAGAGAAATTCATTTCCACAGCACAGTACGCAGACACATAAACAAGAAGACAACAGCAGCACACGCTGCATGATTCCCTACCAGGTCAATATGCATACAGCACATTTACATTCAAGCATTTAACAAATACTTTTATCCAAAGCGACTGACAACAGAGGAATAAGCTACAAAGAAGAAGTCCACTAGATAGGAACAGCGGACTGACAGACAGTGAGAGTGGATCCAAGTGCAGAAAGGGATTGTGCAGGACAGAAGATTCTCTCGGAAAAGCTGGGTCTTCAAGAGCTTCTAGAAGATAGACAGGGAAGAGACTGTTCTGGTCGTGCTCGGTAGGTCATTCCACCAGTGTGGAAGGACACACAAAAAGGGTCTGGATTGTCTTGTACCAGATGACAATCCTTTATTAGTAGGTTGGAGCAGACCCCAGTGGAGCTCAATGAAGAGAAGTGTAGTGAACTGTAGTGGTTTAACAGAACAGGTCGGGGGGCGGCCTGTTAGCAGGACTTTGCAGTAGTCAAGGCAGCAGATGACCAAAGCCTTTACTAGGAGCTGGGTAGCCTGTTGGGTTAGGTGCAGCCTGATTTTTCTTATACTGAATAGAGCAATGCGACATGACCGGGCGACATGTCGTAAACCTGATGTGTAAAGGTCAACTGCTCATCTTGGAAGGAGCCAGAGATGGGGTGTCGATGTGCCATGCATAGATATGATGTATCAGTGGCTTGGCTGGGAAGACCATCAGTTTAGTTTTGGAGAGGTTTAGCTGGAGGTGATGGGCTTTCATCCAAGAAGATAATGTCAGAGAGACAATCTGAGATTTGTGCTGGGAATGGTGGGAATGACAGATACAGCTGGGTATCATCAGCATAGCAGTGATCTTTGGACAGTTCAAGCAACTAATGTAAGCCATTCAATATGGTAATACATTCAACAGCACATTGTGGTTGAGCAGCTGTCAGTGTAGGCTAGAATGAAAATATAGTGTTTGGGGAATGGGGCAGGTGAATACATGTAATGGACTGATGAAAGCCCAAGTAATTCCTCTCATCATTAGCCATGTATTGGCTTAGTGTTTAGTAGTCTAGCATTAGTTTAGCAGTCCCCTTTAAAAAACTAGGACACTCTTTAAAACAAAGAAAATATTACTGAGCAAACCTGATGTTATGATTCATTGTTGCCTTCGCAGAATACCACCTGAATGTGGGTGGACATCACTGATGAGGGCATCGGCATCATTGACACTCTCCAACATAATCTTCCTCTTCTCACTCAAGGTCCACACAATTGTTTAATTTTATGAGTTGGTGAGAATGTCGCTAAAAAGCTGTGATTTAATGAAGGCTGTGATTAATTAAACAAAACAAATGTATTTCCAGTTTCTGCAAATGTTCTTATTCATCCAGGTATTAGTCATCTTCAGTAGCCAAGTCCAATTGCCCACAGATAACTAGTCAAGGTGCTGTTCCATGTGGATTGATAATCAGAGCAGTTAAAAGCAAAATTTAAGAACAGGAATAATAGGGGAGTAGAGAGACCAAAATTATTAATTAATTAATTCCCAGTGAACTAATTACAGAGATGTACAATATCATGCAATTAAACCTTTTATAATTATTTATTAAGTTTTCGCTTTTTATATTCCTTGATTTTGTTACGCTCATGTACAGTATGTATTTAACCAACCTCAATGATGGGTGGTGTGTGACTGTCTGGATTGGGCTTTTTAGTTTAAAGAAGTTTAAGTTTAATTCCTTGGAATTACCATATCGTTAGCCTAATAGCATAGTTGCCTAAGTCCTATTTGAACGTAGGACATAGGGAATAAGGTAGGGTTATGCAGCAGTGGTAGGAGTGTTAAGTTGGGCAGATATCACAATTACCAAAAAAATGACTTAAGCAATTATGCTATTAGGCTAACGATATTCAATACTGTGTCTCTGATACAAATGGACCCAGACTGAACAAGTACACACAAGCCGCCAAATAAGACTGAGAGAAAACTAATGTACAATTAGCTTTTTGAAATGCCGCAAATGCCACTATTGATTTTTTTTGTATTATTTTTGTATTATTTTTTTTTTTAGTTGAATAACAGTCATTAAATTTAAGTTGGGCCAAACCCTGAATTGTCCCTTAGATATGCTGCTATGGGCCCATGATGTACTTTGTCCTCTTTCACCCATCTCACAAACCAAATCTGACACTGCTACTCAACTATGTTATTAATAACCATAATAATGGTAAGAATGACACTACTACCACTAATAATAATAATACTATTCATATTTAACATCATATAAAACATGACACATATATAGTAGTTGAAGGACTATAGAATGACTGTATTTACAATCTTGGCTCTATGTTTTTTTCTTTGAAAATTGAAGCAACATTTTTTATTTGAGAATTGACTAAGTTATTATGAAAAGTAACAAGTAGTGATTGATTTTCAATTCAGGGGAGAGAGCAGTTTTCGCCATTGAAAAATGGGCTTGTCTTTCCTGACTGCATTATTGTAAATCATAACTTCATCTTTACAAATGTCAAAATGAACATACAAGTTGTGATTTTCCTGCATTACCGCTCCACTTTCCAAAATGTGTGTCAAATTGCAGGGGTTTCCCATGGTGATTTGCAGATTCATTACCATTTGTCCAGGAGCTGCTGTATCTAGAAGAGTCTAATTTATTATTTAAAACTAGAATGGGGCTTGCAAAGTGCATACCTTTGCTAATTATGCTAACGCCCCATCTCACCATGTTGATGAAAGAAAAATCCTACCCTTGGGTTATGGCCAACCCCTCCATCAAATAAACAACACTAACTCGTGTGCACTTATTGACAGACAGAAAATACAACATAGAATACAGACACAGGAATGAGTCAATGTGCTTTGAATATGAATAGCACCTTTACAAAAATTCTTGCTGAATTTGGCTTCATTCATCTCGTTTTTAATGAAATATCTTACAGAGAGAGTCACACTTTTCAAGCTGTGTTTCTGTGCATGTGTGCATTTAGATGTGTCTCAACAAGACACCCGATGACCATTATAATGACAGAGGGGTGCCATGTTTTAAAAACACTGTAAAAAACAAGATTTTAGAAATGGAGATCCCTCTATGTGCCATGTCTTACTGTGGCTTTAGCTCCGTTTTCCTCCATAGGCTTGACATGTCTTTGCAGTTTGTCAGCATGCTCTCACTGAGGCTCTCTAGACGTTTAGGCTGTGATGACCATTCTGTAAAGCAGGGATACTCATGTAGAGCTCCCTCAGTTTATCACCCGGACCATGTTTCTCTGTGTTCTCCTCTCCCTTTTCCTCCCAGGTGACCAAAGTATGACATGTGTCAGTGGTGCGTGTTAGTGTTGGGAGATGGAATGGGGAAAGGGCAGGGTTAGTCTCCTGTATTAGCAGTCATTGATTTACTGGGGTGCGAAGGACATTCTGCAACAGTGAACAGCTCCTTTAGGGCACACACTTTAGCTGCATTTCCATCCCTGGCCTAATACCATCTTTACACTATTTATGGCCATGCAAAAACTGCTGTCGTCAAGAATGTGCAACTTAAGCACCAAAATATATAGCTCATAGAAGTCAATAAATAACCATCATGCTGTGATGCCTCTTATAAAAAAGTATAACAATAAAAACAAATCCATGCCATTTCAAAATAGAGGCTTTAAAAAAATGCTGACCTCTATGAACAGATTTTAATAAAGAAAATGCTAAATTAAGGCCAAAAATATTTCACCCTGATCAAACTATGAGCATAAATAAACCAAACACACTCGGTTAGATAAGTGCATTACTGTAACTTTTAACATTCAGTCATTAATCGCCCAAAGACAAATCCAGTTACTGAGCAAATACCTGCAATCATGACATCACAAAATAGGGAAAACATGGTTTGATCAGTGTCGTTTTTTTAGAGCAGTCTTAATTAGTCAGCAGCAGCATGAACCGTTATGATCTACTTATGGGGAGTCTAACAAGACATTTCCTCAAGAAAAAGACAAAAGAGGCCCATGTTGCCAAACCACAAAGCCGAATAATGCCCATATGGGATGCACTAGTGCACAGTGCACAGGGAGCACATACATCTGTAAACAAAGGGAAAGTGAGAAAGCAATCATGTACCCACCTGCTACATCAGAGTTGCTCCTGGATTTCATGGGCTCTTGGGTCATGCCCCACCCTGACTCCAAATTATGCACATCAGAGGCTTTTTGAGAAATCCTGCAAACAGATAAACAGAGAGACTGAAAAAAACATCCTTTCCCTATGTGGAGGTAATGACAGCCATCCTTGCAGCACTCCACTGACTTTAGAGTGGAGTCATCACATGATTGTCTGTCTTCAAGACAGACATGTCATTTTTTTGGGGTATATTATCAGACTGTGAGAAAGCAGATTCTACACATTGTTGAAACTAAGATTAGTAGTATATCCTACACTAATAGTTAAGCACAGTGGTGGGGCTGGTCAGACTTCAGAGTAAGCTGGACTGAGCAAAAAACAACAATTTTGAATGAAAACCTAGTCGAGAGGACCTCTGACAGGGTTAAAGCTTCACCTTCCAACAGAACAATAACCTTAAGCAAACAACCAAGACAAAACAGTGGATGAATATCCACGAGAGCCTCTGAGACCTCATTTGAACCCAATTAAACATAACCTGAAAACAATAGTTCACAGACAGCTGGGTTTTACTCAAAATAAACAAACAAACAAAACAGGAGTAAAGGATCTCAATATTCAAACCAATATGACCATTTATTTTTTCTTCCTTTTCAATTAATTTATCATTTTAGTGCAACTACCAGGTTTAGCACGACTGCAGCATGACTATAAAGAAATGAAGACTTTACATATGCACTGTAAGATGTTCTCCAAGACACGTCACTTTCAGTCTGTGCATGCGTGAGCGCAAATGAAATTATTGATAATGTATGTATTTTTTGGGATAACTGTGGTCAGCCTTTGACACGCTGCAGTCTCCCTCAAGGGGTTAATCCTCCCATGCTCATTTGTGCAGCCTCGAGGATCTTGAAAATAGATGGCAGAAGTGAAAGTGGCACAAACTTCTTTGAAAATGATGGGAAAACTTGGATAAGTCCTCAAGAGGGACATGAGCTGTCAGCAAGACAGATACCTCGAGTCAAGCAGGGATCTTTCATTAATGTAACACAATTCCTTCACCATCTGTTTAAGCTGACATCAACAGGGTCCTCTTTAAAGCATCACTTTTGAGTCTGATGTGTGAAACCCTCTCCATGGCATTGCTTATTCTTTGTCTTCCTAGAACTTATTTTATTGTGTTCTTACAAATACAGTACATATTAGTTCATTTGAATTACTCTGCTTTCCACTATACATTTCTTTGTTTGTTTTAGCATCATCTAGTTTTCCTAAGTTTCATTTTTCCCACTTATTTTTACATTATTTTAGAGAGGAGAAGAATCCCCTAAACATGCCATTGTGTGATCTAAGGAGCTAACTTAGCCATGAAGTATATGCTTAGTATGTACTCAGTATGGACATTTTATAGTTCATCACATTTAAATGAAAGCCATTTATTCGTATTAACCATGTGTGACCAAAGTAACAAAATCAAATCTTGCAGGAATTTATACAAACCATGTGGACAAACATGTGTAAGCCTACGTCTGAAAATTGCAGCAATCTTTTCTTACAAAAAGTGTGTCAAACCACTTGAAAGTATGTACATGAAAAATATCATAAACTGCACCTTCTGACACATGCAAAGAAATACAATTCAAAACTATTCCAGGTATTCCAGCTTCAATTCAATTGTCTGCCTGTGTAAAGTTCCTGTGTGTCCAACTATGATTAAAATATCCCTTACCAGCACACTGACTGATCACAATTGTCTAGCACCTTGCTACCCGGCTCTATCAGTATTCATGGCACAAGGCAGAGGTACTTCTTCAAAACAAAGCAACCACAGCAGAGAAAAGCTCCTCCAGCAGACTTTAAAGCTCACGAGAGGCCAGAAAGAGAGCTAATTTGTCATAATCAGTTACGGTTGTATTGATGTCAGAGCTAAAGTAATCATCACGCCCACTATCTTCAGAGGCGTCTGGCTGAGTGACAAGGGTCTAAAGGGGAGACGCATGGAGTTGGAAAGCAAATGCACTAATGCATGAGACAAGCCTAAAAGAGAAACGAGAAGTAGAATGCAGAGCATAATAAGAGAGGGTAGACACTAATTAAGTTTGAGAGGTAAATCTCAATGTGAAACTTTATTCTAAAAGCATGTCTGATAAAAGTGGCCTCTCCTTGAATCTTTTCTCTCTATTGTTCTTTGAGTGGCAGTCACTTAAATCGTTGGTCATGCAAGATGGAGGGAAATGTCCAGAAAAGCAGACAGGCATGCATATGGAGACATGAGAGACATGGTGTTCACAGTGACAGCTGTGATGTGGTGATGTCTGCCTAGCAGCAGACCGTGGTTCCAGACAAGGAGGAGACCTAGCATTGCAGTGTTAACCCAATGCTTTACTTGTCCAACCCTGAAACACACTGTTTTTTTATGGATTGTATGTGTTATAAGGACATGATCCCACTGTGTTTTAACAATGTGATCCATTTTTTATATGGAAAGGATGGTGATGTTATAAAAAAAACACATAATAATATATATTTTTTTTTACCTTAACTACATTCATAACTAGTTACATTTTCTAATTTCTGCCAACAGTGCCAAAAACACCGTCAAATTAATATTCATATCTAAGTAACTTTAGTTGTATGTACTAAATTAGTTCTAATTTTAGTACATATTTCTTTTTGTCACTTTCCACATAGATACCAGCAAAAATACTATCCTTTTCCCAACTATAAACCCACTCCAGACTCCATTTCTGGTTGCATTGTCTGAAGCCCAAACTCTAAATATTAGCCTTGCCTTCCAGATGAGTCTGGTAAGTTGGTTGGACTGTGAATGATGAACTGGCCTTTCTCATCTCGTGCAATTATTATGTCTGAATGGCAGGAATGCAGGTATTTTTGATTGATACATAACTGCAAAAGTATGCCTGTTCTCAATTTGTCTACATCTAATCTACATCTATTAATGGGAACTGCCAATTGCATTACTGTCCGGCTTCAAAGGCTTCACCATTTGAACAGGCACTGTTGATGATCCCAATGGTCCTTGGTAATTCAGTCTTTAATAACAACTCAAAGTATTGCTATCTTTCATAATCTAGAAAAAACTGCAAAGATACAGAAGCAGAGATATCCATGAACTGCTGGCCAACCAACAATCATATGTACGTGCCTAACTCAACTGCAAAAAGTACCCGGCCTTTATTAGATATAACTGGCACACTATTGTATATTTACTGACTTTTTATCGTTCTTTGCAGTGAGGAGACTGAGAGTATGTGTATATACTGTATGTATAGTGATGTTCCTGTTTTTTTAACATTACCACTACTGCTCCAGTAATTTATCTATCTTTCTAGTTTCAATCTATGTTTACTCTCTGACCTATTCAAGTAAACCCACAAATTACAACATGACAGGATATGGTGCACCATAGTAAGATATAATTATGTGCAGCTTCAGTAGGAGGCAATATACCGTGCTACAATAACATCTTAAATCTTGCAAACATTTGACTGTCTGGGAACCTGAAATACATTACGTCATGGCAGTTTACAAAATAGGTGAGAAATCGGAGGGGTAATGAACCAGCAGGATTGCAAACCCCTCTAGGGATTCTTATGGTGTGCCTGCAAATATAATTAAAAAGTCTGACCATTGGAATATTGTAGATTCTAAAGATGTTGTCAGATGTTGTCACAGACAGCTTTACATGTTTAAACATTTACAGATGTGAATTATTATTTTTTGCACTGAGAGACCCCAAAACTCTTTGGTTTGCCTGTCTGATGCCAGACCACTCATATAGGAAATGGACTGAAAGGATGAATACTTTATTCACAGCAGTCTGAAAAAGACAGGTAATTAAAGATTTTAGCGAAGACATAATACCACGCTGTATTGTCATAGTAATAACGTTCTGAAGGACTGGATTATGAAAATGGGAACATAGCGTTTGACCAAGCACATTCATGAGTATAAAAACGAGTCAATTTGCAGGACAGAACTGACCTTCAACGTGCACTCTTCAAATATGGGCTCCCCTTAGGGCAGACACAGACGATAGACATATCATGCTGCCTATGATCGATAGCTGTTATGCAGACAGACACGATCACCTCTGTCTTTTTCAATTATATGTTTGTATGTATGTGTGTGTACTTGTGTTTGTTGTATTTTCTGGCATAAACACTGGCCTTTTCAGGATCCGTATTCCTCACAGAGACCAAAACCTGGTCCTAACAAGGCAGAATCAAATTTCTGAAGAACTGGTTACCTCTTAGGGCAAAGATTTATAATGTGGATGGGTTACGGTTATGGTTAGGTATACATTTGTTACGGTTAAGGTTAAGGGTAACACTTTGTTTAGAACATCCAAATTAATGGAATTCAATGCAGAGTCCTTAAAATGATAGAATATGTGAATTTCTGTGTGTGTGTCTGGCTGAAATAAAAAATAATATGGCCTGGAAGTTCCAAGGGGGGTTAAGAATGGGGGACCTTCAGACGCTGCCAAACTGGTGATGGCTAACCAATCGCACATCTTACGGGTCGACAAACAACAGAAGAAGGCAGTGATCATGTAGCAAGTGACAGTAACAGTGACAAAGACAAAATTTCCAAGGTCTGGGTAGGAAGAGCTAGAAAAGATGTGGGGAGTAAAGGCAGCAGTGTTAATGGGGCACTGGAGGCTATGACCTACAAACTGGGAGAGTGACATCAGCAGGTTCCAGGTGCAACATCTGAAATCTCTATCAAGACAGTAGCACAGGCCTAGAAACAACGAACATACTGTGCAGGACCCTCAAAGTTCTAGGCCTCTGGCCTCTGAGGACCTGAGACTGACTCACACCACCCACAAAAGTGTTATTCTTACTTGAATAAAAGACAGTTTTACTCAGCTTAGCCTTAACAATGAAAGGTACATAGGGCTGTCGTTTGATGAAAACAATTGCTATTTACTCAATCATTTGTCATATATAAAGTATGTAATAGTGTGAATGGTTTATCCCCTGTGCAGTACATGGAACTTGTAGGCACATATGGTATGCATTATGAGAAAAGAACAAACCAAGGCCACATTAAGAGCCATCAAAGCCAATCAACGTATGCATAGGATTTTTGTGTCCTCAATATTATGCTGCTCCTCTGTTTCACTGCAAACCACTGCAGTCTCCAGTCTTTAACATCAAAGTGCACTGTCATGCCCAAGTAACTGTCATTACTTCCAGCAGTCCAGCGCTCCCCTGTAAGAGCTATGATGTTGGCTTGCTCAACCATCTTCACATTCTGTGCCCTCTCTCTTTGACACGTTTCATTGTCCATCTTGTACTGTAGACTGGTCAGCTGTATCAACACTAAGAACAGTATTGGATTACTTTTTGAATATAACAAATACTTCAACATGTTTATAGGCAGATGTAAGTGGCATTAAGTAGAGCTATAGAAGCTACTTATCAGTGGTGGCCCATCCATAGAGGGCACTAGAGTGCCACCCCATCAGTCTGAAGAAGATGAAGATAAGAATCATCTAATATAATTTATAAAAACATGGGAAATTTAAATAAACAAACAACACATTATACAGTCTGTGACTACCATGTGTAATCTGCCGATCAAGTGACATATTTCCGGTTCCTTTGGGGCGCACAAATCTTTACCAGAGACTCTGGCTATAGTAACGCATGCACAAAGGCATGCCCTTCCAATACAAAATATAGGAAAACTCAGCCACAGCCAAGCGGGCAGGCCCAGATAACCAGATATAAACATGCTTTTGTGCACAGCTGCAGATCTGGCAGCGTCACTGTGGACACACAGCTTCTCCACAGCAGGTGAGACATGTGATGACTGAGTCCATCATGTCTTTGTAAACGTTTGTGAACGTCAAACTAGTTTGAAACATCATACTGTCACAGCAAGAGACAACACTCCCACTCTCTCTCTCTCTCTCAGCTCAGCTCCAAAAAGAGCCTCATGTCTGATCTGTAATCGATCGCATCAGCTGTTTATTTCTTTTGATTCGTCTTGTGCTTTTTTTTTTCTCTCTTTTCATTTAAATACACCCCCCAACATTTTTTATCACCACCCGTCACTGCTACTCATACAACAAAAACTATTTGAGATATAACAAGCACTTGCTCTTGGTATGATTTGTGGTGCTGCATGTGACTGCATCTCCTGCACTTTCTACCGCTGTGAAACAGCGGCGTTTTTACTTTAAAATAAAGTCCTTTCTCTCTCTCGCTCTCTCTCATATATAGAAATCCATGATTTATCCACTCCCTTTACTAGTACCACTTGCCTATAGGGAGCTGGCAAAGTTAAGTGAGCTCTCCATCTGTTAAATTAGAGAGTGTCAAAACTTTTAGCTGCCGAGTGATCCAGAGACATAATCCCATGTCTCCTTGGGTAATGAATTGTGCTCATGCTAATTACCAAGCACATGGCCAGAAGTAGCAGTGAGAATGTCCTCATCAAATAGACTTTCTCTTTTGTCATATATATGGCTTCTCACGTCTCCCCGGAGGCTGATGGCCCTCTGCTGCTCACATTCCCCTGAAGGACATTTGTTTCCCGGATTAAACATCTAGCACTCTCAAAGTCGACTTCACACCAACATGGTTCATATTTTACACTGTTAAAATGTTGGTTTTGGGTGATTGACTCAGCATGTGCAGTTGATGGGGAATACTCTATTTTAACAAATGATGAAATGACAACACATGGAAGAAATGGATGTTGAAACACTGCAAACTTTAACCCAATGTTTACTCCTTAAATGAATATGTGTTATGAGTGACTGAGTCAACAGAGAGACAGTGTGGGGGAATGAGAGTGACACAGAAAAGAAGAAACTCCTCAAGTGGGAATGGAGCAGAGGGTGTGATGCTAAACATTCCCTGTAATAGAGGCTGAGGATTAGATGGCAAACTTTAAACTCCTTCACCCCAACACCCTCACACATATACTGCATTTGTTAGAGCTTTATCTGGCCTTTTTATTTGCCTTTATTGAGCATGGCAGAGGCAGCCCGCTCAGTGTTAACAATGTCGGGCTAAAGTCATTTCACACAACACTTCTTGGTCATGTAAGCTGACAACTTTTATATTCCCTTATGTCCTTGGCTTGCTCTGTCGTATGGGCTTATCAGGAGGGTTGAGAGGATCCACCAGTTGGTTTTCAGCGCCAAGATGTGCCACAGAGTGGGGTAAATTGTGTTAATTTCAAGCCTGGTGGAACCATTACAAGGAGGTGAGCATAACTCGTAGTGGCAGACAAAACTGCAGAGAAAGAGAGTGCACACACTGCTCATGGATCCACTACATGCAGCACTGGGTTTATGTGTTCAATACCGTGCATTGGTGTGCATCAAAGCTCTCACATGCAATCTATCCTTCGGCTGACAAAGGGTACGTGCATGCGCATGTGCCTATCTGTAGTGATGACAGTGATTTGGGGAAGGGGGTATAAGGGGTTCATCTGCACAGTCTTTTAATTAACCCCATGCCCCGTTACTATGCACACTGCCAGGAGTTGGCTGACCTTACACCGATTTATGCCGCAATAAAAGTGACAAGGTTATGGAAATAGAGGCTGATGCAGGCTGTGACAGAGGGGTTACTGGACCTACTTTAAACAGGCTGACAGAGGCCATTATCCTTGATGCCTGATGAAAAGGTCTAAGATAGAGATGCCCATTGAATTTCATGCAGAACTGCTTACTTACTACAGGAATGGCAAGCAGATGTTCTTCTGCTCTGTGAATGAAAGACGCTTTAATAGGCATCAATAGGCACATTTCAAAAGTTGTACAAAAAAAAATACTTTCAAGCGATCAACTTTTGGATTGTTTTACTTGATGACTGCTGACTACTTTTTAACTAAATGTAATATTTTGGTCTAAAAATCATAAGCTTGCAGTTGGCATCATGTGATTATTCTTGCCCATCAAGAAGAATCACGGACATGTATTGATTTCAAAAATGTTTTTAAGTTATATATTTTCTGATTAAGTATGGCAAATATGAAACAATTGGTGAGTGACATGTATAATCTGCACTAAAAATGTTGATTTATAATGTTCTACATTGTTTAAATTGGCTGAAAGGTGACATACTTCCTGTCTGGGGCACAGAGATCTTTGGCTATAGGGGGTACTGTACAGGTGCAGTTCACTCCTCTCAATACTGGAGGTAGGCGCTGGCAACATGTGCACCAAACATTGGTTGTTTTGTCAAGTTGCCTAAGATATTGAAGTGCAAGGGAGAGTTTGAGGAGCCTTGCTGAGAGACGAGAAGGGGGAAAAAGATAAAGAGAAAATGGAGAAAGAAAACTCAGTTCTAAAAACAACACTGGTTGAGAGGAAATCACTGCAGCTCACTTTTATAAAATTATATTTTGATTGATTTATCAAACATTCCTCTCTTGAAAATGTCTGGTTTACTATCTGAAATGAAATGAAATGTCTGTAACAGCGGTGTATCATTTCTATAACCTCCAGACATGGCAGTAAAAAATAGTCACAAATGTTGTATTATTCACAAATGTACTCATGTTGGAATCATGGGTTGGATAGTTTGTCATGCTTAAAAAGTGGGTGCCTGTATAACATGTTTTGGAAACACTGTCACATATTACTTGTAAGTTACTGATGAGTTTGCTTAGTTTAGTTTTAACAGTTAGTTTTAATTGAGAAGTTATATGTTTCTTTGGTAAAAGAATACCATGTGAACATTGTTCGAAGCAGAATATTACGATGTCAGAAAATGCACTGGTGTAATGCACATGCACTGGTGATACTTGGTTACAGCACATATACAAATGTTTAAATACTGCCTCCTCCAGCAATGTGCAATAGCAACAATGAGTTAACTAGCTTGCTGCTCAGGTTGCCTGAGATCTATGAAGTTATATAAGAGAAATTAAACCAGCTAATGTTCAAATGTAATAGTGGTAATGAGTGAGTTCATACTGTTTTTGCTTGAAACTTCAATTAAACATTATCTCATCCTATTGATTAATACATCTAAAAACCTTCTTAATGCAAAATTGCCCTTGCTTCAGTGTGACATGTCCTAGAATCTATGGAGTGTTGTTCCCAAATATATTTATTGTAAAAACAAGACATGCTCACCAATATCAATGTTCAATTGCTGCAATGAATTATGAAGCTAACAGTATTTTCTCACTAAATCCTTTGAGTAAACCTCTTCCTTCCTGATACAGTATGTCCTTGTTTTACTTCTTCCCGATTCAGACCCTCCTCTCAAAAGACAGTGGGCACATACATTGTGTGAATCACTTAAATGGAGAACCTGCCATAACTCTATTAAAATCACTGTTTATCAATTAAATCCAAAGTAGAGCACAGTAATCCAATTCAGTTCAGGAAAGGTTGTGGCTGAGTGGATTCAGCAGAGTGATGCTGCTTGATTTAACAGTGTTTTCAATCTCTCTTTGTATTGCCAAATTAATTTAAAAAAAAAAAACAATGTGATATAGACCCATTCACCAGCACATAATTATCATGTCATTCCAGTTAATTAGCATTCTATAAGGACCAACAGCCCACAAGGTAACTGCTCATCAGACAGTAGGGCAGATGACTACATAATAAAATGACCTGAGGGAAGCGCACTTGGGTCATAAGGTAAGTTTTCTTCCCACTGAAGCAGCACACAGTAAGTCGGAGGTTCATACTGCATTAAAACTTCTGAAAAATACAGATTAATTCATTAATCATATTTAACATGGTCATAGTTTGAAATATGGGCAAAATGTACCCAGTAGGACATAAAGTAATTAAAAACGCTGCAAGATTAAATGGCTTCATCAAATAATGCAATTTATCTACTATGTTTTCGAATGTAAAAAGACCTTGGGCTGCAGTTGAAAAGAATAAAGATAATATTTAATGTCATGGTAACTATGCTTTTGTCCTTTTAGAATGTGCCTCAAGGCATTCCTACAAAAAATAACTCGTAATGGGTAATGTTTTGTTGTTGTTTTTTCCAAAGAAATGTTCTGTGATGTCACAATTTTGCAGACTGCAGAGCAAGTGTGCTCAAAATAAACTACATGTTAAGCTGTGTCCAAAATGTTTAATGACACTGCTTTTCCTGTGGTCCTCAGCAATGCATCCACCTATACTTTGATGTTGACTGTGTCAACATATTTGTCAGGAATAAAACAAAAATGAGGGGTAATTATTCCATTTGATTAATAAATTGAGTCTTTATTTAGTGAAAGTAGAAACTTCAACAAAGTGGAGCCAAGTTTTCCTAAATGAATACTCATGAATACAAAGTCAAAATCGTGTCATAGTGTTGAATTTTTTTGTTAATCCTTCTGTGAACCAGAACTTCATATTTGTCATGAATTTATCAGCTCTCTTAAGCCACACTATCCTATCAACATGAACAGGGTATAATGCAACCAAAGTTATTACCAACCGCAGCAAACAAAAATCAATAACACGAAAGCCCAAGATCAACCGCTGGGATCCAATGTGCCTTTCTGTGTTAATAATCAATCTGCACACTGGTGATTTCAGTGACTCATGGCTCTCCAGCCAATTAGTTAGACAATAAAATGCCAAATACAAAGACAACAGAGCAGAAGCTCCACTTGAGTCACACATGCACACGGTCACCAGAAGGCAAATTCAATGCGTGCATGTGGAAATAGTCACATATTATCCATGTCCTTTTGACAAAAAGAAAACCCAAATATTGATGCACATACTTCTTTAATTGTACAATCTCATTGGTTTGCAATTTAACTCTTTCCAGACATGCCTCTCCTCCTGTCTGCAGAGATTCATTTTCTTTGCCTTTTTTGTAGCTATGTGAATAGCGTGTGGTAGTGTTCATTGATCTGCTTCACATTAAGTCTGGTTGTTGTGTTGAAGACTGGGCAGGATGAAGTGGTTTATGTATGGAGCAGATGAAATCATCAAGGGAAGAAGAAGCTATTTAGCTACATATACTGTATATGACAGAGGAAACATGATGAGATATTGCCAAAAATCAACACACTGCGCTAATGTACATCCATGGATCCCTGAGCCAGATGGCCAGCATGCTGCTGAAAGGTAAATATCACTGCTCAACATGAACATCTGTTCATTACATTGAAATGAATACATATCCAAGTATTAATTATGTTTAAAGAAAAAGTGTGTTAGTTGCAAGTTGCTGGAAAAGTTAAATAGATACACTTAATGTTTTTTTGTTTGTTTGTTTGTTTTCAGTTATCATCCTGCCAATTAAAATGTACATGCAGATAGTGACTTTGACTTTTCCTTCACTGTGTGTAAAACAGGGTGGCGTCAGAGATGTTTAATTGGTGGTGCTTGATCCTTGACTGGCGGAGCTCTAAGATATAGCGACACACAGTCGGCACATCTCCTGTGCACATGCACAAGCGTGTGGCCACATGCGTTATAGGTCTCCAAGCGTCACAGACGTGTACTTTATACCTTATTAGTCACTCAGTATAAAAGAGAACGCACACTAATATCCAGATATAGATAAATACATGCACATTTCTAATTTCATAATCAGATCACACGCAGCCTTCGGTGAGTTCACATGCACAACACAGATGTAACACCACAGAGGCCTCTAAATTTCAACGCAACTGCACAAAGCACGATCAAACTCCCATGATCATCTCATGGTAATCAGACACCACGACATCCAGACTACTTCAGGGGATGGGAGTGTGAGGAAAGGCCCACTAGTGAACTGTCAAAGACCTTTCTACTGCTGCAGAAAAGGGGAGTCAGAGACTGTGTTTAAAAACATAAGGACTCCACCTGGGCGGTCAGGTGAGTGGTGGCACAAAGAAAGTAAGCCCGGGATACTGGGCTTCTCTTTCCAGAACTGCTCCTGTACCCCGCTATTACATCCAGACAGCACAACAGCTCCATTGTAACATTGACCAATGCATTTATTTACATTAGTATTGCACTGACTGAGTGTCATTTCATTCATTTTCAGCAGAGAGGCTGCATCCAACATGTTAGCTGGGGATAAAGGCAAAAACTCCACTAGCACTGTTTTGTTGTGCAGAGAATGGACCACCACTGATATTTGCTCTTGTTTGCTAATATCCTTGCTCTCATCAACCATTATAGCAAAATGTCTAGTTTTCTTTATCTCATCACTAACATGTTTCCTCACCATGTCAGCCATAATGCCAAAATTGTCATTTTAAATATCATGGTGGGTGCGTTTGATGGGTTTTTACATATTTTGTTTTGTCAAACATGGCCATCATATTTAGTAGGTTCAGAAAGTGTTCTCTGTTATTCGTCTGATCATGCCCCACTGAGTGATTCCCTGGCATGCTGTGTATTGCAGGCTCTCTGTAAGTGCCTTCATATATTCCAGATTTTCTTGCACCAACTGAGAATGACCAGTGTCTCGCATTTTATACATTTTTGACCCATCCTGCTTTCTTTTGCGCCAGTCATCCCTGGAAAACGTGTGTGCAGCATTTACGTTATGGGCTCTGAATGATGCCTGGGCTTTACGCCAGTTCTGAAATCCAGCCATGGTAAAAGCCATCTCTGAACCAAATCTGTGATTGCCCGGTGGAAAAATGTCGGCTGCATCCATAATTACTGAATATTCCAGCCAGCTAAATAAGACCATACATGATTGAAGCTCCTTTGCTAGTGTAACAGAGTTTATTCCACTTGCCATAAAGTAATGTTAATGTTTGTTCATTTGTGAGAAGTATGGCTATTTGGCGCCCTCTAGGTAGGTAAATTCCACAAGTGCCTTAGGCTATTGCCAGTTCTGTGAGAGGCACAGACCCACAGCACTGTGTACAAATATTGTGTATTAATCACTGTACGTTAAAATGTAAAAGCATATGTGCACTGTGAGCTGAGAACTGTCAACCACAGGTGTTAAGAGTGAGTTGTTGTGCGCTTAAGTGATAAAATGTCCGCATATCAGCGAGTTACACGATGTCAGTAAGTTGGCTAGCTAATTAGCCTTTGTGCTAATACGCGTTGCTGTTCTGTCGTAGTGCTGCGCAGAAACTGCCATGTGTCAGCTGTACGAGACTGACCAGTGCACATTCTGTTCCTGTCCAGCTAATAAACGGCGATACCGAAAGACACTCTTGTCTCCTGCTCGTCTTTATTAAAATACACAACGCAGGGTCAGGAAAATCGCTGTGCAAGGTTACACTTGGTACCAAAGGTTCTTCATCTGGACTCACGGAAATCCAAGGCCCACAAGCCTTGGCTGAGCTGCTGCTACCATTAGCCCCACTGAACCCAAACGAGGGCACTTAGTTAGAGTTAAGAATCGCTCCATTTTGTATGCGGCAAATAACTTTACACTGAAGTCCCTCTCAGATTCACACTCTCGCATTAGTGCTTGCACATAAGCACTGAAATTCAACTTCAAGGGTAATAAGAGCATCACCTCAACAACTATAACATAGGTGTATTTCATATCAATAGTACAATTCGGGCCATTTTAATACAAAAATTATAATAATAATCACGTGAAAATCTTATTAGACAATGATAAACAAAGTAAAGTTGATCTACTTAACAGTGATGTTGTGCTGTTAAATTGCAGGACCTAGCATACTTTCTGATTTCATAATTTGAAGTGCACTGCAGGGTATCAAGACATTCTGAACTCATTGCTGTGTTTGGTGATTTAAAACCTTTTCTGAAAGGAAACATTCCAATTAGTAGTAGCTAGTTCATTTGGTTCAATTTATGATGGGACTAAGTCATTTCTGGGGACAATATAGTGATTTGAGTCCACAATTAATTAATTCATGGGGGAAAAAATATGATCAGGACTCCCCACAAGATAAAATCATCCCATGGACTCCCTTGCATATTTGCCATGGATTAAACTATCTGACTGACTGACTGACAGACAGACAGATAATAATCTATAAAGTTTTTACAAATCAAAAACTTATTTATTCTTTATTATACTCTCAAACCTTTTATATCTGGAAATGTCAACCTCACCTTTCCACTGGATGTGATGATCCATGCTTAGGTGTAAAAGCTGCACTAAAAGAAAAAAGAAAAATGGCTTCATTTTATGATCATGTCACATCAACAACAAGCAAAGGTCACTCCACAGCAGCTGCTTTGTTGAACATCACATCAGTTTGGACATAATTAAGTGGTTTAGCTTTAAACAGAAACCGCTCCAAGGACACTGGTGACATTTTGGTGTTTCAAGCGATTGAACAACATCTTGTAGAAATCTATAAGGAGGTGATTGATGTTACTTCCAGTCATTTTAGTTTTACCTGAGTCTCTGTATAAGAAGAAACATATCCTTTTTTTCAGTCATTTGTTAAACACATTTAAGTTTGTTGTTGCGTCTTCTCTTCTGTTTCAATCCAGCTGTGTCACAGTATGATGAAAATATAAATGTATTGCTAAGTCAACAAAAACAAATAAATTACATCCTCGATGACGACAGAGCCCTGTAATTACAGTACATTCATGTCTTCACCGAGATGAAGGAAGGGAGAAATAAAGAAGAGTTTTTACAAATGTTTCCATTTGAAATACAAATTGAATAGATTTGGCCACGTTCAAACTAAATTTGACTTGACCAAATGACCAGTTGTCGAACAAAAAAAAAAACTGCACGTAGGAGAACAGATAGAGGTTTCCCCTTGGCTGATTCCTCAAGTCTTAAATAATAAAATTTAAATGACAATGAAAAACAAATTCTGAATTTAGTAGGAGTCTGTGAAAAGAATATTTGTTGAAAGGCAATTGGTCAATTGAAATTACATTATGTTATGGAACATTTTTGGTGTGCTACAACCCAATGAAAGATACCTATGCAGCACAGCATTAGTAATAAAAATAATTTGGAAATGACTAATAAAGAAGTCAGCTTTACAACCATTTATTCAAAAAACATGTACCAAATCATATGCTGCTTGAAGACATTTGAAAAGTGAAGTATTCTCAGTGTAAAAAACTACCAACAAAGCTTAATCATGACAGTAAATGTTTCAATACACAATATTTTGATAGTTAGTCTAAAATGTATAAAATAAATAAGCACATTTAACTCATTGAATCGTTGTGTGGATGTTGTTTTACACTGCCATATGTCTTAGATAACAGTTTAGAGGTATAGTGTGTAACATTATACACCCTTTTCCCAATATACATCACCTCCTTTCCTCCGTGTACACTAAGTCTAGTAAGTACAATCACGCTGGTCCCTTTAGTGGATTAGGTTGATATCTGCATGTTTTTGAATTGTGGGAGAAAGTCAGATTACCTGGAGAGAACCCACGCACGCACGCACGCACGCACGCATGCACGCAGGGGGAGAACACAAGGAATTGCCATTGGTTCAACTGGGATCTGAACCAGTGACCTTCTTGCTGTGAAGCAAAACTTGTGAAGTAAATTATTCATTTGGAGCACATTATGCAGCGCTGCATATTTCCCTGCATCAAAATCAGCACTAATCACGAAGGTTGAATTTGTTCGGACGCTATTTATCATCTATTTTACTTGAAATACTGAATTTCAAAAATATTCTCATTGTATATTGTTATTATTGTTATATTATTGTATATACACACACAAACACATATATATGTGTGTATATATATGTGTATACGTGTGTGTATATATATATACACATACATATACATATATATACACATTGTAGCAATATCTTAGTTGTATGTAATTAGGTTAGGTGGAAAAGGTCTCACATGGTTTTTGAATATGGCACTCAAAAGTAAAATGAAAAATATAAATATAAACACAGAGAACAAAGTAGAATGAACACATCTTTGATTAGTTTATGTTATGTTCCAATGCTTGTTCAAATGTAAAAAAAAAACAAAACAACTGTAGTTTATGCCGACAACAGGAAAATGTACTGTATTGTTTTTTTTTTAAATGAACTTTAATTCATTTAAAAACATAGTTTGACTTCTATTCCACTGTCCCAGTAGCTGTAAGCATTTGTATTCAAAGGGTTTTCTTCATCCAGTGGGAGAAACCGGCTTATAAACAATGACAAACTCTTTAATGAATTATACATTAGGTAGTACTGCTTTAAGAATGCTAAAGATGTAGCAGGTCCAATTCTTAGGCTGATAGGATGCTTAAAGCCAAACATGCTTTAAGACAGAATTCTTCATTTTGAGTAGGCTATTATCAAGCAAAACAAGACATTGTCACAAGTATTTTTGTTTGCACTTTGCTTTCTTTTTGCCACAATAAGGCACACAGCAGTTATTTTGTTTTTAAACATCGTCTGACTTAATTCCTCTATTAGTTAATTAGTTCTTTATCTTTCATCATAAACCCACACATAGTCAGATCATGTGCCACTGCTACAGAGAGCAAGACAGCGACGCTGGGAGAAACAGAGAGAGAGAAAGAGAGAGAGCATACATCTAATTGAGTGTTAATGAAGTGAGTTGCACAACTATATGGTGAAAAACGGGGCTTCAAATGACGCTCAATATCAAGTGACAGAGGGAGGTGCAGGGGAGGCTTATATTAACACACAAGGAACTTCCTTGACACTTTTTAATTGCCACCTTAACCTATGGTGTCAGAGCCATTTAGTCACCACAAAGGCACCACGTGCAAAAATGAGGAGGAGTAAAGGGGGGGAGAAAAAAGTAAGAAAGAAAGAAAAAAAGAAAGAAAATCTAAGCAGTGCACTGCATCAAACTCACTTATCCTCCTTAGCCTCTGACACTGTGTTCCCCTATAGTGCTTTGCCAATAAACCACTAAAACTCCCTCCAGGCTCTGCTACACGCAAGCCCACACTGCTGTTATGACCCCGTTTGCTCTGCATGTGCTGGTAAGAATGGCTGTTAATTGCAATCTTCTGTAATCTCTGTGAACTGTAGACCTGTAACCAGAGGCATCACAATTTGTGGAGAGTATAGATAAACTCACTCATAATGTAAACTGAAAGGAAGAGCTGCTCTTTTACAGTGTCGGGGCACGCAGTATAGAAATAATAAAGTAGTCGAAAAATGAAATCTTGAGAGTCTTTGCTGAACCGTCACATCATCATTATTTCAGTATAACGTTCCTTTACAGTCTCCTTCTTTGCTGTGTACACACAGTTAAATCGATACGAAAAGCAAAGAGCAAGCATTTAAATCACTCGTGAATAAAATGAGTTTAATTTGGAAAAAAAACCCAAAACAATTGAAGCGCATGAATTTTTTTTCTTTAATTTGCATTGTTTCTGAGCAACTCAGCACACAGCACAATAATTAAAAGAAGCAGAAAAGGATTTCATTAACCCGACATCACTCGTTAAAGACAGTGTATGTAAGTTGTTTTTGCCGCTAAGCTTGAATGGGTGGAGATGATGGCCACCAGTCAAGACATTCAGCCATCATCACACGCTTAGGACAACAGGTTACACTCACTGAGCAGCGACTTCTTAGCATAATTACCTCAGTAGAAGCAAATCAGTGCAGGCAAAACAAAGGTTACCATCTGTGTCGCTGTTCGACGGAATGACGTTTGATATTACAACGGTACGTGAACAGCTGTTGGCTGTTAAACGATAGTGAGGACTTAGATAGAAGTGGAACAATTTAGAAAGGGATTCTACTACACGGGACATTCTTGCATTCTTACACACCCATGGCATTTTACTACACAAGAGAAAGTGCAGGCTGACATTTGATGAATTGCCAAATGAGATGTCACATTGTCATTTACACATTGGAGACTACATGTTTGGAAATAGAAAAAAAAAACAAGTAGAGAGAACTGCTATGTTGGGAGTAGGGGGATGGGGGCTGGTGGGATTACCTCTTCAATCTCAAAGCAATCAAGAGACTTGTTCATCATTTTAGCATATTCAATTTTTCTTTATAACCGGAAAAAAGGAGAAGCAATCACACAGTAATGCTTCAGGGAAATATTCAAGTGTCATTTTTTTCTCCCAGTGTAAAATCAGACAACATATTAAAAGACTGATCAAACTAACAAACATTGCATACATAAAAAAAATAATAATAATCAAAATGTCACACTGTTTCTGTGAACAGGAACATGTTCTTCAAACTATGTGCAGTGCAAGAGTGCTGGAGTTCAATTTGTCTTGCTCCATATTCATCTTTTTTTTTTTTTTTTTTTTTTTTTTTTTTTTTTTTCTGGTTAGCCCTGGACAGTTCACCAGACCATGATATTTCCTTAAACTAAATGTCATGAAGGCATTCAAGCATGAAATGTCAGACTAATTCAGAACACAAGAACAAAATGTGAGCTTGCAAAGGAGTTTCTCAAGCCATACAAAGCAATTCATCACAGCGAAAAGGTGGTAAAGTAACGTGACACCAAAAACAAATGGTCAGCAAATGCAGATCAAATTGATTTTGCAACCAAAAATGTCTCAAAAATCTATCTCAATTTCAGTGGAACACTGTTACTCACCAAAATCTATAACCTATGCCATTTTATTATAGGAAATAACGGATTTGATTTTTGCAGAGAACAAATCATTCTCTTACTGGTTTATAATACCAAAGGTTTAGTGACAAATATCAAAAATTACAAGAAAACCAATCAAAAGATCAACTTCATTATTGAACTTTAGTCATGATCATTTGGCAAAATTATCTTTACTTAACATCCACTTAACATTGGACTACTGTAAACAATAAACACACTCCTATAGCGATGCAAAAGTCTGAGCTGTCTCATTCCAAGAGCGTCATACACCCCTACTCTGTCCCTGTCCCTCAGCACCACCTTACAGATGTGCAAGGATACCTTGCACATGGACATTTATCATAACCCTCAACTCAGTCCTTTTCTTGGGCCTAACCTTAACCCACTGCACTACATTGCCTGATAGTGAAAAAAACTCTCTGTTAATGGTCAAATAAAGGAGAGTCTGTGCTTCACTATTATGTCGCATTCCATGTTTTGCAATTATTGCTGAGACTAGCATGTATTTCAAGATAAATCCTAAATATAGAGAGCTTGTGTTTATGTATAACCATGAGATATGTGTCACTGTGCAGTGATGCATCATTATGCTCTAATCTCACTGTGTAAAAAAACAAAAATACAATCTGGCTTCAAAGTTCAAACTTTACTTTTATTAAAATTGCCATGGAATTAGTGTTTGTCATCATTGTCTGTTTCCTTTTTTTTGCCCAAATGTTAAGACAAACATGAAATCAAATCACCAATAAGTAGCAAAAGGTTCTTAAACACTTAAGTGACATATTTCAGACACAGATATAACCTGGTGTGTTTTCACCAGATTGCATTATGCCCTTCGGTTTCTTCCTGAGTTGATGTCCTGTTATTTTAAACTGCGTTCAATTCCATCGCTGTTATCTATCTTGAATATTGTTCCAAATTTTAATTTGCCATACATCATCAATTGACAAAAACGTTTACACATAGGTAAACTTGTTGTCATGCGCTATGCCATATAAATGGCCTCTGTTTTACTCAAATCCCCAACACTTAGTTTGGAAGATCACCTGCTCTAGCATTGCTCTAAAGCTTCCCTTAAATATAGAGGCAACACCAGATGTGTTGGGAATAAATGGCTCTGTCCCAGAGTCATGAAAATATTGTAGCTAAAGGATAAACTCTCATTTCTGTTGCAACTTTATTTTGGCTCTTAACACTACTATGAGTCATAGCCAACCCTAACACAACAAAATCTGAGCAACTTAATAGTATTTTGCCCTCCTTTCCCTCTCTCTCTCACACACACACACACACACACACTCTGCCACTCAAACAGCCATTGTCATGAGTAGCTGAAGTGACTGCGCGACATGGAACCCTAGAAAACTCAGTACTGCTTAACAATCATCTTGCACTTAACCAGGGCCTAATAACAACTATATGCTGCTACACTCAACCAAAATATTTGCTTTTGCCCAGAGGGGTTTACTTGACTGAAATTAAATTTCTTGAAAGATGTAACCTAAATTAACTTAGATAGCTAATTGTATCCCCTGATCAGACATTAAACCCACAAAAAAATGGAAAAGGGACAGACTAGGCAAATTCTAATCAGGATTTATTAGAGGTGCTAGACCGAAATTTATACTTCCTATAGGAGACAGTTATGGTCTAATGTAAAGTGAGAGTGTGCCAATTTCCCAAAGCAATTTTACATCTCTGTCTTTTTTCTGTGTTGCCACTATACCACTGTATGCTGACTGTATGCCATACAAAGTAATGAAAAGCCTTGACAATCACATGCAATATTAGCCACAGACTATCCATCATCCCAAACCAAGACATGCCTCAGGATGTGTGGACTTGTCTATCAGATATGCATGAGTCGGAACATCTGATGAATAAAGCCAGTTTTGTGTGATTATTCAAGACACTTTTTTTAGCTTTTGTGCCTCCAGCTCAGTAAGTTAAAAAAAAAAAAGTTGAATCCTCTCTATAGAGCAACAGCAAAATTAAAATGGATGTGTAACCCACAAGGTAGGGGAATTACTATTTCCATTGTTGATGCTCTATTTAATTTTTCAACTTTATTTGTGTACATTGTTCTGTGTGTATCTAATTTCCATTTAGAAGTCTTTTTGTACCAACACTACTCTAAAAATTAAAGGGATTGACGATTGCAGTGTGCTTCTTGTATTGCACCAAACAGTACAGCATAAGATAAGCTAGTCCTTTATTTGTCCCGCAGTGTGGAAATTTACATCGTTACAGAAGCAAGACAGTAAAGATAAAGATAATAAATAATAAACATGGTTTACCAAATAAGAAAATTACAATATAATAAGATATTAACACTTAGACTAAAGTGTTAATATTAACACACTTAAAAAATAGTTAAAATATAATGTAGAATATACACAGTATGGAAGGAAGGAATGAGGAGCCTGGTTATGTGTGGTCTACTGCGAGCAGTGTTTGTTGTACAGTGTAACAACTGCAGGAAGGAACGACCTGCGATAACGCTCCTTCAGACATTCAGGATGTTTCAGTCTGTTACTGAAGGAGCTGCCCACTGCTGTTCTGGTGTCCTGCAGGGGGTGGGAGAGATTGTCGATCAGAGATGATAGCTTGGTAGCCATTCTCCTCTCTCCCACCATCTCCATACTGAGTATGCATTATCTATGCATATTGTTTTCTGAAAAGAAAGAGCACTCCGAACAATTTAATGGAACAAAAATGGAAGGAAACAAGCTAGTCGAGCGTAGTTCCACAAATATGTATGAATAAATATTATATAATTTGTTTCATCTCTGTGGTGGCTATCATTTGGAGTAGGTTTATTACCCTTTACTGTGCAGGGAAATACATAATACTCCAACAATATTGTCCTTATCAGGGCACACCATGTCTTTAATATGGCTGATGTTTCACAGCTATGATTGTGAGAGAAAGATATGTCAATACTTACAGAGAAACATGGGGGATTTAGCGAATATGATCAAGAGAAGAATTTCTTTTTATAAAGGAGTGGGTGATAACATTTAAATGGTTAATCAGCTGCTTCCCTGTTGTAACTCCCCTCATGAGCCAGGAGAGTACTGAAACAACCAACCACACACTACACTGTTCTCTGTTAAATTAATCTCTCATAGAAGAATTTTTGTTTTTGTTTTGACTGCTTTGTGTGCACAGTTTTGTAAAGCTAAATCTACTTTAAAAAACATGTAATGTTGCAGGTAACAAGAGGAAATGGGAGGAATGGTGTCTTTGACGTTGGTCTTAATACTTAAAACAAAATGGTTCTGAAAATAACCATCATACATAATGCATGTCGCATTTCTACTGCACATGAGTCAAGGTCTCTTTTTTATCTTTATCTCCGGTGGAGCCAGAGGAAAAACAGCTTCCACAGAGGAAAAGCACAGTTTTTCTGTGTGTAGCAGACTAAGGCCTGCTGCTCTAACAATGGCCAATACCAGACTGGTTTGATTTCCCTTGGGATATGAAAGCTATCATATAATCCGGTATTTCCTTTCAACTCTTCCCCAGTTCAATTTATTGAATACAAACAGGGTTCAGATCCTAAATCTCAAAAAAATGAGAGATAGATTTAAAACAATAAACATGTTGAAAATAACGTCTCATTGTCAGATTTACGCTTCATACAGCCAAGCCTAAGTCTGACGATGAGACGTTATGTTCATCATTTTTGTTGAATTGAACTGAAAATGATTTACTGCTGTGGAAAAAAACAAGATGAAAATAAGTCATTTAAAAAAAGAAAATGTGATCAAATGTTATCTAACCTTCGAATGAGATTTTAAAGACAGGTCCACTTGTGTGTACCTGTCTTTAATGTTGTCAGTCAGTGTTAAATACTGAGTCTCTGACCTTTTTAAACATGTAACAATAAAAAATGTGATTTAAGGGTCACGCAACCAATTTAATATGAAACAAACAATCAGTTTATGTGAGCTACTACTTCACCCATGGGAACAGTTTACTCACTTCTGTGACTCTGCAGGGAGCTATCTGCAACAATAACCCTACAATGATGTCATCCATATTTCATCGGCATGGGTTTGGAGTTGTCAAAAGTATAACAGAGTCTGCATCCCATACTGTGAGCATAGGATTTGATGGACATATGTGCTGTCCAGATGAGATGCTATCCAATTCAAACTAAGAATCTGAAAACTATACCCTTAGCTGTGTTTCAGCAGATCCTTGGAAGGCTTTGACGGGCATTGACAGGATCAGACATCATCTGAATTCCAAAACAGACTCTCTGCGGAGATCAGACAGGACAAACTGTCTTATTCCCTCTTCTAATCTATAGGTGGAATTCTTAATACTCATAAGTCAATTATGACATTCTCCGGTCTCTTATTTCTGTACAGCAGATCACACGCTGCTGTTCTGACCGCACAGTGGGTGACGTGACGATCAAGCTGCAGTTTTTGTTGAGTACACACTGGTCAGATAACTGCGACTATAAGGCTGTGCTGTCTGACCAAAGTGAAGCAGAGAAGCTCTAAAAGACAGAATATGTCACCAACTTGCCACTTGCTCTGTTTGCTATTCATGAATTTCCACTTCTCGCCCTGTTTTAATATTCATCCTCAGTGTAATAATCCACAGACAGAAGAGACACAAGTGAAGCATACAAGGGAAAAAGAGAAGCAAGATGCAATCAGCTGTTGCTATGTGCCTCCCCCACAAAATATGTGTCATAAATTACAACTATATGTACCACTATAATTCTATACTAACCCCATCTGTTATGTTTCATATTTGAATATTTGTTTCCTATCCCCAGTTTATATGATAGTAAACCTTAGAAAAATCCTTCCTTCGTCTGAATGAATTTAGCCACAAAATCTGACATAATCCCGTTGCTGATGTGAAAATCTGTTTTTTAAGAGGTTAAAAAAGATCACTAAGTCTAATCGAAATTATTTGCAAAAAAAGGGTTTAGTGTGCAAATATTGTATTTTTAATATCTTTAGTGTAACTCTTTCTTATTGGGAAAATGCCATCCCAAATGAAGCAATCCGACATAATTAATGTTCATATTTGTGGAACTGATTGAAGACAAGAACCTCCTTAGCTAAGACTAAGTTTTTCATAATTGTGTCAGGAAGAGAGTGTCTGCAGCCAGGAAGCTGCTTATTAAAACTGCTCTCTAAATCTAAAATGGACAGGTCCTGGCCTTATTACATCGTGGTTTTAATAAAGCTGTCAATTCTTCAGATTACACCACTGACCCCCTTTTATGTAAGGCTTTTTAATGTTCTCCTGGGACCAGTTGGCTTTATAAAGCTGGCGCCAAACCATCACACTTAATCAAACACCTATGGCCTTACCCTCAATACTGAATTTGTGATGTTTATAAACACAATATATCATTCAAACTTGTTTAACTGCACAAGACA
Organism: Solea senegalensis; assembly: GCF_019176455.1. Lineage (NCBI taxonomy): Eukaryota > Metazoa > Chordata > Actinopteri > Pleuronectiformes > Soleidae > Solea > Solea senegalensis. The sequence goes on from NC_058026.1 coordinate 15,858,032, forward strand.
TTACCGCAAAAAAGAGAATGGCTTCTGTCGAGAACATCAGTTTGTTGTGGTGTTGTTACCATAAATACTGGCAATAAACTTTATTTATACACCACATTTCGAATGGCAGTTACAAAACTCAGCATAAAACATGCAGGAAATGAAGAATAAAAGACAAGCTCATTTCAACCACTGCTGCATTCTGTCAGTCACACAAGCACAAGTGGGCACTTTCATTGACCTTTATAACCAACTGTGGAGACTAAACGATTGTAACTGGTGACCACAAAACTGGTGACATGAGACACATGTTGGATGCTGGGGCTGCAATTTTTCCACGTGTTCATCTGAGGCCAAACTCATTCATCCAGACTAATGGTTTGAAACTGCTGTGGCTAATCTACTGCATGGGACAAATGGTGTTCTGAATTTATTACATTCCCCTGATGGCAACAGTGCAGGGCTCACTCCGTGCTACAGCTGGTATCACACTGTGTGGTAATAGCTATGCTGGATAATCTGAACTGATAGTATTAGTTTGCGGGTAAACGTTTTAATTACAGCTCCACTTTGACTTGTTTGAAATCCTTTACGTCAGGCCCAGGGAGTGAGTGAGTGTGTGTGTGTGTGTGTGTGTGTGTGTGTGTGTGTGTGTGTGTGTGTGTGTCGTTGTTTCAAAGTCTTTATCTCGTCTTCAAAGATGCCATAGCTGCAGTGTGACCTAACTGAAATGTGTGTTGTTGTAAAATCAAGATGTATTATCAGCTTCTAAACTGATATGGTGAATATAAGCTTTTTTCCACATCCATACAGAGCAGCATTAGTGTTAACTTTTGTTTTATGAACGATAGATAGCTTTGTTCAGACATGGTATTGATATATGTCTTCAATTACTTGATCACAAATATCAAATAAAATATAACAAAGCTGTGAGATAATCAGCTAATACCTTGCATTAGATGGTGTGTCCACATCAGCCTCCAGTGACCATTAGTGTTTGGATTTCATCCAATTTCTTTTTATCGCTAAGACCAAATGATGTTGCTGTTTAGCTAATCTGATTATGGCCAGTGGGTCCATTTTTAATATGCATGTGGCATAGAGATGCCGAGCAAATCATGGAATCAATGAGAGTGGTTCTGCTATAAAATAATTATTTGACATACTAAAAACATAACGATGAAAATCAATGCAAGGTGGTCAGTATTAATTGGGGCCACAAATAGATCTATGATGTATTTGTAGAACGTGGCTGCATGTAAGGTGGGTATTAACCTGACTTAATCACCTAAAAAAAAAGCATAATGCCAAGTGGGATTCACTCCACACATACATGCAGTACATACAACCAATGAAAAGGAGGTTCAATGGTATCTTAAAAAAAGTAATTAGGCAAATGCTTTCAGTTAAAACACTGTGATCAGCAAACAACTTTTTCAACATTTGACAGCTACTCTCTCCATGTATCGTTGACATGGACTCCCTGTCAAAAACCCTATGGGAGCAGAAGCTGCTAATATAGTCATAAGATTGCACTGTGCTCTAAATTACATGACATTTTGGAAGACATAGACTAATTGGTAAATTGAAAAATGATCCCTGTCTCTGGCTGGGAAACTAATCTGGCCTTATTAATCGTGTGATTAATGAGACCAACATGGTGACGATCAGGAAAAAGAAAAGAAGATGCTTAAGACCTTGCTCTCATGCTCAGTCAATTAGTACCTAAACTGTTTTTGATTTATCTCCAGACACAGCAAAGAAACAAATTAGCTGGCCTTGCCTTTTGTCAGGGAGAAAATCAGTCACAACAAAAATCTAGCTGCCCTAATCACATCATTTTTAAGGAAGTCACTTCACTTTACACCTTACATGATCATACAATACCATTACAACTTCAAAACACTGAGGGTCATACTGTAGGTATCAATCCTCCAACAGTTGTCAGTTCTTATTCTCTTACAGGATGAAAAAGTTATTTTGCTTTAAATACACACATGAATGCAACTGAAAGTACATGAAATACGCACTTGAATCCAGCTGTGTGCAATCGGCAATTACATAATCAGCTGTGATTTCACATCACAATGGACTAAAAGGCAATATATTTAGCCATGGTAGATACAGCACAGTTTATCAACACTGTATCTGCAAGTGTGGTTATGAAAAGTTCCCACAATACAGTAGCCTAAGACACTGAAGTGCAAGATTCCACCCTTCTAAAGTGGCTGACACAGTTGAGACCAGTTGGCTTATGAAACTGCATGTTGACCTTTTGCTGTGCCCACAAAGCTGTCTGGGTCATATAACGATCAGTTTAATGCAATGTCTCTCCCTCTGAAGAGCCCAAGTGAAGGGTTAACACACTCAGATGAAGTGAAGCATAACAGAATATAACAATGAGAAACTAACAGTTGTTCATGAACACGTCACATAGTTATTTTATGAATCGCTGTCATTCCGTAACACCAAAAACTCATTCGTTTAAATATGTGTGGCTTTTTAATGCAATGATTCCAAATAAGAATATTAAGCAGTAATTGGCCATTGTTGTTACCATGTAAATCCACACATGACACTGTGGAAACCAGGACTTATTTACTGCTGAATCAGTTCAAGGTTTCAGCAATCCACAAAAAACGAATAGCAACGATGAATGTCATCATCACCATCCACTTATCCGGGTCCAGGTCCAGGTCACGGGGGCATCAGCCTCAGAAGAGAAGCCCAGACACTCCTCTTCCTGGCCACTTCTACCAGCTACTCTGGAAGGATCCCAAGATGTTCCCAAGCCAGCTGAGAGATGTAATCTCTAAAAAGTCCGAGTTCCTCACCCATCTCATAAAGCTGAGCCCACCCACCCTGTGGAGAAAACCTATTTCAGCCTCTTGTATCTGCAATCTCATTCTTCCGGTCATTACCCACATCTCATGACCATATTGAGGGTTGGAAGTACATCAGGAACACAGCTCTCTCTTCACCACAACAGACCAGTAACATGACCACATTACTGTTGATGCTGATTCATTTTTTTATGTTAATCTCCCACTCCATTCTCTGAACAAGACCCCAAGATACTTAAACTCCTCCACTTGGGGCAGGGACTCCTCCCCAAACCTGAATTGGGCAATCCACCCTTTTCCAGCTGAGAACCATGGCCTCAGACATAGAGGTGCTGATTCATCCTGACCGCTGCAAACTAGACTGTTTTTAAATTGATAAATGATGATAAATGCTCTAAATTTGACAGAGTTTAGTTTTTGATGATTGGTTTCATGCTTAAAAAAATATGTATACCTAGGTTAAGCAGATTTTTGTATTATTTATTTATATGCTGTTATTTTTTTTTTTTATCTGATAGAGGGAATAAAAGAGAAACTCTCCATTACATCCCCACAGTGAAATACAGCAGGTCTAGGGTCTTGTCTCCTTCTCCTTAGAGTCTTGCTGAATAAACAGATATCATGAAGAAAGCTCTGGGTTGCAGAGTATGAAGTCTAAATCACACAGTTGCTAGGTTAAGTGTCTGGGGAACGACAAAGTCTATGTTGTCTGGACCCAGAGGTCTTTCCTCATCACTGCATACTTCCGAATACTTTTCAATTATTTAAAATCCCCTGTGTTGTACGCTACTTAAGAGTCAATTCTGGAAAACTGTGGAAACAGCCTTAAAAAAAGAAGTTTTCTGCAGATGCTTCAAAATCAAATTCAAAAAAAAAAATTAGACCCCCAAAATTAAGTGACATGTAGAAACCCCAGTCTAACAAGCTGCTCAGCTGCATACATGTGAACACATTTATTAATTGCAAACAATTGCTTTTTTTCTTCTGTTCAACCATTCTTTGTGAATGATTCCATTATTGCCAAAACCCAGTGCAGAGCATCTTAGATATGTACTTCATAAATGTAAGTACAGCCAAGCGTGAGTCTTAATTGTTTAAAATTGTGTTGTTGTATAAATTGACTGCATAATTAGACCTTGTTGTATGAAGCCCATGGCGATGTCCTCTGCCTCTCTAAATCAGCATTATGGTCAGTCCACTTAGCCTTTACTGTCCTACGATGTCGCTCACAGTTTTAGTTTTTTTGTTTCTTTCCATTTTGCCTTGTTTGATTTTATTAAGAAATTAAAAAGTCTATTAATTATAAGCAGTCACAATGCTGTATGAAATTTAAATGTGCCTATGCCATTGTCCTAGGCAAGGCTTCACTTGAGTTTCAGTTCAAACTGGAGACAACCCAAATCGAAATGTGCTTAACACTGCAGGTTAAATGCATTAGGATATCTGCACAATGTGCCTGCAGGCATCTTTGAGCTAACTTTAGTTTGAACCCCAGCCTTCTGTTCTTAAAATAGTGGATCAAATTATGTGTCCAATCGGGAGTGGAATTTTTAATCAAATTTCCTAGTATTTATGTGCATTAAGATTGAACTATAGTCTCCCTCCCTCTGTAAATTGTTTTATGTCTGCGTTGAGTGTGACTCAACATACAACCTGTTCCATTTACCTGAACTAAAATGATCAGTACACAGTTTGTTTGTTTTTACAAAGACCTCATCATACAGTATATTAATCAATCAGACTCTTCTGTTCTGATTATTAATATTGCAAACATTTAATTTTATTATAACTGTGTAATCAGCATTTAAGACTTTGTCATGAATCAAGCGAGCGACATTAGACTGAAATAGTGGTATAGGAAAGTAATTAAGTAAGTAATTGAATTTGTATCACATAATATACATTTATACAAATATATACAGGCTGTTAATAGCATTGTCCATATGAGCCAGTATTACTTTTGCAACCTCATTATAAACACTATTTAACCTTACCTATTTATTCTTCATTCAAACAGTACAATGTGTAAATGGTAGAAAATGATGGAGCGAGTGATATATGGAGTTTGATTCCCGGTTAGGGCATGGTCATCCAGTTGGACCCTGAGGCAAGGTCCTTCATGCTTTATTATACTATTATAATATACTATATATACTATACTATAATACTATATTATTAACACTGACTTGGACGTTGCTCAGTGTTCTAATGTCCGGAAGAGGAACTCACTATCTCAGTTAGAGATTGAAGGTTCAAAGATGGTCAGTGGGGAAATTTCATCATCATCCCCACACTCTGAGATTGGGTACCAAGCCCCAGTAACAACAATGCCCATCAGCACTAGGGCAAGGCAACAAGGTACCTTCAAAATCTCTTTCCCAATTAATGACATCACTGAGACCAATAAACTGATACAGCAGCTCCAGTCGTCCTTGAGGTGCTTGGCTAAAAGATGAACAGCCCGAGCCATAAGGAACAATCCCCTCCATGGAGAAGAAGGCTGGGGGCTAAAATCAAAGTGACAAGAATAGAGGTTAGCCACATATCTGAGCTGCAGAGAGGTGTGGTAAAGAAAGAGCTGCCTAAGAAATCCAACAAGCTGTCCATACCTGAGGCATTAGAGACTGCCAAATAAAGGCTCACAGCCCTGGCTGCCCGCCTAAAGAGATACATGAGAAAGGGAGAGGCCAGGAGAATAAACAGGAAATTCTTCACCAACCCATCCAAGGTCTGCTCTCAATGGCAGGGTAGTAAGACACCAGCAGACATGGACTGAGACTGAGCAATAATACAAGAGCATATGACTGGAGGCATCACATAACTGCTGCCAATGTGTTTTTTTTTTTTCTGAACACAGAAGTATCACAGAAATGTCCCCAATTGTTGACTCAGTGCTGAGTTATAGTCAAAATGAACGACCAGTTGCATGCTTTGTCGAATGATCCAGGAATCCAAGGGTGTAGGTTTACGTATGGACCAACATTTGGAGAAAGCCAGATTTATTAGAGACAGGGCAATGTGTACATGTGCATGAATGCTGTGAGGAGAGCAAGAGTAAGCAAGCAGATTTTACGGGCATCAGTGAACACATCACAGCCGAGCAGAAATATCGCTGTGAGTCACAGTGGAGGCAAGAGAGAGCGCAGGTGATGGGCTGTCCATGCCCGATTGTTTTTGTCTTACTCTGACATTATGCCACCAAAAAAGAGTGTGCCGACCAGTCCTGACCACTAACCAAACATATGCCCTTGCAGGAGACTACAGCGAGAGGTTTGATTCTCATGATCATGAAGTAGCAAGCGACATTCAACAATCATTACATGCGTATTATTTTGTATGCATACTATTTGTATGTGTGACTGAGACTGAGGCATGTAGGACTGAGGCATGTAGGAGTCATTTGACAATTTTACATTGGCTTCCTTGAATTTGACTTTTGGCGTATCTTCGGGGATTCTACAGCTCAAAGCACAATTATCCAGTTTGAAAAAGGTTCATTAGGCAATTAGAATGTTTTAAGGGTGTTAATCTGCATCACTCTCAAAAGGCAAAATGGCCTCACAGTGTGGGGGTGTGTGCGTGCACGGTGCAAAACTAGTGAGAGATGATTTAATGTTTCCATTTGACTGCCAGTCTGCGCCAATGTCACTTTAATTGATTGAATGTATTCTGAACTGCTAACTGAATGTTGAAAACAATGTGTGCAGTGCAGCTGAACAGATCTTAAAACCAGAAACTCTTGTGGCATCCCCTCAGTTACCGTGGGAGCATTTGCTGTCACAGTATTTAGTCTTTCAAATGGGTGTCTGTCGAAGATGCCTCCCTTTTTTCATCTGCTTCACACAGACAAAAGGCTGCGATAACCCTCTGCAACGAAGAAAAAAAAACACTTTGGATATTATTTTTCAAATAAGACTATATGTGAATATGAATAAATTGGTTATATGTTAGCTGATACCTACAGTTAAGGAGTTATATGATTTCTATGATTAAATTAAAATGGTAATATCATGTAACTCAATATAACTAAATTGGCGGAATAAAAGGGACTAAAGAAAAACAAACTCTAGAACAAGATGTTTCATGAATAAGTTCCAGAAAGATTGTTGTCATTATGCAAATATTCTTCGAGGATTCTCACTCGTTATTAGTGCAGTGCAGTTCAGTGAAGCCAAAAAAAAAACCTTTAAAAAGAAACGTATTCAACAAAACTTCTCTCACGTCCCTCAGGGCTACAGTGATGTATATGAGCACACTGTTCTTAACTAATCTCCTTTGGGGATTCTGGGAATCCTGTTTGAAAACATCATGCAATTAAAAGAGTTATTATTATTCATTTTGAATAACTTCGAAAACTTTTGTCAGATGCCTTGTTTTAAAGCACAGTATTTATGCTTAACGTAACCTGGTTCCTGACCTGATTGACTGCCCCAGGACATTGCTCAGGTAGATATACAGTAGGCCTTTTACCACTGTACCTTTGTGCCATTTGAACAAAGGTTACATGTATGTCTGTATTCATCCCAGATCAGCCTGAAATCACCATTTTAATTAAAAAAAAAACACATTCACTACTGCTTTTCTTCTTCTTTTGTTAACTGGACCTTACCTTTGGTTAGCAGACATATTATATTTATACACAGTGTACCGTATTGGCCTTTGGATCAGCACACCCAGATATTTCCACATATATTTCCACCCATGAGCTCCTGTGATCGTTGGATCGGGATGGGTGGATGTGGTTTCTCTTGGCAGGAGTAACAGTGTTGAATGCTAATTGTTTTGAAGGGCACAGGATCCGTTGGTTGTTATGGCAACAAAAGACTGAGTGCAGGAGTGCAGTAGAGATGAGGTGAATACAAGAAAAAATGTGACAGACAGACAGACAGAGAGATAGATAGACCAACAGACAAATAGACAGATACTATATCTAAGTGTATTTATAGTCTATAGAAGATGCTTTGTCAGTAGGTAGATGGTTTTAGGAGTGTGATAAGTTTTTTTTATACATGAGTGCTTTGAATTTTAAATAATTTTGCAGCACAGGCTTCAGTAACACAGGAGGCAGGATCCTAGAATTAGGTTTAGGGTTTGGGTCTAGCTTGCAGTGGGGAACGCTCTGTATCCTAATTCAAAAAGGTTATGATTGTGATAAGACACTTTCAATAAAATAAATACTACTACATTATGTAGCTCACAAGCATATATAAATCTTATTATGGTAGGACAGCTGTGGGTTGTCTCCAACCAGAAGGTCGGGATGTGTATGACCCTAAAGGGTCATACATAGATTTTACTTTCTCCGCTTTCTCATGATAACGAGATCATTTTCCTCCGTTTTCCTGTGATAACAAAATTACATTTGGCATATGGACTCCTATGATAAACTCACACCCTTTGGCATCAGAGTTAATGGGTGCATTGATGCTTTCTCAAGCCATATCATCTGGATGAAAGCGAACGTCACAAACCTGAGGTTGTTGCAGCTTATTTCATCGGTTCTGTCAGTGAGCGCGGGGGGGGGGCTGCCCAAAAATGATCAGATCAGATCTCGCTACCGAGAATGTGCATGTGAATAGATTCCAGTGTTTTCTGCGTTACAATGAAAATGACACCGTTCATGGACCTTGGACCTGTCCTTCAAGGAGGAATTAATGTCAGTCAAAGAATTAAGAATGTCACGTGTGATGGTAATCTCAGGCCTAACATGTTTCATTTCATTCATTATCTCTCAAATGAATTATCTCGTTATCTCGGGAAAAAACGGAGGAAAATGATCTCGTTATCACAGGAAAACGAAGGGAATAAAATGTATGTATGTATGTATGACCCTTTAGGGCTTCCATATCGGGATTCAATTGGCTCCACTAGTTTAAATGCCCATGCCCTTTGGCAAGACACTTAATCCAAATAACAGACCTATCACCATAGAAATAGTAAACCACTTCATAGCAAAACATACATAATTCCAGTCATGACCTAATTTTTAATGCTGTCATAGTCGATAAATGATAGATAAAATTTGAAGTTGAAAACTGAGTAAAGTAGCTGCTATAATAAGCTGCAAAGCTTTCAAAACAGATTAAAAAAATAGCAGAAGGAGCTCTTAAGTCCTCTCTACACAAATTTAAAGTTGTCAGTCAGAAGGGTAAATTAGCCAGGGGCATACCCCAGGACACCACTCACATGTTTTAATGTCTGTTCAATCATATATACTGCTATAAATGTATAACAAGTTTATGTACCAATCTCCTGCCAAGGGGTATAGCTGAGGGTTGATTATTTTGATTGTCTACAGAACATGCGAGCATACAGTAGGCTCTCCTGAGACGGCTGACGCTAAAGTGTTAAAGGCAACGTTCGTCTGTCTGAGAACTGAGCTGTATATCTGTTGTGGGACTGTGCACAGATCAATATTTAATTCAGAAATATACTAGCGTGGAGAGGACAGTCAAAAAAATAACGGGTGTTTTGACGGCCTGTATTCCAACTGTGAGATAGGTCAATGTTGTTGAATGAGAGAGAGAGAGAGAGAGAGAGAGGTGACGGCAAGAAAAAGCATGCAGACAGCTCTCCATTGAAAGGACAGCAGAGTTAATACTGTTAGATCGTTGTGAAATGAATGTCTATGGACACAAACTTGACCCACCAGGAAGTCTGGAATGTAGCTGCCATTTCGCCACAAAACAGGAAGTGCCCTGTAGCTTGGCCGTGCATCAACCGATCTGCTCAAAACTTCACATGTGAGACCAGGGGCCTGCCCTGAGCATTGCTGCATGCCATGACCTGTAGCTTTAATATCTGTTCTTGACTCTTTAGATATTGGATCAAGAGGACATGTAACAAATGTGATTATAGTATTGCTTTTACTGAGCTTATTTTGGGATGCCATTTCCCTTCTCTTCTTCATCGACACAGGCCACACATGTGGGCAGTGAGTAACTCTGTTACTCAGTCCATCAATAACCAAAACTGTTGTGGATAAAATGTGTTATATTCAGATTACACAGATTGACCCAAGACAAAGGAAAACAAAATGATCCCCCTCCAACAATATCAATAAAGGCATTATGAATTGTAGAAACCTTAAGTGTGCTGCCATTGACATGCAGCAGCTTGACAAGTCACTCATTAGCCCACACATTTTTCAATATATGCAAAAATGTGGACTACACATTTCTCTTCCTACTGCTGCATCTTCATATTATAAACATTTAACTTGACACAAGAAGGGCAATGTGTTAGTGAGTTCAAAAGTTACCTGTGGTTACTATGTGTGAATATATATATATATATATATATATATATATATATACATACATACATGGGGGAGGGGGTTGCTGCCACGACCACACCATTTCTACACATGTATATACAGATATACACATAGATATGGCATTAGTTTGCATAACTGCTTAGTGGAGTTCTATTTTTTTAATGTAGGACATTTTCTACTGTAAAATCTTAAAATTGAAATGTTCTTTATATGTCAGAGGCCTTTGTCAGTGCATGTTTTACTGCGTGTTTGCAATCTGTCATAAAAAAGATCTATGCTGTAAAATCTGCAATGTTAATAAAGATAATTCATCAAGTCCATAAATATCTGTGCAGCATATAAGGAAAATGTGGCACTGTCAGTGAACCTTTAATGCTTACTGTGCAATCATCACGATTGCTCAGAGTTTTCCATGCTGCATCCAGTCTAATGAGAATATTCCCTCACTGTGCAACTGTTGCACTTTCTGTGTTTTGTCATCAATTATTTTTGCTAACATTTATTTTGCTAAAATCTAACATGGAAGAAGGCCCTCAGCTCTCTACACTCAGCAGGAAACAACCTTAGCCTAATGCTGACGGCCATCCAGACTTCTCTATCATCATCATGCTAACTCTGATTTGAAGTGGAGGCTAGTGGAGTGAATGTGCACGCAAAGCACTTTTCAACTTGTTAATCTAAACTATTTTATTAGAATCAAAAATTCAAATTATGGAGTAGCCTGCACGTTTTAAATAAGTGCTTGACTGTTTGGCAAGAAAGGCAGCAGAAAACTCTGGCTCTATAAAGTTAAGATTTAATGTCTCTAAAGATTAAAGAGGTCAAACAGAATCAGATATTTCAAATGTAAAATATTGTTGTAGTCAAAAATGAATGGCTGCCATGCAGATAGATATTTTCAACATTAAAATAAGAATACGCTGAGTAACTGATGGCAAATATACAACTTCAGATGACATCACTACAGTCACCTGGTATCCATTAACAATATTAAAATAACAATATTATAAAACTTAAAGAGAAAGTGCATTTACTGTATAAGCTGTGAGTTTGTATTGCAGACATCGAGGAAGACTTTGTTGTTTAATACCTATTGTATGGTTGAGTTAGATGGAAATGCAATACTGGTCATCTCCGAAAAACATTCTCAGACACGTGTCCCACAGCATCTCGACATATGCAACCAAAGTCTTGGTTGCATTTGGAAAATGATACTGTATATTAAAACCCTATCAGCGATGCACTTACAGCAATCGCTGTGCCCTCACGTTGAATGTTGTCTTGCTCATGCACATTTCAAGAACAGCCAGTCAGATATTCTGCAACCAATAAATCACTGAAGAAAAGAACACTCTGAAAGAGTAAATTAAATAAAATGATGTGAAGAGTTGATGTGACAAAATTTAACAGCGCAGGGAGTTTTAATAGGATTCAGTCTTTGTTGCTGAGCTTATCAGTTGCTGAAAACAGCCTAATAACAGTTCATGACATCCAACTGATTGGTGGAGCATGAATTAGTATAATCTCCAAAATGTGAAACAGAATAATGACACTGAAAGTGGTCCCATTAAAAATCAGGCTGTTAAATGAAATTCAAATTGTACTTTTTACCTATTTTTTTAGATTGTGGTTTTGTTTCCGTCTCAGGCTTGTTGTCACAGTTATTTAATAAATAATTAAATCGGATTATATGTTTTCAGAATACGTGAGTGAAAGCAAAGTTGTGTTGTATATTTAAAGTAGATTCCTGAAAACTAAGTTCCAGTCAGAGTTATGTAGAGCTTATTTTCATTTTCAACGCATCCCTTAAATTATTCTGCATTTCTGAGGAGTAAGAACATACATAATCTGCTCTCAGTTTGGGGCCCCAGGGGAACTGCTTGCTTTGCCTATTCTCTTGCACTGCCCGCGGATGTCATGGAGTGCCATCAGCTATCTTCAAAGCACGATCATGTTTAGATAATTTGGATATTTTTAAGCCATATCGCCCAGCCCTTGTAGAAACACACTTCAAACACAAACACTTGAATCACTATACAAGTGTGTTTAGCAGACAGGTCTGCACAACCTAATAATCTGATGAATAGCTTGTAATGAGCAGTGACAAAGTGCCTTCAAATCTATTGGGTGAATAAAAACCTGATGCATTAATGTACTTTAGTAAATAAATCTTGACATAAATGACGGAGCATGTGGCTTTGCACACTAGCGACTAATAAAGAAGGTAACCGGTTCAGATGCTGCTTCAACCGAGTTCCTTTCCATGTGGAGTTTGCATGTTCTCCCCGTGTGTGACGTGGGTTTTCTCCGAGTATTCCAGCTTCCTCCCAAAGTCCAAAAACATGCAGATTCGGAATCAGATTAATTGGACACATTAAATTGGCCGCAGGTGGTAAAGGATGAATGAATGAATGTTGTTTGTCACAGAGCCAGAGAGTCCTTAGATCTTAAATATGTGAGTTTAGGATAAACTGCGCTAATGTCTGCCTTTTTAATGATTTTTTGATCTTTAAACGTGGTGCCAGGAGCATCACGTCCACACCTCTGGAAACAAAACAATCAGTGGCAAGTTAAGAGATGTGACGCCTGTTCAATTCCTAAGTGTATGCACTTCAAAAAAGATGAAAACTGTGTTATATGAAGTCCTTTGAATTATGACTTTGTGAAAATCGTGATCACAAAAAGGAGGCATGTTACTTTGATTCTTTCATCAACATCCAAATGAATTGAAGAAGAAAGGGCATTGGAATATGTCAGGTATAAAGAAACTACAGAGGAATGATAATGTTGCTACATTTTCAAGAAACTAATAAAAAAGCAATTGCTCTATTATAATGTTACCTGACTGTTCGCATGCTCGTTTATATGTAGGCTACAAGCTAACCAGAGAGACATCGGCCCAAAAAGTCACCAGGTGGCACGTGGATGAAACTAACTTAAGACAAGAAAAAAGATGGGGGTACATCAGAGCCAGAGTGGTGAGTGAAACAGGCAGGAAGCTACATTGCAGGTTTGATGAGGAACAGAAAACCAGTGAGCCATCATCATACAAAGTGAATGCCAGCATAAATCTACTGATACTCACTGGAGAATTATAACAAAAACTACACCCCAGAATATAAACCACACCAGTCCATACCAAAGCTGATCGCACTTCCCCTGACCAACTCATGCATTTTTAATATTTACAACCTGAGTTTTAAAGTAGACAGATTTTGAGATGTATAAAAAATCATAGAATCGGGAACTGACAAGATGTTCACTACATTTCAGTAAGTGGAACAAAATGTTTCAGTCAGTGATAGTAATGTGACAGTGTCGGGATAATAACATAACTGGTATTGTTCATGAAATACAGAATACATAAAAAAATGCATATCGCATTCTGGATTCATCTGCAAAGATTTTTGATTCTTGATTTGTGATGTTTTCACGCGCAGCACCCACGTTGTGTAGGCAGCAAATCGCACGTGCACTCATCAGTGCAGCCGTGAGTATGTTGGTCTTTAGACGAGGTGTGGTCTGGTGCATTGTTGGTGCATTGCCATCTAAGTATTTTCATGCTTATTTAAACAGCACATTAGACATGGTGAGTTCACAAAGCATGTACACTCTGTTTGTTAAACACACACAGGCACAGACCAGCGCTGCTGCTCCTCCTCTTCCTCATGCGGGTTGAACGTCAGTGCGGTTCCTGAGGGTTGGAGGCAGAAGGTCCACCAGCCTAGAACCAGGTCCCTAGTGTGGGGAGGGGGTTGCTGCCACTTAACACCCCATTCTTACACATAGTCTGTGTGCAAAAATATAATATTATATAACCAGCAAAGTGTCCCACATATTAGTGCCCTCGCTACATATCGCCTTGAATGTAATATAGCAATTATTTATCACAGCCGCACATCATGTGAGACTGTGCACTCCTGGCCCATTACCCGAGTGATCCTCTTTTAAACACTGCTTTCTCAGCTGTGATTCTTTATTCTCCATCCATCCTGTCTCTTCTGTTCTCCACTCACATCTGCCCAACCAGCCCAACCCACTGGACCTTGCAGATCCATCTCCTCCGAAGAGAATCATTCACTGCTGTATTTGCCATTTAATAGCAATGCACAGGCACTCCTGGCTTTTAAAGGAAATGACAAGTGAAGTTTTGATTTGCTTACTTCATATTACAAATAGCACTACTACTAATAATAATAATAGTTACGAAAAATTCTGACACTAAATACAACGCCTTTGTGTCTTGTGCCTCACTTTGCCCTGCAATTACGCGGTTGGTGACTTGTAAAAGTGGGGTTGGACATGCCGTAATGAACTTTCGACCATGTGCTGTAGATCACTTAAAAGGGGCCCACCGACTGTTTCAGTCAGCAGGTTTCTCTTCTCTAAGTGTGCAGGTTCTCAGTGCAGTAGTTTCACGACTTAGTGAAATGTGTTACATATGTGTACTATTGTGCATTTACACGTGTTCCACTGTCAGATATGGTCTCTGACAGTGGAACAATTTCAAAATCCTCGGGCCAATATTGTATTTAGCATCCTGTGTCAAGACTTGTGAAATGAACCGGGAGCTGCTCCTAGGAAGAACATTAATGACCTATGACATTTTATTCATGGCTGATTTGTCATCATTATGCTATTTTGGTGTAGATGGATAGGTCAGCGGAACATGTGGTCATTCTTGTCTTAAGTGGAGTAAATCAGCAGATCTTTTGCTGGTAACTTAAGGCCGCTGGGAATATTGCTGGGCATTACTCAGTGGGGCAGCCCACAGCTCCTAATTCTAGGATGGGTCAAATGCGATAAATAATTTCCCTAAGGGGATTAATAAAGTATATATTCTATTTCTATTAAATATTGGTATTGTTGAGAACAGAAGTGCTGCTTTTCTTGCACTACGTGGACACAGTATAGTTTAATACAAGTTGACAGCTTGCATGGACCCTTTGTATGGATTTTTATTTAATGAAATGTCTTCGTATATGATTGCATTTCTAGTTTTTCTTCTTTGCCCAGTAGATATTAATCTGTATTATGATAGAAAAATGTATTGGACTTCATTTCACAAAACTATGACGGTACCATTCATTCATTCATTGTTGTTCAAGGAGAATCAGTGTGGATGATGATTTGTAGCTGTAAGGGAGATGCTGGGAGTTCATGTTCTCCATTTTAGCCAGTGGTTTGGCAAACCGTTGAATGATGGGAAAGCCAGCCACTGAGAGACAGGTCAGTCTCCAGGGAGATTAAATGATCGAAGGTCTTCAGGACAAAAAAGGTGAAGATTCTCTTACAGAGATAGGTGATGAAGAGGAAAGCAGTTCCACCTCCCTTTGCAGCTCACACTGGTGACAGTGATCTAGCATTTCAAAATAACACTCAGGTTGCTGCGCCAAACCATTATGACAAACAGGAGGTGACACTGAGGGAATGCAAGGTGCCATCACATGGCTACTGCAGAAATTCTCCAAGGCACAGATCAACGATGATTCATGGAGTCCATTTAGCATCACATGGACGTTTCATGCTATATTGCCTCAATTCTTGACTCACTGTATAGATTCCCCAGCCATCGGGAGCTGCGGCAGCATCACCAGGGATGATAACCCCTGTTTGCTTTTCACTCACAAACAGGGCCAATTAACAGCTGTAATTATCATAAGTACAGTTGGTAAATTTGAAACACTGAGTGAAAAAAAAAAACTGACATTCTCAGTCTATAAATCCTGAAGACATTAATTTCATGCAGAAAATGATGTTAAATGGCTTGTAGAAGTAACACTCAACTTTGATATGACTGATTCAAGATTCACATCCTTGATTACCATCCATCCACCATCAACCACGTATCCGACCACGTAACCTCAGGCATTCCTTTCCCTGCACCACATAGACAAACTCTGACAATTCTGTGGGAGCCCAAGTCCCTCCCATGCCATGCAGACAGGAGATCTAATCTCACCACCTAATCCTTGTTCTGCCCCTATAGGTCTCCTCCCCGTTGGACGTGCCAGGAAAAACCTCCCTAGGGAGGCACCCTGGCGAGATCCTTACCAGATGCTGGAACCACCTCCACTGGCTCCTTGCCACCGAAAGGAGTAGCAGCTCTACTCCAAGTCCCTCTCGGATGGCTGAGTTTCTCACCCTATCTCTGAGGGAGATCCCAGCCACCCTTCTGAGAAAACCTATTTTCCGGCCCACCATCTTGTTCTTGATCTTGCTCATGATCCATGCAGATTACATGAATTACAGATATAACGATGATGCACTCATCTGAAGTTACTGCTTTCCTTACAGTGTAAAAAAAGATGTTGGTCACAGTATGCGGCTTCCAATAATTATGTTTTGAGGATTTAAAAACTCTTTTGTCTGTTTCATTATAGCTGTGAGGCTGTGGGGTTTATGATAAGTAGTATTCACAACTTTAAAATAAATACGTTCGTAATGATATTTCTCGTACGGGAAATGCTACCGCCCTGAAATCCACCAGGTTTCATGATGTCATGCTGCTTTTTGAGATACAGAGCAGTATAATTCTAAGCTTATTTACAGTAACAAAACAAATCTGTATGTTCTTCAAAACGCCGCATCAAGATGTGGAATTTTATTGTCAGTCTAAGAACAATCTCAATACTGTGAGATGTCCTATATGTATTACATTCGGGTTTTCCCCACTACTAGTTGAGTTGAGTACACATTTTAAAAATTACATTGTTTGCTATTGTAGAAACCAAGGTCAGTGCAGTGTTTATATCAAACTAAAACGTCATAGCTGGAGCAATCGTTGCACTTATTATGGTACATAATAAAAAACACATATTATGGTCATGTATAATAGCATATGCAATAACAGTGTACCCATACGAATATTATTCTGGTCAATAAATATTACGCGTGTCACATCACTGTTTCGAAAAGTGTATATTATGGTGGCTGGTGCACAAGCAGTAGAACACAGCCTAACATTGAATAATTCAGAATGTTTCATAAAAAAAAAAAAAAAACTGAACATATCTTGTACGGTCAAACTTCTCTCACACGTGTGTAACATCCTAACACCTGTTTCATGCAACAAATGAATGAATAGCAACAGCAAAGAGATGTCACCACACTAATAAACTGTTTAAAGTGTGTGGGATCCACAGCACAAAAGTAGTAGGATGGCAAAGAGGAAAGCATCCAGAAACCATTTAAGGGACAAGAAAGACTTTTTTTTTTTCTTTAATCCCTGTGAGGCAAAGGAACTTAATGGAAATGTCCCCTTATCAGGCATAATGCATAGACCTTACCATTGCCTTTCTCCTTCACTTTGATGTTTTGTGTGAGAGAGAGAGAGCGAGAGAGAGAGAGACCCCAAAACGTCTCATGGCATGTACACACACAATCATGCCGCCATTTAGTAGGCAACATTGTGTATTAGATATTTGCTGCAAATATGTGGCCCAGCACAAGTCGGGTAAACAACAAATAATCGATTCTTTGCAGAATATGCATGTTGAAATCACAAAGAAGCCACTCCATGCTCCAAATCACAGTATTTGGGGTCTTAAAAACATAAACTTTGTATTTGAATTTGAGTTGTATAAGAGGAAATTTCCACGGTGCACCAACTCGTAGTTTGGGGTGAGGTGATACCACAGTAAATTAGCATACTGAGTTGAGTTGGCTATTGAAAGTGGTGGTTTTTGGGTTTTTTGGCCAATCAGATGCATGTTAAAGAGGAACCAAATGACTACTTATGCAGTCGCTCATGCATATTAAGTAGGTAGTTATTTGTCAATTGTCAATGAAGATGGACCCGGAAAAACTAAATAGTGGCTGTTACAGTGAAAATCTTTGAGAGTATTTCTTAATGAAGACAGATGCTTCTGGTCATGCAAACATGGATCTAACTTCAATTTCTGAACCCGAACTAGAAGATGAAACTGAAGAAATCGACGGGAGTGAGTGCGTTACACTGGAGAACATCCCTAATCTACAGTTGACTATAGCCCAAGATGAAGACAACAAAGACTCGCTGGGCCTCGCGTCAGTGGAGGAGCTGGAGCGTAAGATATCAGAAGCTATATCTACTGTAACATCTAAAGATGATAAAGAAGAGAGAGAAATGGAGAAGATCCGTAACTTTGAGGAAGATGGTCAGCAAAGATAAACTGCTCAGAGAATACCTAATGAATACATAATGAGACAACAGAAACCCTATGATAATACAAAGTAAGAGGATACACTACCATGGAGAGAGACAAGCCCCTGCACAGCTTGTACCACACAGAAGTGTCTGATATGAAGAAATCCTACCAAGGGCTAGAAAGGGCTGGACTGAAAAACAGCACAGAAACATTGATAAAAGCTGCACTAGATGGACACTCAAGATTTATAGACAAGGGGTCTTGTTATTTTTCCAGACAAAAACAGCATACTGTACATGGAATGCCATAAGAAGCTGGCTGGAATAGTGTGCAGAAACATCAGCGTTGAGTATGGCCAGACTGACAAACTGGTGATGGCTGAACAAACCTGACATCGCACTGGTCCACAAACAACAGATGAAGGGAGTGGTGGTAGATCCCAAGCGACAGCAACATCAAGAAGAAAGAACATTAGAGGTTCTAGACATACCAAGAGTTGAGAGAGGAACCAGAAAAGATGTGCAAAGTTATATATAGCTCCAACATCTGAGATCTCTGTCCAGCGCAGTCCTTGGAACAGCTACGATACTAAGCAGGATCCTCAAACTCCCAGGAGGACCTCGGGACTGAGGAAGATAAAACACCACCTCCAACAGGGGTTTATTATTCAACAGAGGAACGAACAACAACTGAATGAATTAAATTATGGGTTGAATTAAATTATGGAACAGTCTAACAGATGAATTAAAGCAGAGTACAAACATAAATCAGTTTAAAAGATGTATTTAAAATACAAATTATAAATAAATATAAGAATGGAGAACAGCAGTTTAATCCAGGACGGTAATGGAAATGGTCGTGTTCAAAGTCAGACATATTCTTGTGTTGTACTGAGAACATTAAGCACATTGTATAAAATACTGTAAATATGTAAATATTTGGTGATGGGATAAAGTAGTGTATGAATTGAGTTGTGTGCTACTCCGTTTCAAACATGTGACGAGAATAAATGTGAATGTGTTGTCATTGTAAATGTTGCACGTGTTTGAAATGAGAAACTATCCATCTATAAATGAATTAAATATCTCTGAATGTTTGCAGGATGAAAGTGACCCTCCTTCTCTTGTAATTTTACTATTGCCAATAAGTACCTATTTTCTGAATGACAATGACACATTGTGGTGAATACCTTATAAGGAATGAGTCCATAAAGCATACTATAAATGACGCGACCTGAAATGGAGGTTTATGATGCCAGTGATGTAACAAATGTCACATAAAAATGTTGCTGGGATAAAACTGCAGCCTGGTTAAAGGATTATGGCAAGCAAACTGAAAATATATTTAACATCAGTGGTCATCAATCACTCAGTTCCAGTGTCATGGTCCTGTGTTCTCTCTGACTAAGTATTGGCGCGCAAAGACGTTTACAACTTCTAACTTTAAAGCCTTTTAAATTATTGTCATTTCACTCACAGATATTCATCTTACTGAAGTTAGACAGTTTTGCTGGATGCCCTTCAGACTGACGTAAATGATTTGCTCCTTTCTGACTCATTGCAGACAAAAGCAGTAGAAATAGGTTAAGTGAAACAGACAGTGACAAGGCCAGTGCTGATGCACAATACGACAAGGACAGTGAGCAACTGGAATCACAGATAAAGAGCAAGAGATAACTGTTAATAAACATGAGTGGGGGTACATATTAAGGTCAGTGAAATTAGTGAAAAATAGCAACTTCATACTGGCTTTCTCGTTGAGTTATGAGAAAGAAACACAAACTACACCATATACAGCTATTCAAGTGAAATATTTATTTACTGAGTTAGACAGTATTGCTGGAAGCTCTTTGGGCCAGTATTAATGCCCCACAGCAGGTTAAGGAAAATGGAGAGCGAGCAACTGATATCACACATGTAGAGGCAACAGAGCTACAGTGGAGAGGATGTTAAACCAGTGTGTCAGTTATCATGCAAGAGAGGCTGCTGGTAAAAAGGGAGTCGATATTTCAATTCTAACAAAATGCACATGCAATGCAGAATTTACATGGCAAATGAAATTACTGTTTATATTTAAGCATGTACAAAAAAAATACATTCAGCAAAAGATAGCACTGTAGCCGATACTGCCATAAGAGAAAAGATGCAATTAAGATGTGACCAAGTTTGACCGTCTTTGATCAATGTGACTTCTGAAGTATCAACCTCATCTGAGGCGACTTACCGTTTGCCATCACCCCAGTGCGATATGATGGGATGCTGCGCGCAACAAATTACAAATGTCATTATCTTTGAAATGAAGCGCATCACACGACACAGTGTCCACTGAGGCAGGAGATGGACACCCCGAACGATTGCTGGTGTGTGTAATATATCTGTCAGTAAGTGGCGAAGAGGCCCGCTTGTCACGCGGGATGACTTGAATTGTTCCGATGTAAATCTGACAGAGAGAGCAATGGTGATAGAATTTCCTACTGAAAATGTGAGGCAAAGGCAAATAACAGTAGAATGTTCGGAGTGGGAAAAATGTGGGCACATACAATGTCAGTTAAAATCATACACATTTCACGGAAACGTGACGCTGGGATTAAAGTTCTGAGCATGTCTGGAAACGGCAGCTTACATCTATCAGTCAGTGATTGACTCAGAAGTATTAGACCCCCAAGCTGAAGTTGAACTATTGCTTTGAAATAGAGGCTGTTGATTTTTTAAAGGCGAGGCAACTCTGTGTGAAACTCACACATTTAGGCTATAGGCTATAAAAACCTTTTTGAAAGAGGACACAAGGACAAGATCAGACGATGAAGAGAAAGTGTGTTACATTTCCTAAACAGCTGTTGCTCCTTCATGTTTTAGTGAGATTTTTGGATGAACGCCTTATTTAAGAAAATGTTTGAACAATATAACAATAGCCACAGCTCTGGAGTAGTTGGTATCCACAATTACATTAACATTATAGTGTTATGTATATATTTATTATAGTAAAAGCAAGGGAAATACAATTCAGGCATGATGTTCTCCTCTTAACCGAAATGTACGTTTTGATGTACATTTGAACCCAGTCAGTTACTGTTGTGATTTAAGGGACAGTTGGAGAGCATTGGCTTTAATTGACAGGAAACTGTTTGTTACTTGAATTGTTTCTGTAAAATTTTCTATAATAAATGGCCAAACAGCCAACACAGATGTTGGCTGTTGAACTGTTAAAATGGTGCTGGCTCATTTTGCTTTTTTTCTACCATGGTAGTAAAGTCAGATAGATGGATCTAACAGGAGCTTGCTATCATTCGGGAGAAAAAAAAAAAATATTAATTTGTGATTTAGGAGCACATCGTCTAGAAGAGCAGTAATTACGTGTGAGGGAACATAGCACTCTACTAGCGGCTTCACTGTGGGTTGGGCAACCTGCAATCAGTCACACTGCATACTGCATATAATCATCTATAAAACAGACAGACCGCTCCTTGGTAAACTAACTCACAACCTTATATTGCAGGCAGCAAGACTCAAATGTGCTGTAACAGTCAGATTACAAATGCTGATAAAACAAAAATATGGCCTCATGCAAATAGGGCAGCGCTCCATTCACACTGGAAATCCGCACGTATAAATTCTGATTTCAATTCCACTTGACAGTGGCAGCATAATTTCACCATCTGTCAACATGGTGCACTGTCATGATTAGATCGTTCTTCTTATTCCAGGACGCACAAGCCCTTTCCCAGGCTTTGACAGTGACAATGACATTACTGTACATAAGATTATACCATAGTCCCAGAAATAAGTGTTTAGCTCATGAGCAATTTCAGCTATTATAAGACATGCTGAAGAGAAGTAGAAAAAGTGAGCATTACGGTCAATTGAAACATTTTGGCTTCCACCCACATTGAATATCACCCCCTGGTTTGGGCTTGTTTTTACCTGCACCCACCTGACCCATTATGAAAGCCAACCCATTCCACCCGGCCTGCAATAATATTTGTTAATAAATAATGAGAAACTAAACCATGACCCTTAAAATTTAGCAATATTTTATTTATATAGTTTCTTTCTTTATGACATATAATACTAAAATCATTAGGACTCATTCTGACTAAGCGCTCTCCATGGTGCTGATACTGCTGCGGTTCAACAGAAGCCGTCAGTGCACTCTTTCCACCTGCACACAGGTATTAGAAGATGTTAAATAAACAGACAAAGTATTCTAAACTTAATGTTTATTGCTCCTGAACCAAAGCAACACAAACTCTTATTCTACTCCCCCTCATTTGTCTCAACACAAGCACAAAAACAAATACTTTCATTGTCTACCACTTTATCCTCCACATGAGAGTCGCGGGGAGCCAAAACCAATCCCAGCTGACATAGGGTGAAAGGCAGGGACGGTCGCCAGTCCATCAAATGAGCCAACACTTAGAGATAAGAAACCGAAGGACCTGGAGAGAACCCACCGCCCGTGTGGAGAACATGCAAAAGTCCACACTTCCTCGGTCAAATCGGAATTCAAACTGGCGACCTTCTTGCCATGAGACAACAGCGCTAGCCACTCTTTTGCTGTTTGGACAAAAATAAATAATCACAAAAGAATTGTCTCAACAGTGTGTCTTTCAGATTCATCCCATGTTTCTCTGCGCTTCCAGCACATGACCAGCTGACCTGAATGTACCCTCGCTGGTGTGCTGGTTCCTAAAATACAAACATCAGTGTGGCCAGAGAGGCAAGAGTCAACACTCAAGAAGAGTCAGAGGCTTCTTCCCACCACTTCTCTGTCTCACATAAATGGATGTTTCAATCAACATAAAGTGGAAATATAAATTGCATGTGTGCATCTGCAGCTCTTCACTCTTCCACAACCATTCACATGCTGGGGGCACAGCAGGAGCACTTTGATCACACAAGGACACTTCAGCATGTGGACTGGTGGAGCCACGAGCCAGGGATACGCATCGCATTTGAAACAATCTGATAATTATGTGGAATTGACAGCAATGCTTAAATGTCTAATCGTGTTGCTGTGTACAGGGGACACAGATGGCGCTATGGTCCTAAACGCTAAACTTTGTCAAATTTAACTCTGACAAAGGTAATGAAAGGGAAGGTAGCTTTGGCATCTGACAAAGTTCATGTAGTAGTTTCAGGGAAAGGACTAAAAATGTGCAATTGTATGGCTTTTGGCAGCATTCGATGCTATAATGAGTAACTTTTCACTGTGTAATATTCCAAGAGGTAGGGCAAGTTATTAAATAAATAAATTAATAAATAAAACGATGAACTCAGTGAAAGATAGTTTTCCTAATAAAAGCAAAAACAAAATCATGGATTTGTTGACAAGACACTTTCCTCTGAACATGTACAGATAATAGATGGTGGATGGCAGCCTTAAGACACTCCTGAGTAGCAAGATAAGGAAAACACTACCTCGCACTACATCAAAAGTGAGGCTGCTAGGAGAAGTGAATCAAATGGTATATTCAAAGAATCACCTGTGCTTTTGTTCTGTTGCACTGTTCTTGAGACAAGACATCGACTCCTCCACCCAGGAAATGTAGTAGAAAGTGTCTCAAAGAACAGTTTCAGTGAAATGTTGCAGAAGTTTGCTTTTACAAATCAATAAGAGGCAATCTAACATCTCCCTGCTTCTGCCTTCATCTGCTCCGGCCATTCATATTGTGTAGGGCACAATGCATGCTTTCACTCAAGTTGGAACTTTTCCAATTTGACTAAACTGGCTCTGGTGGGCCAATAAGACATGTGGAATATAAAGTCAGAATACTCTCACTATAAATCTGGGTATTATGGAGTCTGGGGACTTCATGTCGGGAAGAACGAGTACACCAGTAGACAGATCACACAATGAGCGAGCACAAGGCATCAGTGGAGAGAAAAACACTCTCTGACAGAAGCAGACTCAAAGATGTGCAGCCATCTGCCTCAGCCGGTTGGGGTGAGAGAAAAATAGAGGACAGAGGAGAGGTGGGGTAGAAAAGAGATGCAGTAACAAGGAGATACGAGAGACGGAGACAACATATCAACAATCAGACAATACAAACAAATATTTTAAAATAAACAATACAACAGGAGGAAAGGGAGAGAGCCAGAGAAAGATGGAGCATAAACCAACAGCAAAGAACAAAACCGTAAAACACAAACAACGAGAACAAAACAATACAACAGTAAAATAGGCAACCTATAGTACAAACTAAGCCTGCATAATAAAATCATAAAAGGGAAAATAGCACAAGGAAATATGGACAGAAAAGAGAAGGGGAGAGAAAGAGAGAAGTAGTGAGAGGGCAGAGACAGAGGACGAGAGTGATTGACAGAGGCTGAAATCAAAGAACAGTAGACTAGTTTGAATAGTCCATGACTGCACAGTGAGGCCAAGTTGTCGAACCTAAATGTCTAATCCGCTGTTTTTCCCCCCTGGATCTTGGCATGTGTAAAAGCAGCTGGTCAGCTGACGGTCTCAGAGCTCGGTCAGGAGTGTGTGGCTTCGAGAGCTTTGTCGGGTCCTCGGGTGAAGGCCATTGAGACATTTGAAAGCAAGTGGAATACGCTCCACACTTTATATCTGTATGATGGCTCCCAGTGACACTGTGGACAGGTCAGCTAACAGTACGATGAGAAGAGCTGCTCCATTTGGAAAACGCGTTCAATTTGTTGATGTGACGAATGTTGATGAGATTCAATAACAACCTGCATCAACAGCTGTCTGTCATTTACTCTCAACAGCCTCTAGGCCACATGCTAATTAGTCTGAAATTAACATATTTTTAGTAGAAAACACTAATCCTAGTGTTTAGTTATTAGGATTATTTCTCAATAACGTTAAGTTGGTTTATTTTCTTGCTTCATAAGCTGATACCATTAACTTTGTGAGCAATGTGATTTGCTTCAGCTTGCAAATACACTTCATTTTGTAAAATCTAAATTAATTAGCTATTCTTTTGGTGTGAAAGTAGCTGCCTTAATAACGGTGATTTTAAATGAAAAGTAGATTTGGTGTTCGAGCCTCTTTATGGGCAAAGTGATTGTCTAAAATTACAGCGGCATAAAAGAGCGTACACGATTTTTGTTTGTAGTCATCATTTTCATTAGCAGCGGTAGCAGTCACCGTCGTTACTGTGGTGAAGGATCAAAGGTTATGTGCAAATGTGGAACATGGAGTCTTGTAAATGAATTATTTCTGCATATTAACCTTTCACCTTGTGTTGTGTGGAGCATTTGCCCTGTGGCCACACATGGATTTTTCTTTAGAGAGCATGTACTGTTCGATGGACATTCTTGGTTACACTTTGGAGATCATTTGCTTGGCATTCTACAGGATATATGTGTCATTTTCATGAGTTTAGGCACACATTTCACACGCTTAGACACTCTGCCTATTGCTCCGGCCACCCATGCATTTAATTACGTTGAATCCTCAGCAGAGCCAGGTGGGCTTTCTTCAAATAGCATGTGCTGCTCCTAAAGGCATGCAGGAAACCTTGTACTTTACAAGGTTCTCTGAAGGATTGAGATTACTTGTAAGTACTGCAAGTAATTGGTGGCAGCTCACCCATGTATTAATGCAGAATGTCATACATATATGGATATCCTCAACACAGACCCTGGCATGAGAGTCTTTTTTTTTTGGTAAAGTCTTTTACTTACTTAATCTCGGAAAACACGTCGACCCCCACTGAACTTCCTCTTCAGCAAATATGTTAAAAGGAGCCTGGACCTTGCCGGCAATCCACTTGGTGTATGCCCTTTTCTTTTGCTCCATATTTTTGAAATGACCAACAGTGAAAAAAATAAATTCTTCTTTCTTCTCTTAACCCTTTCACAACTAAACCTTGTCTGTCTGGACTTTTTTGCTTATTTTAATCATAAAAGGGCCAGAAAATGGCTTTTGCCCATTTTCCCAAAGCATCTTTCAATATCTGGCAGTTTTTTACAATTTACTGCATGTTAAAATAGTGTATTGACAGTTTTATTGAGAAAAAACACTGTAGTTGTACACAGACACCAGATTGTGCGTGGTAAATCTGAAATGTGAACAGTAAAATACATATTTAAAATAACAGTTTGTGTCTCAGTGTCCAAACACAGGCCAAAAAATGGAAACTATGTACTTGGCCCAATCCAAGGCTATAGAAGTAGAATTAATTTTATTTAAAGCGATCTATACACTTATACAACCATACCAATGAGTAGTCTATTAAATTTTGAAATCAATACTAGAACTTTAATACAGCCTACTTTAAGCACAGCCGAGCCATGCTGCTCTACGTGCAAGTCGTCAAGTTATGGGTGTGAGAAAGTTGACTGAGTTAATGTTAAAGCACTTGCAGTGTGTCATTTATTAATATGTAATACTGCAGAGAAACAGAATCACTGTGTTGTTTTCTATTCTGCTTAATTAGGATGCTTTGCAGTACTTTCAAGCAGAACAAGCTTAGCTACAATTCCCCTGCATAATTCATGCTCAAGGAACTCACCTATTTATATGGAAATTGCATTTATCTGTTACATTTTAGCCTCTACCTTAATTCACAACGGTCTATTATCTAAAGCCTGCCAAACATCTCCATGAAGATCTGCATTGCTGCGCTCGTGTCCCAAGTCTCTACACCCCCCTTTTCTCTGTGGGTGAGTATTAACATCCTAGAGAACAGTTATAGTATGAAAGATTTCTTTTAGATTTTTTTCATTCTTTATAAATGTTTATAGTTTGTATATCCATGTGCAGATTATGATAATATATAATCCATATACTGTAGACTTTGTTTTGTACCATTGGGACCTAAATTCTGACATTGTCCCATGAAAGGATGAGTATAACTTTACTTACTTTTTACTCATCGATTAACAATATCAGAATGTAACTTCAAGATTTCCAATACAGACGTTTTAGCTCTCTGGTTTTGACCAAATTGATCATCATTACGTCGCCCATATTTAATGACCCATACCCAATTTAAAGTTGGCAAGTTTCAAACTCAGCATCGTCTTCCTCCTCTTTTGGCCAGCAACAGTGTGCCTGAAATTAATTTCCACATTGCTCAGTTTCAGAGTTCCTACATGGCGACACTAAACAGCTCTCCAGGGAAAACATGTCATGTTTTTTTTTGTTTTTTATCGCAAAAGCAAAGACAGATGACTTAGCAGAATTTAAATTAAATCTGTATTCTGCAAGCCTGGAGAAACCTTCACTACTTTCAAATTATGCACACTGTATTTTTTTTTTTGTAAACAAACATTGGGTTGGATAATGCCCCCTCCCCAGGGTGTCTTAATTTGTCAAGGTGAGTAGCTTTTTCAAAAGCTTGATGAAGAACTGCATTACACACATACGCTAATTGTTGTGGTTTGTAGAAGGGGCGTGTGGAGAGAAGAGAATATACCTAGGAGGAGGAAAAAAATAAATTGTCGGAAACTGTTTTCATTTTATCAGGCCCTGGTGCCTGTGGAGACAGGGCCACCATGATGAGAAGTGGAAGGGAGGATGAGGTATGGGAAGGATACAGGGGTCAGTTCAAGAATTAATTACAGGGGGATATTATTACCAGGCTGTGAGATGAGTGAGAAGGAAAGGAAGACATGAGGTATGAGCAAAGCTCAACGTGGAGTCACAGATGTAATTAGGAAAACACAAAATAATAACACTCTGCAGTAAACTATATTCAGGCCAAGTTCTGTTTTGTTTTCTGCTCTCCAAAATTAACATCGTATATCATATGTTTGATAAGGATAGTGGATTTGAAAAAATCAATAAAATTAAAATGATGCACATCATCACTGCACAAGCTGTGTCGAGAAGCTCATTATCAGCCCTCGTTGGCACAGCAAGACGGATAACTTGACGAGATGAAGTCATTTCGTAATGTTCTCTCTTTAGAAAACACGGAGCAGAAGAAGAGAGTAGAACAACAATAAATGATAAAAGCACCTAAGTGATCCCTCAAACTTTTGGGCCTGTTCTCACTTTCAATCAATCAAACAAGAAAAGTTGACAAGAGCACTTCTTGTCACCCATGACTCAGTGCTGTTCTAGCCTGAAAGAGAAATTCAATTACATACAGCTGCCATCATCCTGGCCTTCCTTTAACTGTCATTGTGCAGTTTCACGGGAGAAGTTCAAACATTTCACCTCTGCTGATTTATAGCAGGTAGTTTGGGCGACTGAAATTGCTGTTCTCACCTCAGTTGTAAAACAAGCCACCTCAGCAGATAGTAATTGCTCTGTGCCCTAAGGTTCATCAAAGCATTAAGTTATTGGCTTTATTAAAGTTATTAGTCACATAGAGGAGAAACGGAGCTGAAAGAACACCCTTTTTGTTTTTTAGTGTGTGAAGAAAGACTAAGGGGGCATCACTGCACACATCAAATCAGAAGTGAACTCTGTGTATGTGATAATATCAGCGCTAATAACAGAAAGCCTTTTTTTCTTTTTAAGGGGAGCCCTTAACCCTTAGAACTCAGCATTTTTGGCACACAGTAGTTTTTTCCATTACTAGTATACAGATGCAATAAGAATGTGCAACATAGAGTGTCTTATATGATTTTCTTTAGCACAACCGAGGCAATCTGATGAAGGGAAAAAAAAATCATTTTCACCAAACTGAGCAAAAAGTACTGACATCTTTAAATCTTTAAATATGTCACAGTTCAATGTTCACTTGGCTCGAATGTTGTGACTTCTGCACAATTATTGCTACTTTGCATCACTAGTAAAAATGTGCTATGAAATGAATCATAACTTTGACTCAACAACACATAAGATGAAAATCTGACCTATAAACACACAACCCCAGGATGTCCATATAAGGAGTTGTGCATAATTCCCACAGCAATTTACCATGGGTGCACCTGCGGCACAGATCTGTGCAGATCTGCCCTTATTTGCAGGGCAAATAGTAGTCAAAAATCAGAAACAGTGATTTAGCATTTCTTTCGAAAATAAATATTCCCCTGGTCTGAAATGTAAATGCTATTTTGAAATGTTATAAATCTTTCAAACAGCCAGCAACTCTTTCAGTTTAAAAAAAATATATATATATATTGTTGTATTTAAGTCTTGACGAGAAAATTACCCTATAACTCTCACTTGATTTATTATTTCAATAAACATTTTTCTAATAAGTTTATCATCTCCCTCAGCAGTTTCAAGTCACTTCAAAACTCCCTATTTATTAGTTTGCAAATACGGTCCTGTTTAGAGTAAAGCAGATGATTAAGCTTAAGAACACTACAGAGAATAATAACTGTGACAGGTGAGAACCAGACCTGCCAAAGAATAAACACAGAGGATCTATTTTTTGCACTTGATGAAGGTTAATGGTAATGAAATGCTTTGCTCAGTTGCATTTGGATGAACTAAAAGACATTCTAAGATGTCAGCTGTTCACTCAGCTTTAACTCATTATGCCCATGATGCCCGCATGGAAACATGGAGACATCCATGATGATCTATTTTAGTTACAAACACAATGTGTTGACGTTGTTTTGAAAGGGAAAGAAAAAATGATTCTAAATTCTTTATCAACAGAACGGGAGCCAGCAGAGATTTCACCAAATTCATGATCGACATTTACATTATATTGAATTGTACCTTATTTCAGTGGTTTTTAAATGGGGGTCCAGGGACACTGTGTCACCATATTCATCCATTCAAATATCATGGTGTACAGTATACAAGTCTATAGTTTTGATATAATCTTTAAAGGCTTCAGAGTAACAAACATTGACAAATACTCAATTCATTTTCATTCTGTAATCTGAAATAGTCTTTACAATATATAACCAAATTATTAGAGGGGAGATACAGGTGGATTTTTTTCTTGAGTGACAAAATGTGCCACATGTTAAAAAATGTCCTTAAAATAGCCACCTATCCATTTTGATAAAACATAAAAACTGTAACATGCTAATTTCCCTGCATTCACACTGTGGTAGAAAATGTGTGAAAGTCATGTATTGTCTAATTTCAACATTTGATTGCTCTAACATAGGAAGCATTGGTGTTAAATAAGAGTTTCCTCTCATGTTATTGTCAAGGCAAACTAATGGTGTCTCCAAAAATATCCACTCCCCCTCTTGATGACAAGCAAGTAAAGGTGTGGCTTTCTTTTCCAGAGAGATAACATTAAAGCCATGAGAGAACAAGGGAGAAAAGAATAGAAAAGGTGATGGTCAAAGACCTTAAAAATGATGGTGTAATTTCTTGAATAATGGCTTGACGTACACATCTCCTGCAATCCATTAGAATAAATCTTTCCTCAAAGTATGTGTCTGGCTTTGGTTACCTTGGATACAAAAGTTGAAAAAAAATCCTTTGTCCCTAGGACAAGGACACTTTTTATTGTTATCGATGAGAATATTAATCAAACGTCAAAAGGTTAATAAAGGCCAGTAAATTAATTGATTTATCATTCTGACTTGTCTGTTTGATGGAGAACTCTGTGTATAGGAGTCTGACATTGTCCCTTTCATTTCTAAACAAGTGCTGCAGCTAAATTGATGGGTGATTAAAGTAAGATAAGATTGATGGTTTCCCATAAGGATAGCTGACGGTGTCCATGTAAGGAAACTTCAGGGGATTAAGGACCTTTTTTTTCCCGTTGGTTCACTTCACTTTATCTCTTTTTTCACCCCCAGCATTTTAACCTTTAAAATCTATGCTAACGATTCCTCCTTAAAGGACATTTTTGAAAAAGAGCTAAAATAGACAACAAGCAACCTTCTTTTTTTAATCATGTTTTATTTCAATTAATCTCACCAACTTATTCAAACGTAATAATGAATACACATTATGTAACTTTTGTACCTAAAAGCTTAGAAACAAACACTCACACATATAATGTGCAATTAAAATAGGGTTGGGGGGTGAGCATCCTTATTTATTTATTTATTGTATGAAACAATGCGTACACAGCCTTCATTTAGATTTGAAAAAAATATGTATTTTGATACTATCTGGCAGCAGAAACTATTTCACAATGTCTATTCGGTCTATTCCTGTATAATTTTTATGTTTATTTTTATTTCTAGTAAAGTACAGATGTCCGCGCCAGCAATATACGATAATTGTACAATATTTATTGTGTAAAATGATTCATACATGGTTAGCACAATGCGAGCCAGTTGAGAAACACTGGGAGCTGAGTGTTTCAGAGTGAATGAACTATCATTAAGTGTTTATATGTAACCTCTTTCTTTAGTGCATCTCATTTCTCATTCCTGTTTTCCAGTCCAAACGTTAAATTACCAACTAACTTAATTTATCCTGCATGCATCTACCAACCATGACACAAGCCCGTGACCAGCTGCCTAAGGCCCACCCATGGTCAGAATTGCAAACAAAAAACCACAGCGCAAAGAACAAATCAGGGAGTGCAAAGAGCAATTGTATTTTCAAACAATTAAATACAATATTTTTGTTTGATTAAATCGATATTTGATTTGCTTTGTGAACAATGGAAAACAAATCTAATTCCATAATCAACATAATACCTCTGTAATTATTACAGTTCTCCACATCACCCATTATTCTTAAATACCACTCCACTTCTCCATTCCTCAGGAATTTACTCGCCGACTTCAGAAATAAATGTTGCTCAATTTTACACACTGTACCTTTAAATTATGGGGAGACTAGCTTCAAACATTTAATTCAATATGAAAAAGGGAGAGAGATTAGGACTCTTGCCTCTAGTGGTTTTCCATGCAATGTCTAATTGTAAGGAGACCACAGGTCAGGCCCAGAACACAGAGAAGGGATTACATATCCAGTCTGACCATGCAGCATGTCTGAATCTTCTGGAAGGAAATGCAGAATTAACAAGGGAGAGGGGCTTATGAACTTTCTTACATAACTTGCTGGTGCTGCGACCTCACCCCGGTTGATAAGAAGAGGAAATGGAAAAATGGGTGTGCATAATAAAAAGATATTGGTCTAGCATGGTCACATTGCAGCGAGTGTCAGCGGTGCATGATTAAAATCAACTCTGAAATGGAAGCTGTAAAACTATTTTTCATTCATATTTATCAGTACTTTTCTTTCACCATTAAGTTCTAAGACTTCCAAATGCATATATGTGTCGGGTAGTACGTATAGAGATATAGAGTACAAGAGTCACTGTGCTGCTGGACTTCTTACAGCAAAGTCTATGTTCTTCCTTTATTTTTCATGAGCATCTCCTTAATTTCTGGCCCTTAAGGTAATATGGCACTTGATGGTAATTGATCAGAACATAAATATGTCCAAATACTTTTAGGGCAGTGTTTAAAACCGTACAATGTTGTTGTTTTTTTTTTTTTTGATATAGAGAGAGAGAGAGAGAGAGAGAGAGAGAGAGAGAGAGCCATGAGAGAACAAGGGAGAAAAGAAAAGAAAAGGTGATGGTCAAAGACCTTAAAAATGATGGTGTAATTTCTTGAATAATGGCTTGACGTACACATCTCCTGCAATCCATTAGAATAAATCTTTCTTCAAAGTATGTGTCTGGCTTTGGTTACCTTGGATACAAAGGTTGAAAAAAAATCCATTTGACCATGTCACAGCAGCAAAGACAGTAAAGGTAATAAAAATAAACATACACGTTCATGTCTATGAATGTTAAGATTATAAATTATAGAATAGGCTATACTGTGTTTACATTATGTATCCAGAATATACACAATATAAACAGGTTTGCACATGGGATATTATATTGTACTTACATGAGGTGTGTGTGTGCGCACGCTTGTTCAGGAACGTAAGTGTGTGGTTTCTTTCCATCAATTCAGATTCCCTCTTCCTAGTGGACAGTGTCAGTGATGAAGGAGCAGCTATTATTCCCCTCAGGTTGTTAGGCAGAGGTGGCCAGGCAGAGATGACAGGTCGCAGACAGAGCTATAGCTCAGTGCTGACTGGATAGCCAGTCGACTGATTAAAAAAAAGGTGCTGAGTTTATGGTTTGGAGGTGAGAAGTCCAGTGTACTCTGGAGATCTAGTGTGGTCTCATGCTAATAGCAACAGACTTTTTTTTTTTCCTCCTCCCCTGAAATCGATTTCTAGCATTTGTTACAAAGCCACACATTTGTGAATATGTGCAGGGATACCACAGACATAATTAGATTTAACTACTTGTGGTGTATGCATTTTGCAGGGTGAGATGCATGTGGGATCGTATAGTTGGTCTCAAAAAGCTACTGCTGTTTTTTATATGTTTGCACTTGACGCACAGACAACACAAGGAGCTTAACTGCATGCACAACATGTCGAGAAAATGTCTCACAAAGCAATTAGCTCACTGGCTGACGGTCAGTCGGACTAAGACAATTATTCGGTTTTCATGTCATGTGAAAACAAGTTAGTCCAACTAAAATCTAGTCAACAGGAAACTGATTCAGCATGCACTAGCGTATAGGGAGGTACAGCGCCACTACCTGAGGCAAATAAATCGATTTTATCCTCCGCGTGTATACTCAAACTCGGCAAGTTGTCCGATTGCCTCTCTTAGTCTGACTAAGGTTAATGAAAGTGTGCATGTAGCGTTTAGTCATTAAGAAACTTTTAAGGTGCCGCGGGTCTCGCTAATGTGATAGCCATGTATAAAATACGACTTACCCTTAACCCCCGATTTCAAAATAAAAGCACTTGAAGTAAATAACAAAAACGATATTGTCTATTGAAGAACAACAAACATTTGGTTACAGCAAATATGTAAAATTACATTCAAATGTTACACATATGGAAGTCACTTTCACAGTAGTCTCCCACTGTCACGAAGATGACATTCCAATATAATATAATTGTGCTATGTCCACCAGTGGGTGACCCCTTTCAGTCAGCTCCCTGGCACTGTTCCTTTCACACTATGTATGATTAGACTGGGTTCACACTTGATGTGTGTGATGACGTAACAGAACATTTCAGGCACACTGAGGCCTGAGATGTTTTTCTTTGGAAATAGAGCTTTCCCCTCAAGTGAGCCGTGCCCATCTCACAGCAAAACAGACCTTGAAAATGATCTTTCTTCACAATTTCAGCACCTGCGTCTGTCACGTACAGTTTGTCATAAACCAAACACAACTTCCTATATCAAATTAAAAGCACTAATGTTTCACTTCCCTGAAGCTCTACTACAGAGTATTGAAATGTAAATACGACAAATGGCAACTTTCCAGAGTTGGAAGAGTTCGCAGAGTATAGAGCTGCTACCATCACACACTGCACACGCATCTGGTGTGAGCCCGACATTAGGATTGTAAGTTTATAACAATGTGTCTGTAATCTCAGAGCATCCTTTAAGCAGATAATCAGTTCATATAATATAATATAATGTGTAGAGCCAGCATTACAGACCAAGGAGCTATTAACTTATCACATTAAACCAGTAAAATGTTTGCATCTTGTTTAGAGCAAAAAATATTAAAATATAGGGAGAGAAGAACAAAAGTGTTCAATGGGACACCTTTCATGATTACAAAGCAAATGAAAAGGAAAAAACATCAGAGAGGACGACACTCTTTGACTATATATAAGTAATACACACAAAATTATGTTGCGTGCGTGTGTGTGTGTTAGCAAGTTCCCAGTCCTATCACATTGGGGAAGAGCACATCTTAAACACAGATACTGACAATTATTCATGCTCACATTTGTACCTACAGGGAATTCAGAGTCCTCAGTTAACCTCACCTCTATGTCCCTAGGAGAAAACTGGTGATCCCAAGAAAATGCACACAGGCACAGGTAGGAAATTGTGATGCTCACCTCAGCACCAGCTACCCGTATCATAGCACTGATCACTGTACTTTAGCTGGGAAACAGTTTTTTTTTTACTTATATATCAATGTGGAAAAGTTTGGTACAGGTCTCAGGTGAAGGTTAAAATGCATCATTACAGTTTGTGGAGAAAGATGCTGTGTCAACGAGCCATGTACAGAACAGAGCCAGATGACAGAGATGTTAGAAACCGAGACTTCCACCTCCCACCAATGACTGTATTTCTCTCATGGCCCCCTATCAGGTCGCTCTAAAGTTCTGCTGGCAACCTTGTCATTCTCTGAAGTACTTTTGTGATTGTTTTGAAGCCTTCTCACAGTACCCAAAGATTAAAATTATGAAAATGAATTGATTCTTTGCAGACCTGTTTCAAAAAGCTCACATCCTCATGGAGGTCATATTTATTTTGTTTTTTTCAGGATTTGTTTTACTTCTTTGTGGCCGCCACTCATGGTTTGACATGCAATTGCAATAGGTTCAAGGTTTTACCTCTGATTTATCTGCTATTGAAGTTTAAAACCAGAATTGGTCTCTTCAACATTCACTTAGAGGTCAAAACCACTGTGACATTTATTGATATTTATTGATTTGAACATTGTTATTATTGGCCAATGGCCATATTTTCTAGCCCGTCAAACTGGCTATCGCTTTAAGGTGCAACAGAGCACAGGGACAGGAACACAGACTGGAGAGTGAAAGAAGTGCTCACGATAGTGAAAGAACTGTATGCCACCTGCAGGAACAGGCACAGATGCAGCTAAAACTAAGATCTGCCCTGTGTGAGCACAAGAAACTTTACGTGTACAAAGCAAAAAATGCCGCAGATTGTGCTGTACAGAGCTCTACAATAACAGAGAAAAATGGTATAAATAGACCCTCTATTTATATCTGTTATTGTGCAAACAATTGAATTTGGTACAATGTGAAGCTGTGGCAGGACAAATAACATACTAATCAATATTAACAGGTTTTTAGTGAAGGGAGAAACATCAACACCCACTGTTTTTGTCTCTGTGCCACATAAAAATGATTCTTCTCTGCTGATAGTAGTCATGAAAAATGTCATGAAGACTTAACATTTCTGGGACCTATTTTGATATTACTAAAATACGCAGATGTGTCTGAAAACCATTTACATCATTATGTTACACAGAATATAATAATTCATGCATTTCATACAAATGCTTTGTTATTTGTTTTTTTTTTCTCCGTGTTTCAACGTGGTGGGTATTAATTATGTTAAAAATGTACATGTATAGCCATGGCTCAGAGCCTACATTGATCAATACTCCTCTATGTCTCTCTAGAGCAGTTACCATAGAAACAGAAGGAAACACGTTTTAGAGGGATGGAGGAGGTGTGGCGCAAAATACCATGAAGAAACTAAATGTGTATGCGAAGCATGCTATAGGACAAAGCATGGTCGAACCTACTTTTAAACTCCACTACCAACTTAAGAAAAGAAAGTTCA
Organism: Solea senegalensis; assembly: GCF_019176455.1. Taxonomy (NCBI): domain Eukaryota; kingdom Metazoa; phylum Chordata; class Actinopteri; order Pleuronectiformes; family Soleidae; genus Solea; species Solea senegalensis. The sequence goes on from NC_058026.1 coordinate 15,894,485, forward strand.
CTTGTGTTACACATTTATTTTGAGGTGAGTGGGTCCGTCAGTGGCATGAAAAGCAAACATATCTATCTTAGCAAGGCACCAAATTGGGTAGGACCATGCCAACTTTGTCTGGGGCAGTGTGCCAAGAGAAAGCAGAGGCAGGGCTTTATGGCTGTGGCATTATAAATAAAGAATGACAGTGATAGGAAATGTGGTTTAATGAAACTTTCAAATGATATTTCAGAGTAAGGTTAAAAATCATGCAGTGTGGGAACACTGGTATAAAAAAAAATAAATAAACACAACAGAAGATTTCAATTATTATATTTGCTATGTTCATGTTTATAAAATGGTATTCACCCGCAAACACGTAACAGCCACAAACTACGTAAGTGCATAATCGAGGTACTTATGTTTGATTCTATTTCTGTACATTCTGTGTTCCAATTTCCTTCTCCTTCTCTCTGACACACATACACACACAAACTGACATGCGCACACACACACAGTATTTCGGGAAGACATCCAGCTGCCATGGTGAGAGTGACTAATGACCCCTTCCACAGCACAAACACCACATAATCAGAGACGCTGAGGATCTGTGTCTGCCCGCTGTCCTGTCTGAGTAATTACGCCAGGGACTCAATTAATCTACAACCAAACAATCAACCCAGCTGTACATACTTGTTGCCTCCTGCACTGTCCTAGTGTTTTGGTTCATAGATGAGCCACCTTATATTATACAATTAAGACTAAAGCCTTTCATTTTGAGTCTCGTGTCACAGCTGTGGCACTCAAAACTCTTCAGTGTGGTTCAGGAGGCAAATATCAATCCCTACTACTGCAGGAGGACAGATGTGTTTTATGTTCCTATTTTCTTTGTTTCTTTTATAATTCTATCCAATGGCTTTTGCATTTTCAACAAATTCAGCGTCATTTTAAACTGCAGTAGGTTCAATTCAAATTTAAATAAAAATGGCCCATGCATTTAGTTCTCAAATTACAAGATAAAGCTATATCTAGAAAGATATAGCAGGCGCTTTTTATCCAAAGCGACTTACAAGGGAATTGAACTTGCGACCATGAAGTCCTTTGCACACAGGTTTTAATTTTTGATACTTTATTAATCCCCTTAGAGAAATTATTCTCTGCATTTTGACCCATCCTAGAATTAGGAGCAGTGGGCTGCCACACTGAGTAGCGCCTGGGAAGCAATGGGGGTTGGGTACCTTGCTCAGGGGTATCCCAGCCCTTTCAACCTGGTGGGGAGTTGAACCTGTGACCTTACGGTTACAAGCCAAGTTCCCTTTCTACATGGCCACAGGCTGCCCTAACCACTGAGACACTCCACCCCGACATCTGCCTCTGCCACATGTGGCCATTAGTCCAAGAGCAGAAGCAGTTCATCAATGTATTGTATCTGATCCACATATGCTAGTAGCCTATACTACAACAATGAACAAAAACATCAGGTTGGAGCCACTTTTGCTTGTAGTATGAACAGACCATAGCACACCAAGAGAATTGCAGTTGAGGTTGTGTGCACATTTCCTGAATGCTAATTCCAGGACAGGGTTATCATTTATGTAATTTATTGAACTACCTTGTTTTATTGGCTGTTTGGTCAAGTATTTTAAGGTGAGTGGCTTTAATATGCACGCACCAAAGTCTTAATTTTTAAGGGATCTTAAATCAGAAATCAGACCAGATGGATTATAGCGCTGGATTCATTTCCATTTAACAGTTATGCGATTGATCTATATTACAGCCAAATTGTAACACAATCATCATTTCCCCCATGCTTTCCCAATTTGCAAATGTCTTTGGCCTGAACAGCACTGGCAGGATAAAGGTCTCATCCAGGGCAGAAAATGATGCTACCCAAATCAGAGGGTGATTGAAGCCAAGTTCATATACCAAGATTCCACTGTGGGAGGATTGCAGTGCATCCCACAATACACTACACTACTACTGCTGCTGATCAAGAGTCTTTGCAGTGACATGGGAGAGTGGCAGCACAGTCAGATTAAAACAATCCATAGTACTAATCTGCTTGGCACAATTGTGCTAGTTGTGGCTAATCTCGGTGCAAAGTGGGTTGTATTTAGTGGCTGAATTATTCACTGGTGTGTTTTGGGCATTAAATCAGAATTTGCCTCCACCGTCTACCGATCCCCTGTCCCATCAACAACTCCAATAGACTGCACAAGACTACTGACAGCATAGGTTCAAAATATGGAGTGCTACCTCATTTAGTCATTAACATTATTGAATCGATATTCAAAAATGTGTGTTTTCTAATAAAGCGTCTCAAAAAAATTAAGAAATACAGCAGAATAAAAACAAAGTTTCACAGGAAGAATGTGCTTAAGAAAGTGTTATTGCTTATTGCACTTTTGTTTGATTGATTGATCACATTTATTGTATTATTTTTTATTTTATTTTTTTTAATAAACTGATATATTGAAATAAATGAATAAGTGGCACACATGTCTTGTCAACATGTTACTTGATGCAAATGTCCGCAACTGCCCAGGGCATAGTAAAACATGACTGGTGCATGTACCACCAGTAAATGAGGTCCCATTGTGACCTGTTGTCACTTTCCTCATGACATCCCAAGCTAACGGCAGCAATTTTCAACTCGAACTTTCTTTTTCTTCGCCAGTTTTGACATTCCTAATGTGAACGTGTTTGTGTGTTTGCAATGGCAATGGCAAACCCCCCCGGAAAGTTAGTTAGAAAGAGCCCCGAGGTGACTGACGACTGAATGACGATGTACAGTACACATCTTGCAAGGCAAGGAGGGTGATTTACAGTAGTTCTACTTCTATAAGTCACAGCATCCTGTGAATAAGTCTTAACTTCATTTACAGGTGTCATGTCATTTGTGTCCCACTTTGGTTCTTGACTACAGCACTACTGTAGATTTACCCATCGACACAGTGTCCTTTTATGACCTAATGTATGTTTTTGTCTCTACAGTCGACACTTTTACTGTGACGCACATAATGCTGTAAAGGGAGAGCAAATGACTCGGGGTCTGAAGAATACGCAGTTCTTTGTCTTATTCCCACAGCCAAAAAACACCACTCATCGTTCATTAATTAGTATTATTGTTTTTTTTTTTTCCATTATAGATTTAATAAAGTCCGTTGTAATGCAGACATTACTTTTTCATATTGGAATTGAATCAAGCTTTGGTGACATCGGGTTACCACCAGTGTTAACATTTTGCACATGAATGGGAATAAATTGTGTCGGAAATATCAGAATAACCCCACAGACCTGCTGCTTCAGCTTCAGCAGAGTAAATGGTCTATTGTTGAGATGTCCAGATCCAGTGGCGGCATGTGTGGAAGGGTTGATCATTTCAGAGTGCTCAGTGTGGCCTTACAGAAGCAGTGAGACGTCTCTCCCTGCACACTGAGGGAATAGCATCTGGACCAGGAGGACACGTGACCTTGGTGTCTTCTTTCTGCTGCATGTCGTTATTCAGAAAGACTCTTAAGTGCAAGTGCAGAGGAAAATCAAACCACCTTACAAAGACTCATAGAAAAGGTTCAAGGTCCTCAGTAGCAGGGATGAGGTCGGTCTTTTGGGAGACAGTGTTTGTCTGTTTGAAGATCCCTTCCAGATGGTGACTTTATGAGTGCACCTCAATCACTGCGTCTCCCAAAAGCACCGAGGTAGTAGCAGTATCTGGCATCCTCAGCAGCAAAGGGGGTGGGGGTCTATAAACACTACTGGTTGTGTGCCATGATGAGACATTTGTTTCACCTTTTAGAATATAGAGTAAGGGATATACTGTTTATATATATTTTATTTTATTTTATTTTTTTAGCTTTTATTTAACACATGAATGGCTTTCAGACAGGGCTTTAATGTGTGTTACGGAAAAGGAGATAACTGTGCTTTTTTTTGTTCTTACCAGCATGAAACAGTACTGTCATGACAAGATTATACAGGAAAATACCAACAGCTCACCCTGACTGACTTTCATTTCTACGGACTTGCTGTAGCCCTCAAGACATTTCTGACGCATTCGATTTTTGACACAGTTTCGCAAACCGGTTCCGAATGAGGGCCTTTCTGCGTGGAGTTTGCATGTTCACCCAGTGTGTGCTTGTGTTTTCTCCAATTTCCTCCCACGGTCCAAAAACATGTAGAGCTAAACTGCCTGTAGGTGTGAATGGTTGTTCATCTCCTGCAACCTGTCCGGGGTTTACCCCAACTGGTTAATTAAGCTCTCAGAGAATGAGTTTATTCGGACAATAAGAAATCTCTTCCTCTACTGCCATAAGGATGGCCAGATGAAAAAAAAAAATATCTGGTATATTTCTTTGCAGGGTGAATTTTCAAGCCAGACATCAAATTGATATTCATTACAAATCTACGGCATAGTCCTGCACTCTTACATCAAAACAATAAATCATTTCCATGTCTCTAGAAACTGCACCTTAAACTTCATGGGCCCAAAATGGAAGTTCATTATTCACAGACACTGTTTGCTGTTCATAGCATTTAAATGTAGTGATTGATTTATTGAATAAATTAACAAAATAGGAGTCTAAAGTGCTTTATTTTATATTTCTCCTCCAACTCTTCAATATGAAGATGTGCATATTTTGCAATAAAAGTCAACAAAATGAAATATTCAGGTAAGAAAGACCCTAGAGTGCTTTAACTCGTGTTTGGGACATATTTGACAGAAAAAGACTTTGAAACTTGGGTGAAAGTCATAATCATTGTCTATTTTGCTGTAACCTGCAGAAATAGGCAGGTCTCATGTGAGCGTGACAGTCGCTATGTCGCAATCCACAGGTTGGATCCTCCGAAGAATGATGTTGACGGAGGCACTTTGAAATGAGACGGTCTAGCGGTTACATTACCAATTCTTCTACTTCATCTTCATCTAATAATAATAGTTTCTGACAAACTGCACATTTAGAAGTGTAATGCTGCCCTCCACAGTTTGAAGTTCCAAAAGCCCAACTACCTTTACTCTGCCAAAGAGAGGTAATATTCATTTTTCCTGTTCTCTCCGTGTGGGCTTGGTTTTTCTCTGGGTTCTCCTGTGTCCTCTCACAGTCCAAAAACTGTGGGTTAGTGAGTTTTTCAGTCAGTTCTAGTTTAGTTTTGTACTAGTTTTGTTAGTTTAGTGATCCTTCAGTTTTCTGGGGGGGGGATTATATCGTATGTAATACTGGAAGAAATAGAGGTTTTAACACAGATGCTGGTAAAATAATTCCCCTTGAAATCTCTTCCCTTGAAAAAAACGTTACAACCTGGAATTCTCTCCGCACAGATTTATGATTTAGAACAAACACCCTTTCTACAACAGTGGTTTAACAACAACAATCATATTTGCAAGTCACTCCATCAAATGTTATTGCTCTTTTTCAATGTCTTAAGGACAAACAATGACAAATGAAACCTTGACTGGAAAGTTCTGCTTGTCAGGTCAAGGTAAAAATATAAGTAAGGCAAACTGTCATCTTTTCAAACAACAATGTCTTGCACAGACACTTTATTCCGTGTCATGCTGTTCTTCCTTTGCTGGGAATATTTAAAGTTTTGCTATCACCACATAAGTTATGTATCACAGGTTCTACCCAATGCACTCTTATCTACAGAAAAGTGGAAAAAAGACATGGATGTAAACTGCACCTTTTGTGGAGAGCACAATCTCTCCGCCACTGGCACACAAAGAATTTTGGGATATGGTCGGCCTTGAAAGATTTCAACGAAACTGCAATATGTGGCTTCGCTGTGACACACGTTGGCGTATATTTATTGATGACATTTAAAGCAAAACTGTATGCCGTTCCTTGGGAAAGATCAACTTAGATATTTAAACCCTAAGTTGTTGGGGATATGAAAATGCAGCTGCTTCAATTTGTGAATGTCAAATCAGACAGTGAAATGTGCCATTACAAAATGAGCACCACCGTTATCCATCCACACCTCCAGTACATTTCTCTCTTGGATACACTGAGAGCAACAGTACCCATCTGCTCATCAGGTGGTCAGATTCATGGAGCTGCCTTTTCTAATCAGTCCCAGCTCACAATGGCTTCTCCAAAGACACTGAAGGCAATTAGTTTAAAAAGCATTACTTGACATTTAACTCTGGACTCCCCCCCCCCTCCCTCTCCATGAGCCAGTGAATTGCTGACATTTGAAGCAAAAATGTGATGGCTCGAGACTGTAATTTTACTCAGACTCAGCTTGCATCAGGAACCCCGATCAAGCACCACCTAATGCTAGACATTCTACAGAGCAAGTGCTGTGAGGGGTCAGAAGTCAGACTGGCTCCACACATTCCAGAGTCCAAATGCAATTACTGTGCTGAGCTGAGGAATTAAAAGCCCAACGGTCAAAATAAATGAGACAAAGCACTTACACTGGAAGGGTGCAAAAGCCTGCATGTTGGTTAGGGTCAGCTGGAGCTGGATATCATTGCCATGCTTTGTTGTTTTTTTTTAATGCTTTTCAGATACACACCACTGAATACTAACCTGCAAAACTACAGGACTTCAGAGGAGTTGAGATAAACTTTGTCAGTCTCCTGTCTCATATGACTTGTCTTGTCCTGTGTACGGTATATCAACATTTGGTTTTCCTTTTGGTAATACATGTAGCTCTTGAAAGTGGTTAAAAGAATATTTCATACTAGAATCAGCCAGACGGAAGCATACTCACACGGAACAGTATCCATTCTAAATGTAATTTATTGGAGTTAATGCAAAGCACAAAGGTTTTTTTTTATTATTATTTCCAATTTGAATTCTGCTTGTGTTCCTGGTTCTTATCGATTCCCTATTTCAATTCCAAAAGGACAAAAAACAAAGAATCACCAAAAGGAGAATTACATCTATGCCATCAAGAACCAATGCCAATTTTGTGTGTTCATGAGCGGGGGATGCAAATGATTTAGGTAGAGTGACTTTTTCATTTTTTTCCATCTATTGTAGCATGGCAACAGCACACTTGATCTTTGTCTGCAGAGGGCCGAGCCATGCCAGGTCAGCTCTTAACTTTACAGCTTATGTCAAGGATATTCTGGAAACAAGTAAAGCAAACAAAGAACCTCACTCAGTTGAAGCCCTGGCTGACCTTGACTGTTTTTCCTTCTTACTTTCTTTTTTTTTTTGTTTGTTTGCAGTGTGTAACTTTTGGTAATATTTGTTGAGGATGTTATTATTCTTAAACAGCCTCTGTTTAATCTTTGCGAACAGAAAGGATACAGCATTGTGTGTATTCCGTGTCCTTTATCGGAGAACAACAAACTACATTATGACTAAATCTGTGTAAATCGTGCAAAAAAATAACTAGAGAATGTTTCCACTTTGGATATTTTGTACTGTTGTTTTTAATTGTTAACAATATAAGGAGTGCTAATGGGACACAAGACATTTCACCAAATAATGAGGTCAACAAAATATCAGCTATTGTATTCATGGTCCTGAAGTGTGGCAAGTCAACTGACTTATAATAATTACATTATAGAGAGTGCAGTGGTTATAGTTTCCTTTTTATTGGTGTCAATCAACATCTATAGGTTTTCATGTAAATGGAGAGTGAAGGTTAATTACGGGCCTTTTCCTCTGCATGATATGTTATGTTCTGTGATTTCACCAGGAACATTGTAGTGTCTGACCTGCAAAGTATGCATTGAGCCAGGAGATAGCAGTGTAATGTATCCCATAATTAATGGTTCTTCTGCATGTTAAAGTGAATAGAGATCCCAGTAGGCCAGGAGACAGCCAATTAACTTTGTCCTCTTCCTCCTCGTATGCCATGTGCAGCCTCTGAGGGAATAGTTAACCCCTTCTTTTTCTCCTGATGTGAAGCCAGTAAAGCGTCTGACACTCATTTGCCCTGCGGTGTAATTGTATGCACTGTTGTTGAAATAAAGCTTTGTGTTAGGTTTGAGCAGCTAATAAAAAAAATTGCAAGGTATTTCTTTGTCTTGACTCAATGTAGGTATCATCTCAATCACCTCATGAACAAAGGAACAACCGAAGGAGTTGATCAAAGGAGTTAAAATGCTGAATAATATGATGAGATGAAACGCACAATGTCATACTGACATTCTGACTTTTATGCTCTCTGACAACTTGGTTATTTATGACTACTAATGAATTTAAATGTAATTGACTTGATTGTCATTCCTATGTATAGTTTAAATTTCATATGTGTATACAGTCTTGCATACAATGGATATAGAGACAAACCACAAACAAAAATTGCTTTGATAACTTGTTAATTCTTCCATAAGACACTTGTATTCTTGTATCTTTCAAGCAACACAATGTCTCTATGATGTGAACGCTGCGGCCAATTGGTAAACATCAGGGGTAGTTCATTAAAGTAAAGAAGTTTGGATAGAAAAAAAAATGTCCTCTAGCAAGGTCTGGAACAACGTAATGTCTGGTGCAGTTGGTAACATGGTTAAGTTCAATATACTGTATATTTAAGCATATTTGTGTAGTCAACAACAAGAGTTCATATCAAATTTAGTGTAATGCAATAATATTTTGACTTTCCCCGTCAGATGACTTATAAAAATGTTCTTCAGTGTCAGGTGGAAAATACAATAAACCTACAAAACGCATATAAATAAAACACTTAACTTCAGGGACTTAAATAAGTACATTAATTATACTAAATCAAGTTTGCCTTCTTTTTATTTTATAAAAAATCTCTATGCTGGCTTCACTGTTCTTCACTTCTCTGTAATAATCACTCTTATTTTCTCTCCCTCCTCATCTCTGCATGTCTCACTCACTCTGTTGTTCACGCAGGGAGCTGCTGCTATGCTTTACACACAGAGATTTCCCTTTGATCGCGCCATAATATATGTGTAAACACTGCTCTGTAATCAACACAATTACCAGAACTCTTCAGTATGAAGCCACGCATCAGTCCTGCAAATAGAGTATTTCACAATAAAAGCTTTGTTGAAAAGAATGAAACGATTCAGTGCTCTAACTGGAACACAGGAACAGGATATGCCGTTTCTGTGAAATGAAGCGAGATGTTCAGCAGTGCAGACGCCCTGCTTATGCAGCCGGCGTGGCTGTGATTCACTATGATTTGCCGAGTGTCGTCACACGAGTGCGATTTACAGCACATGTAGGTGGTCTGCATTTCTTCAACCTTTTGTATCATAAAGGCTGGAAAAGCTCAAAATGTTGCAGTAACTGCTGATTTATGAATATAGGTCCCAGTTGCCAGATAGAACAGCATTTGGGTCTGGATCTGCACCGTGGTCCCCCTATCAGGGACATGTATACAGTATATGTGATATATCCTCTATACCCTTTCTTGATAAATAAAACTGTTTGTCTTTTTTTTGGCGGACATCAAGACATCACACGTACACAGTCGCGGTCCATACCATGGTTTTAGGTTTGGTTCAGTCTACGGTGGCCTGGAAGTGAAAACCAGTATTACAAAACTTGAAACAAATTTCCAAATACAGAAACAAATTAACAAAACTTGATACATTTTTAAATTTACATTTTCCAAAACAAATTTACAAAATGCAAAACACTTTTACAAGCCGGAACTACCGGCATTTTGCCTTTACCCCCCAGAATGCATTGCGTGTTGGTCACGTGGTCTGGCTAGCTCAATAATATGATCATGAGTCTGCACAACTTTTTTGGCATATGCAATGGGTGAGCAACTCACCCATTGGAATGAACAGAGCCAAAGGGGCGGTGCTCTATACAGTTCTTAAAATACATCCATGACAAAACCTCACTCGGTCACAAGTATCCATTCTTACGACACAGATAAGTCACAACTGAGCGCTCACGGTACGGGAACATTCCCTTTCCGTAAGGAGAATAGCTTTTTTCAATTTGTTTCAGGATTTGTAAAAGTGTTTCACATTTTGTAAATTCGTTCCAAGTTTTGTAATACTGGTTTTCACTTCCAGGCCACCGTACACTGACCTTCTCCACCACCATTCCTCCACCCACAGCCTCCGATTTACTGGCTCTGACCTCCTGACCCACATCACCAGAACCAAGCACCGAACCCTGGGGGACCGAGCCTCCACCGCCACTGCCCTATAACCTCTGGAATTCCCTCCCACAACACATCAGGACTCATTACAAACCTTCAAATCACTGATCGAGGCCCACCTGCGCATTCCCAACGGTCAATATTTAATAAATTTTTTACCGTTTTCTTTTTTCTTTTGTTATTCTGTTAAGCATTTTAACAGAGTGTCTGGAAAAGTGCTGCAGAAATAATAATAATCCACTAGTTTTTTATTTATTTTAATATTTTATAGGGACAAACTGAAAAAGTGGGGCAGCTTGATGAGGCACATCTTTATAACAATCTTAAATCAAAGTGATGTGAGATTTTTTCACAGCTCGAGGGGAGACATTGATGCATTTAAACATGCTCTTTTATTTATTTGGCAAAAAAAGGTTAACTGTTAGCCTTCTAGGTAAGAATATAAACTTTCCGTAGTGTCAAACTTTCCGTCCATTTTACATTGACTGTCCCAAAATGTACTACCTTACATGCCTCCTTGCATTTTTTCCGCTGGTATGGACATTAAGTCATGAACCAAATGGACCAAATGGTACGCATGTGCCCCGAACTGTGACATACGTACCAAACAGAAAATAGTAGCACTTTGGCTAAAAGGAACCAGATACTGTAGCAGCTTAAATCTTTATACACATTTAGATTCAGAGTTGTACGAGTCAAACTATGAATCAATTCAATGGATTAAATATTTCTTGAAATGTGAAACTTTCCAGCGCACGACGACTTGCTTATCAAACACATCCACGCTGCCCTTTCGACCTGTGTCTGCTTGGCTGAATCTATTTCCCCTCTATGCTTGTGTAATGTCTGTTGGCCTTTTTCACCCCATGTCAGTGATTTTTTTTTTTCTCTTTCAGTTTACAGCAGGGAAAGAGAAAATTGCACCTATATATGACACACTATTGAAAGCAGCTGCCTTGTATTCTCCTACAGCATTTTTCTTTTGTATTTGCTCGAAAAAATATGTTTTTTTTAAAGTGCTGCATTATTGACTTGGGATGGATTGGTGAGCTGCAGCTTTCATAGGTGCAAAGCTCACCTGTAGTGCCTTTCTCTCACTTCACTGAAGGGCCTTATCCTTGCACTCAAACTCCTGTCAGTAATTTTAAAGAGAAGCCTCCTGGAGCCCTGGAGTTGTCTGCAACTCATGTCAGCGATGCAGAGTGACTGTTGTTCAGAGACACGCTCCACTGTGTTCTTTATACAGTATATCTCTAATGGATGTTTTTGTTTACAAAATGCTAAAATCTCTGACTTCTATTCAGTCATTTTCTCACACTTCTGCTGTCACTAATTAATGGATCACCAATTATGACTAAAATATTACTAAGTGGCTGTTTTTCATACAGAATCGCACATAATATTTTAAATAAATTTGCCTTCTGCTGATTCTCCTGATGAAAAACCTGAGGTTTAGGTCAGTCTTGAGCTTAAGTGTCTTTACAAGGCTCATTATTGTAAAGAAGTGCTCACAGTAGTAGGTTGACTCACTGTCTCCTCAGTATCCCCACAAAGGGACAATCCCTAGAATATATAGAGTTTATTGAACTCAAGAAGAAGGGCACGTCGTTGAAAGCATGAAGCTCACGATTGCCTTGATGTTTTGTGTCAGTCAAATCAGCCTTTTTGAGCATTAAAATGTAAAAGCATACACGTTTTGTGACTTTATGTCCTGAAATCACTCGCAAAAAGGAGTTTTGCACATTTCCTTTCCTTTTAATTTTCCTTTTAGTAGAAAAAAAAACAATACTATCATTAGATTTGTGTTCTTATATTTATGTTTTATCCTGTGGGTCGTATTCAACCCGGAGGCTTGAGGCTCCCCACCTTTAGTCTAAGACAATGATGGACTGTGATGTTACTGATGATGCGTACTTGGAGGCTTACTGGCTCTGTTAACTTCACTATTTAGCATCTCAAGGTGACAAATGATTGAGCGCAGCCTCAGTCCTTGGTGACTAATAACTTACTGTTACTGCAGCAACCTGCTTACACCCATCTGCCTGTTTCTCTAAATGTCTCCCACTCTCTCACTCTCGCACTCTCTCAATCACCCACACGCACACACACTACACAGCTACAACTCCCTGGCTAATAATTTGCAAGTTTCATCAGCATTTTTCTCCATCAAACTCTTTACTCCGTGTATTTACCGTCTCCCAGTCATTGCCTGACAACCACAAGCTGTCACGAGCATATTGTTTCGAGTATGTTACCAAGACTTTGTTTGTAGTTGTGCAAGTGTAGTTGGACTTGTATTTGTAGTTGAATTCGACATCAATTTTAATTAATTTAAGCGTCTTAGGGGTTAAGTGTCTTACCCAAGGACACATTAGCATGTAGACTCGTGGAGCCAGGAATCAAACCCACAACCTTTGAGTTGAACGATGATTCACTCTATGGCTGAGCTAACTGCCTAACACTTATTTATCAATATATTATGATACTATAATGAATATAATGACCAAAATAATCTACATGTTATTGCGGCATAAAGACAGATTATAATGAACCATCTGTTTAAATTATACACAAACAATAATTAAAGCTTTAACAAATGTTTACACAAACCTTTGTGGGATAAAGCTAGTGGACCAAATTAATGTTGACAGAGACAGAGAGCAATTTCAGCTTTGTACCCAGTGTTTGAATCCTGACATACCAGGCTTTACATCAAGTATGTGCAGTAAAACGACATGCTGCCTTTGTTTGAATTCTAAAAAGCCAGAGTGAACTTAGTGCAGAACATTCAGTGAGTGCTGAAATTAGTGTTCAAATTGCTTTAGAATTACAAAACCACTTCTCTGTCTGCATCTCCAGGAAGACGGTGTGAAATGTAAAGGTTTATGGGTCATGTTTCACGTAAGAATAAACATTGGGATATGTGTGATGAAGAATGACACACCTACAGGTCCATATGTTCACGATGTGTCCCTGTGGTGACCTGTATGTACAATTAAAAGGGTTTTTGTTTACTCTACTCACGCTAATGTGCAGTCTTTTTACAGCTGCGGGTGGTGAGTGTGGGTGCCATAGCTTGTGCTCAAACTCCTCATATCAGCAATCACTGACTAAGTGCTTATGTGGCTGAAACAGTGTGGTGAGCGAATCTCCCGTGTGACAGGGGGGTGCATTAAAGAGTGATTAGGGGTGAATTCTAATTCACACCCTCGCGTGTCTGCCTGTCATCTGTAGGACAAGGTGTCTGCAAACCAACGATTGATGCGTCAGAAAGGCCGCTGCACACAGCCACGGAGCCACGTGTCGTCGCTGAGGAAAAAGAGATGCTTCGCATGCAAACAAAAGTGACTGCAGCCATTGTCTCCCCGACAGCATTTGACCTTTGTCGCTGCGCCGTAGCACGACAGTAACAGATGCATACAAATAAAGCGCTTCCACCCGTGTGACAACTTCATCTCGACATTTTTAGTAAAGACTCTACAGTTTAAGCATATAAATAACTTTACTTAAATATTGCAAAGCATATCAAGCTACTGTACATGCTCAACTTTAACCCTTAGAACACATCGCATGTAGGCTGCCTTTTTACATTACTATGTTAAAACCTATATACAGAGGCTATAAAAGGTGCAGTACAGAGTGTCTTATATCCCTTTTTTCAGCACAATCTATGCAATCTGATGAAAAAGGTTTTTGTTTTTTTTCATTTTCAACAATTATATTAACACAACTGAGCAAAAATGTACCCAAAATTGTTGAAAATTAAAATCAAAGTTATATGTTTCATGAACAAAAGGAAAAGGAAAAAACGGTCTCCTTTGTGACTTCTACACAATTAAAAAAAACTATGTGCTATAAAATGAATAAAATAACTTTCAACAACACATAAGAAGACAATAAAACACATTTGGTAAAGCCTGAAGATCCACAGAAGGGTTAATTACTTTGCTTCTTACTTCAGGAGACAACACAGAAAAATACACATTACATAGATTTTGATGATACAAATATAATGCCCAACAATAGTGATTAATCGCATCTGCTGACAATTTACACTTAGTCTGAAAGGTGTCGTTAGCCATACTCATACAAATTACTGCTATGCAATATCATAATTTATGGACATTCCGGTTTACATTTTATTTAACATGGTTGACATTTTTTCCTAAATTATTAGCAACACACTTTGATGGATGCTTTGGCTTGGAGGTCTTGGCAAGATAAAGCCATTATCAATAAGTGGTTAGCCAACAGCCCTATTTAGAAGACCTTTCTGAGAAGTTATTAGCTTTTGAGAATCCAGAAGCTAATAGCAGATTAGAAATAATGTTGTTATTTTTCTCTTCATTTTTGACTATTCCAAGAAAGATCTAAAGCCTTACCACTTAGAGGTGGCCATTTTTAATCTGCTATTCACAGGGATTTATGCACCCATTCAGTTTGCACGGCATCTTTGCTTGCTTCCATTAGTATGATAATAAAAATAATAATAATAATAATAATAATAATAATAATGATAATTATAATATAATGATAATGATAATGATAATGATAATAATAATAATAATAAACTGTATTTAAAGGGGCCACACAGTTGGTGTAGTGGTTAGCCTTTGTGGAAAAAGGGCCTTTTCTACATGGCGTTTGCATGTTCTCTCTGTGTGTATGTGGGTTTTCTCCAGGTTCTCCAGGTTCTCCAGGTTTGAGTGTGAGAATGGATGGTTGTTTGTCTTCCACCACCTCGCCTCAGCATGGCACAGTTAGCATTTCCACTAGCATATCAGGTAATCTCACCGTGTCTCCTTGTTTTATTGGCATCTATAAATTTCTTTATAGATGGTATTGCACATGCGTCATGGCACATTTCTGCCAATAGGACCGTGTAATGTACCATCACATAAAACTATAAAAAGGAATATATATTTATGAGACAAAATGATAGTCACATTAGATATTTTTTTAATACTATCATTTGTTTATGATTATATCCCATGGCTACTTCCGATGATAATGGCTATACTGGCATATGTTAATACACCAGTAAATCTATGTGTTTGTTGTATGTTTATTGTCGGAGGAACTACAGACACTTGAAACAAATGGCAGCTAATGAGTTTGTGTATTAATAAGCACTGCAAAGAAAGTGTTTCAACACCTTAATGCCCCAGTAAGTAATACATACAGTATCTTGGTCACATATTTGCTACCATGTGTCAAGGATTGTTAGTTTAAAAAGATCAATGGTGCATTACTGCCTCCTATATTCAGTATACTGTAAAGGTGTCTTATTGTTAGATATCACAAAAAAGTTTTTCACTGGTGGTTATGTCTTCTGCTTTATACAGTAGATTTAATAGTGTTGTTTTTTTTCTGTGGTTCTCCCTGTATCATTACTGTTTTTTTTGGGGATTGAATACAAAAACGAAATGAAAGATTTGACATTCAGCAGAATATTTTCAGTGACCATCTGATTAGGCAGCACCGGAACATGTCGTGCAATATCTATTTCACACCTAAGACCTTAGCTATGACTCAATCGTCACGCGTTTGCAGCCCACAGAGGGGATGACGCCGTCTGCAGCACTCTCAAGAGGAGATGGAAGTCAGGCGCTGTGAGAAATGAGACAGTCTAGCCCACACAACTCCCAAATTCTGCTTCTTCTTCTGCTAATAAAATCTGGCAGGCTGTTTGTGGAGAGGTTAAATGCCGCCCTCCACGGGTCGAAGTCCGGAATCACAGTTTTCCCCTGTCCCTAAGAAGCCTGACTGCTGGTTTAACCTCTAATCAGCCAAAACACCCAAAGATCTGATATCACAAAATCTGATAAAGACATCTCATTACATAGTTGTAGCACTAATAGTAGTGTGGTTTTTTTAAGTGACTGTTTCAGTCAATTCTAGTGTTATGGTTTTATTTTTTTGATTATTTATTAGTTTTGATGGACACTACAGGTTATATATATATATATAATTTAACATATATATATATATATAATTTAACATTAACAAAATATATATAATTTAACATTGCAGATATTTCTGAATTTGTACAAATATAAAACACTACTTCCACAACATCATGTAAGTCAAGTATTCAACCAACGCAGTCAACTCTGTAATGAACTCTTAGAACACAGAGCATTTAGGCTGCCTTTTTCCACTACTATGTTAAAACGTATACACAGAGGCTATATGACAATCTAGACAAACTGATGAAAAAAAAAATACATATATATTTTCGTCAACTATATAAACAAACCTGAGCAAAGAATACTCAAATTGAATTACTGAAATGTGGATATACTGTATGTCACAGCTCAAAGTGTTATTTGGACAGCCTGAATATGTGAAACACACCTCACCAGGAATTATCAAGGGGTTAATTATTCACAGTAGATCATTTTTGAGATAAAGTCGTTGGACAAAAACAGGTTTGACAAGGTAAAATAAACCTGATTAATCTTCTTCTTGCAATTTTTTCATCTACTAATGTAAATTACTCAGGTCTAAACCCTGTTTAAATAATATGAAGAATGAGTTGCAGTTATAAGTTCATGTCACTATTAAACTATAAAAGGCTTGAAAATGATATCTTAATTTTGTATTGTTATCTAAGTGTTTTAATATTTTTATTGATGCTTTTTTGCATTTGTTTTTAGTATGCAATTATCGATCCGCTGAGCCTCTTGGCGTTTTGTTGTAATAAAAGTTTACCAAAAAAAAGAAAAGAGAAATTGAGCTGCTGCTGGAGCGCAAAGACTGTCGGCCACATTCCAAGGAGCCGACGATTCATGTGACAACTGGGACAGCCCACGTCGCGGTGCTGTGATGCATTTTGACAACCTCCGGACGTGAGGACCTGTAATAGCACTGCAGTGTTTTTGCAAAGTGTAAAAAAAAGAGCGTTCTACCTTTGGTTGGGATAAGATCAGATAGCCCTTAAAGTTTTAAAGGTCCGGTGTGTAAGAATTAGTGACATTTAATGGTGAGACTGCAGACTGTAACAAATGGAAAACTCTTCCACCCACTGTTACCTTTAACAATCATGCCATAGAACTATGATGGCCTTTGCATACCAGAAAATTATTTCATTTGTGTAGTAAGTTTCCATTTCAAAAAGCAACACTCTCACTTTATTTTATTACTATTATCTTTAAGCAATTATACACTTAGACATACATTTATGGGTAGAATATCAAATTACTAAACCCGTCTACACTGGACCTTTATCCCAGTGACGTTTTCTCACACTTGGCTTTCTCCTTGTCCACTGATGCTATCATACAGCACGTCAGTGTTTGTCCAATCTGACAATAAAGAATTGCACGTATGGAATACTCACACAATGTGAGCAGCGTGTCAACGGCACCATCTCTCTGCCGTCACCTTCAGGTCTCCAGACCCTCATGTGCAGTGAGACGCAGTGAGGATGTTTAGGCGAGAGATGACTCTCTTATAAAAGGTAAAATATGATAGCATTAGGCGCTGCACTTAATCTGTCCATTCAAATTAGCTCAATTAGTCATAATTAATTTGCTACATTATATTTCTCTACTTAATTACATGTGCTACAAAGTAATAATTGCCTTGAAGGATGCATATTGTGATCCATCATCCCTCCAGAGTGGTGCCGATTCTTTTTTTTCAGGTAATTAACAGAGGTGTGCTCATCTGGGAAGTGGTGACAAGTACAGACATGAGGATGAAATAAAAAAAAAAAAAAATACATTTAATAACTTCAAGTATGATGCTCATTAAAACTGAACTTCTTGGGAGGTCGACTAATTAGAAATAAACTATAGGTAAAGGAAATAGAGGGATGCATGTGAGCATGATGCAGATTAAATTATATGAGGTTATATTAGCAATGTACCCAAAACACAATGAAAGGCAATATGTCTGCAGGAATATGACTGCAGGTCATTTTTCACAGTGATTTATTTGTTGAATGTAAACAGATGAATACTGTTCCGTGGCACCACGGCAAACTGTTGATATGTGGAAAATTAAGTAGTCTGTTGACAATGTGGTCACAGTTTGCGGTGAACACATGGACAGACTACAGAATATATAATATCTCTCAGACATCAATGTAAATCGAAAGTAATCGCTTGCATGCAGGTGACAGAAATCTGTTTTATATAACAAGGAAGATCCTTGAGCTAGAAATCTGTTTTACAAAGGAGAACTGGACAAAACAACTCCCCATGAACAGTTAAGCAATTACAGGATTAAAACTGTCGCTACGATGGCAGGTCTGTGTTGACATACAGAACCTAAAAAAAGGCTCATTTGTTCTTGTACTTTATAAACTTGTTCATAAACTGTGCTGTAAAATTGTGCAACACTGTAAACTTCCTGCCTTCGCAGAGTGACAAGCTGGTGACTATAGATTAGATTCTGTGCTTATGATGCGGAGCTGAAATTTACAAAACTGCAAAACTTCATCCATATGCTTGCTAGCTGTATATAATAAAGATAACAACTGCCGACTTAATTGAGAGTGATAGTTTATGCAATAGATCACTAAAGGCACAGTCTGCTCCGTTTATGCGATGTGTGTTGTCATTTAAAAAGCTGCTCTTGATGAATCTAATTGGACGTGTACAGCAACAACAACTTGTCATTTGCTTTCAGTTTATTCTTTTCTGCTCTGCTGGCACTTTCCCCAAGTCCTTTAGCATTCAAATCCTATCAATTTATTGTGCATTCATGCAAGTATTTCTGGTGTGCATGAATTAATTAATTAAAAGCTATATGCAGAAGGCACCCGAGGCTTGAAATCGACGGTGAATGTGTTGCATTCCCACCTTTTCCACACAGAAGTTGAACT
Source organism: Solea senegalensis (assembly GCF_019176455.1). Taxonomy (NCBI): domain Eukaryota; kingdom Metazoa; phylum Chordata; class Actinopteri; order Pleuronectiformes; family Soleidae; genus Solea; species Solea senegalensis. Next base: position 15,913,338 of record NC_058026.1, read on the forward strand.
AAATGCTGAGTGATCATTTATTTGAAGGTGGTTGGCAGAGCAACAGTAACCAGGTAACTGATTAAAAAGGCTGGATTTCCCATGCATACATAACAATATACATAATAATATATTAGCATACAATTGAATAAATTAGTTTCCTCAGTGGAAGTTTGGAACAATGGTAATAATCAAATACTCCAGGAAAATGCTTTTGTTGTTTAATCTTATTACTTTTCAAATGCTCCTGGTCTCTTCTTCCCTTTCCTCTCTTTGTAGATGTGATGTTTTGTTTGTAATCTGCTGAGTTTGCTTCTGAACACTGACTGTCCCTCCTGTGGCTCTTCCTGAGGTTTCTCCCATTTTTTCAAAGGTTTTTGTTGAGTTTTTCCCTCACTTAATGTAGAGGGTGTCACTTCCTGCACAGACTGTAAAACTCTTCAAGGCAAATCATGAAATCATTTTCCCACATTAACCCACGTGACACATACTAAGCAGTTGAGGCAGATGTAGACCAACAGTTTCTGTATCCCAACAATCGACATCTAATCCCTCGGTGCGGGAGAGTGAGCAGTTTACCAACTACAGCTTCCAGCCAGATAATACTGTCTAACTGCAATGGATGTATTAAGATGTGATACAATTAAGGTGTACATATTGGTTCAAAATGTTGTTAGTAGCCATGTTTTTAGTGACAGCAAGTGTCTGGGTTCCAGGCTGGTTCACACAAACCAAGTCAGTGTTGGTAATCCGTCAAAACTTCAGGAAAACACATCTAAAAATGAAAAGTTTCCTTTAAAACAAAGTGAATTCACATCACAGCAACAGATGGTCGTTTAGTATACGTGGTCGTATAATTAAAAAAGAATTTAAATTTTACATTTAACTTTGTTAAAACAGTTGGTTACAAATATAAATCTGACCAGTAATATCACAAAATGTGCTTCTTGACTAAGTGTATGGTCACATGATTTCAGCGTGTTTTACAACAATTTGTTCAAGTTTGAAGAAATCTCATGTTATTGGGATAATTTCGCACACATCTAAAAAAGGTGAGAATGTTGTGCAAATACCATTGTATAGCTATCAAAATAAAGACAAATTGTGTTAATTATGATGAACTATTGTGCTAATCTGTGTTGGAGCTTGGTCCGTTCTGAGCCCACATTCAAGGTTCTTTGAAAGTTGCCTGCATGTTATTTATAGCTGAGTATTCGGTCACATGTAGCAGAGTACATTCTGCTTGTCATGACTTTCTATATCTAAAACAAAAATGCCATTCAGTGCAAAGTGTCGAGATTACTCGGACACAAAGGACATTAAAAGGACATATTAGCCTGTACTAGACACAAGGACTGTGTGCATATGCATAAAGATTGTGTTAAAAGATAAAAAAAGCATTAGTCGGCTCTGTGGATGGATAGTGGATTCTCTATGTGTTATGGGCTGGTTACTGTAAGCTGTTATTAAAGGGTTAGTGAAGAGTGTTGCAACCGTCAAAGGTGCTGACATTTCAGATTATTGCGCGAAAAACTGTGATACCATGATATTTTTGCTTAAAATGAGTATACTGTTATAATCTCATACGCCCCATGCCTTGTGTCCATGATAGCAAATCCAATGTCACCTCTACATGAAACATGGCCATGAGTTCAAACTAGTGCATGAACAGAAAAGCCCACGTGTCAACGTCAGTGGCACAAGTCAACAAGTCGTGTGAGGAGACAAGTCAAGTCAAGTGTTTTTATTTCCTCTCTCTGTGTGTGCGCTTATCTACACAATGAAATCTCTCTGATTTAATTGAGAGTTGGGTACCCGGATGGTACCCGGATGGTGCCCGGTCCGGGGGCGGCCAGGCCGTGGTCAACGAACCGCACTGGGGTTAGAGGTTCCGGGTGTGGCAGCGGGTGGGTCCGGTAGGGGTGTTACATGTAGAGAATCAATGGTATGCCAGGTAAGGAATGAACTTCACCTCTTTCTTTTTAAATAGTGAACCGTAAGACCAGTCAGGTAGTGGTGTGACTAAACATGGCATCATTCAGGACACCCATGTGCCCTTTCACTCAGCTGATCAATACCTAACAAGAACTCAACATTATTCCATTATTCCATACTTTTTTTAAGCACAAAGACATTCACAAAGCTCCAAGACTTTACTCCCTACTATACTACATATAATTCCTTTAGTCTTTCCTTATTTGCCTGCAGAATGTATTTTCCTATAGGACAAGGGCACTATATCAGCCTTTTATACAACATTTGGAGCAGTAAAATGCGTCTGTGGCTTCATAATAAGGCCAGACAGTGGGGAAAAGAGGTTAAATTCACGGTTATGAAGATCAAACATGAAACTTTTGAGTCATGTCACGGATGTGATTATCAGCCAGGATGCTCTGCACAGCCTTGTGTGATATTTAAAAAGTGGTCATGCCTAAATCATCTACTTGCTACCACAGGGAACTTGCAACTCTCATCTTTCCCCCCACAACTGCCCTGCTAGTGAGCAGAAAAGACTCACAAATTCATATTTCTGTAAAGTTCAGGTTGAAGGCACAAGTGCCTGTAGATGGTGTATAGCTGTTGTGCCCAGGGATGCCAAAACAGTCAGTGACAAGGCGAAGGGGAGAACATTATACCAGATCAAAGACCCTGAGAGACAGCAAAGGAGGATCATTGCCATAACACATACTTGAAGCAAGCGCTGTAGAGAGTGCTTGTGTTGTAATCATATCAGGTACTGCATCCATTATTTATTCTCTGAAACATCTCAATTATTTCACATACTTCATTGCAATATCAGACTAGCTCATATGCGGACTACACTGCCCATTTCTTAAGATAATGTAATGCTTTGTTATGCTAAGTGACACTTGGCCTTCCAGTGAGACAATGCTATCTTTAGTTTGTAGACTCCACAATTGAACAAAGCCAGATTACATCCAATCTCACAATCTTAAATCGCTTCATGGTCATTATTTGCAGTCTATGAAGATGTCTATAACAGTAAAACTGATGTAAGTCAAACTCTGGAACTTATAATGACTTTCCTGTTACAAGCCCAAGTGCATATCACCAAGAACCAATTAATTATTCTACATAAAGCCTACAAAACTCTACAGATGTCCTCTACTTAAAAACTTTGAAAACCATGTTACTTACTAAATTGACAATTTGTCTCACTTCCACACAAACTTACTGGCAGTTCTTAAAGCGGTGACATTCACATGCTATGCTATACTATGCTATGGAAGTTAAGGAATCCGTGATTTTAATTACATGTCAACAGAGAGCTTTGAACTTGAGTTTCAGATTCTGAGCGGTACAGGAGCTGCAGGAGAGGTGACTCTGTTTTGACAATGTACTCATTAATGCAGCCACGTGCCAATCAGGATTATGCCAACTCTCCTCTGATCCTCAAATCTTTATTATTCAGTCTCTGTTTGCAGCATACCAAGCATGACCATCCAACAGGCAAAGGACAATAAGGCTTATGCACGAGTGGCACCACAGGCTAACGTTCTCAACCTAATAATATACACATCCTCGGCCCTCTGGCCCCTTTTCTCTCCACCGTCTACACTCAAGACCAGGCATTTAGAGGAGTTGGAGAATGTAATATGTCTTGTGCTTGGTTTGTGTATTTACATATACTTAATAGCTGCATGTAGGCTGAGCCATTTATTCCAAACGTAATTACAATTTGTACACGACACCCCAATCAAAATGAAAAGGCTCCAAATAAATTACATTCTTTTAAGTACTGGTTGTGGTCTGCATCTTTTTTTTTTTTTTTGTTCTTTTTTCACAGCATTAAAAATTCTCTCCGCACACTCCCTGGTCGCTTGACATTTCAGATCAAGGAAGAAGCTGCAGGAGGCCCATCCTCTGTGTAATAACTGCTAATGTAATACCACAGTTTCTGCTACAACAATGACAGTTGTAAAGCAAGCAGGTGCATCAGAGGTGTCGTGCTCAAAGCTCTATCTTTGTCAAATGTCTGACAAGTGTTGCACTTGGGTGACGTGTCAAGGGAAGAATTTTGTGAACTAAAGATTTGATCAAGCATTGATAAGCAGCTTAGGGTAGCAAAGCCCCCTATTGCACAGAATGAGAGCTGGAGAACCCATCCATAAACAGCCACCCCAGAATACATGCTACATAATGTCCCACGAGTAAGTCAATGTGTTTTAAACACACTGACATGACTCATGTTAATGGCAAGAACAGATTATGTTTTCAATCTTTATATCAAGGAGATCAACTTAAAATGTATATTTAAACATGGATTAATCTCACAGTAAACATTCCATCATGTCAGAATAGGATTTAGCAGAGAACGTGGTAGATAGACATCTGAAGAGACACTTTAAGAGGATAATTCAGGTGCCAATATCAGTCTGAACGTCACAATGTGAACACTTAAATTGCTAACGGCAAGCACAATAACAACTATGATGATGTGAAATGTTGTTTTGATAACGGTGGTTGAGATGTCAGGTTATTCTGAGAAGAAGAAGAACATCATAGCACTGGGGAAGAGGGCAAAACAAGCTTCCCCTAATGTTCAACTGTGACCAAGAGAAAGAAAAAGGGAGGGATGAGGTGAGAAAGAAGGACCTGGTGAGGAGGATTGGTGAGGCAAGAGGCGAGAGACAGATTGACGTCAAAGACACAGAGAGAGAACAAGATAACAGGGAAGAGTGGGACAGCTCCACCCAGTGGTTAATGAGCTTCAGTCTTTATGGCAGGAGAAGAGGGGAGGTCTGCAGCTCTGACATGACAAAGAAGGGCTTTTCAAACTGTATTCCAATGGGCAGAGGAGCTTTGGATAGTCAGCCAATTGATTCCCCACTTGTGGACAGCCTTCATTAGATTAAGACAAAGAATATGAGTTGATTATTAAGACAATGCAAAAAAACACACTCTATACATTCTGCATTTCTCTGGTGAAATCAAAGTTTGAAAATCAGATATTTTTGATAAAGTATAACATTTGTCCTCATGGACTCGCAAACACTCAATGACAAGAGCACTTACTTTTGGTTGTTTGTGTCTGATCATGGACAAAATGTTAGTGATGAAGAAAAAACACACTCTGCACAGATCTGTTTATGAAAATGGCAGCACTCTCTTGTGATTCATTGTGGAATAATGAATACATTTGAGAAGATTCCTGGCACAGCTCACGTGTCAACAGCCTGACCAAGAATCTGACCAAAGTACACAAGCAGAGCTCGAGTTCACTGTAGTGTATACCATGGACACCACAGTCCACATCAACATGAGTCATGTCAGGAGTGGAGACTCTCAAGGTCCGGCTTATTTCATGGGCAGGAAAGGCTGACACATCCCAAACAAAACCTCTAACACCTACAGAGGCCACCACCTGTGAGAGTAAAACCTAGAGTAAGGCACAAATAGACGTCTCTGAAGGTGTTTCCCTGACAGTTACCATGGCTACACCGTGATTTAAATAGAAATACAAACTGTGAATTTAATGCTCAAAAACCTCTTTTCAGTCGCACCACAAACACAGTGACACGATACTCTTCGTGTCAGACTGACAGCTGTTACAATTACAATTAATTCTGGATTATGGAAGTCCATTCTGAATTATTGTACAATGGAAAGACACTTAACAAACATGCATGACTGCAACTCGGAAATGTTCAGCTCAATGGCTAGTGTGTATTAAGCCCTTTTTTCCGCAGTCATTTCTACTGTGAGACTTCATAAGCCCACTGCCCAAAGATGACTGGCCAGCATGAGTTTCCCTTACGTTAGCATTAGAAATTTATATTCTCCTCTGGAAGAAAAAAAAAAGTGGGGGAGCGTTGTTGATGCAGTAGTGGAGAGGTGATATAGGGACAAATATGATAATTTATTCAAATGAAAAGGCAAATTTGCCAGTGCTGGTCCTATACTGAGCTGGTTTTAATGTACACTGACCTCAGTCTATTCAGGTAAGGGGAAAACTGATACTACTATCAAATTTAAACTTGAGAGGTCACAGTTTTATGCACATAATACATAAGATTTTGGAGCCATATGGTAGTTTTTTATTGGACTTTGTTATTTGTAAACCAATTCCCTGATTCTGCAATGTTTTACTGTCCACCAAGGAGTAGGGTCGTTTTGTGAAATAATATCTACAGAAAATTGCTATTTTGCACAAATACCCTGCCATTTGTGATAATCACCTCTCGTTCTGTGTAGATTTTAGATCAAGGCTCAGTGATGGTCAAGTAACATTTCCAAGTTGTCACTCATATCAGCTGGTATTGGCTCAACCTCAAGAATGGATTTGTCCATTCTGCTGAATTGTAGACAAGCAAAATCCCAACATAAGGACCAGTCACTAACTATAGAAATGCCCTTCTGCTAAAGTCACAGATGTCCAAAACATTTTTAGGATTAAAATCTTCTACATTTATACCATGTAGCATTTTATATGAGTTTAAGGTGTTTAGTTAAAGTTTTTGATATGGTACAGATGGTCACTGTTATAATATATCGCAATGAGCATACTGTAGTTTGTCTAGAAGGCCAATAGCATCTTGAAGGGAGCATCTTTATCATCATCCTTATGTTAACTGTACGACAGTATCACAGTACATATGTGGTATATCTGGACCCCCAGTAAATAATCCCAGCCATGACCTTGTTCTCTACTGAGCAAACTGTGTATTGAAGGTCCGCTCTTATATTTATTCGGTTTCACATAGAACCATTTATCAGAAAATATTAGATCACATAAATAAGGCATTAGTCACATGTCAATGTTGACGTGCAGATTATAGTACTGGTAACAAACAGGAAACATTAATGCCAATTCCTGCATCTGAAATCCAGCTTTATTAGGCACCAGGCATTCTTCTAATTACCTAATCTGTTTATTTATCAAACAGAGCATGATAATTGCAGACTGTGCAACTGGTAACACCACACCTGCTGTTGACATTGTTGATGCTTCTGGTATGGGAATGCCTACGCCGTCATCACCGCTGTGCTGTGTTACTAAACGGATGGTGACATAATGGATCTAAATGTTGTATCATATTTGATCATATACAATGTTATTTAATATTGTATAAATATTCTTCACTAATTTGTTGCAAACATTATTATCATTTGAAAGGGGGGGGAGACTAAGTTAATATAGCAATGTTAACAAAGTCTCCAAAGGGCCCTTGTGTGCAAGAGTCATCACAAAAGCAGCTGTGCAGTTCACCGTGAGGCTCTATGCTAATACAGTGAGGAAAAACAGACAGAGCTGCGGGAGTAAAGAAAAAAAATCATGAGAGAACCTAATTGCCTTCTGTTATCTCAGTGCAGTAAGATGATACTGCACGTAGCAAAGTACTCGTCATAATTTTAACAAAGTGTGCCAGTCCCTGTATCATCAAACGTAGGAAATTGTATGTGATTTTAGCAATGGTACAGTGCTGATTAGTAAAACAGGAAGTCATTAATGAAAGAATGAATCGTGTTTTAACACTGCCATACATTCCCAATGGCCTAAGTTTGTGCTAGAATAACATAACTACATATTTAAAAACTGCCCCACATCTGATGCACACATGCCTTTGTTGGGGGACTTCCTGTTGACTACTTATTTTGCTGACACTACAGTGGGAGTAAAATGCATTTTCTTAATTGTTTATTTTGTAAAAAACAACGGTATGTTAACATATATTATGGTCTCATAAACTAATTTAGAGTCCCTTTATACCTGAACAGGGTTTTCCACGCTTGCATACATTGGCCACCTGAGTGAACATTTCCAGCTGGAAGAGAAGGGAGGTCATTATAAATATTCACAGCGTTGTCTTCATTGTTGAACAACTCATCACGGTTTTATTTTTAGGTTTGGATTCCTTTAGTGTTCATCATTCAGGAACTTTTTTTACGAGGTGCAGAATTACCCGCAGAGGTCTCCCCCTCGACAAAACAAACGGACCAAGTAATTAAAACTCAGTAAAAACACTGAATATAGAAGTCTAACGACACTCATGGGTGGAGACAGGACATCAGGAGGGATGTCCTGTGAGACGGGCCATTTCCTCCAGTTGAAAATTGGAGTTTAACATTTATAAGGTTCTAAAGAGCCATAGTGATGTGATCATCATGTGAACATAAATATGCAAACCTCTGCAGCGTATACACTGCCGATAAATAGTGGCAAGCTATTGTAACAATAAAGGACTTCTTTGCCTGCAGAAAGCTGAAACATATGTCGTTCTCTCAAAGCATGCAAAGGATAAAGCGGATAGAGACTAAATGAATAAAGAGAAATGTCAGGTTTCGAGCAATTTAATTGTAACTCTCCAAAAATGACAACATTACAAGAGTCAGATGGCGAGCAAACAAGACCAGGTGCATGCTGTCGTTTCGTCCTGACACGGTTTGACAAAATAACTTCAGTGAAATGGAAACAGCTGCACAACACCACTTCAAGCTCTTCCTCAGCGTTTGCCTGTAGCGTGCCTTGTCTTCCATAAATTGTTCTTTTGAAAAATAACAGCAGGTGCCTCAAACAACTTGATTCACTAAGCATTCTGACAATTTTCTACTGGCTGTACTTATAAGAGGATTTAGAAACAAAAAAACAAAAAAACTCAACAAAAGACATTAAAATGGGGAAGTGAGAATATAAATGCCTGCATCGTTGATGAAAAAATGGTCTGCTGTGCTTTAATATCTAAGCAGTATGAAATGTATTACACCTCATTGTCTAACAGTAGGGTTATATATGAACTTGGTCAAGGGAATCCAAAATATACCAATTACTATAGTCATGGGACACGGACAGTGAGAGCAGGCCAAGTTGCCACTCATCCCGGCATGTAGTGACATTTCTACACTGCACAGTGTTTGATGTGCATCCCTAACAATTCAGCCCGAGGACACAGTGGTTGCATGTGCAGTGTGTGACAGCTGATCTGCTGCGTCTCAGTGCGCCTGCTGCACAGCTGCAGCTTTGTTTTACATAGGACATTTACCTTTGAAAATCATCATAAAGTATACTTTTATACTTTACTTACTCTAAATCTGTATCTAAATGCCAGGACATTTCAGTATCTGTTTTAAAAAAAAATGTTTGGATTGGATTTACAGTCCATTTGAATTGTAATTTGTACTTTGAAACAGGTACGGGACAGTTTTTTTTTGTGAAAAAATCCAATAGATGTAGACACTGAAACTTTCCAAAAAGAGCCACACAGCTCGGTCACAAGAGACACTGGAGACTCTGGTCCATCTCACACAAGTGAGCAATGTGACTGTCCAGTGTGCCTGCTCTAATCAGTTAACATGTGTGCCTAAATGAAAAGTAAGATATTACCCCGATGCAGACACGCGCATGCCCAGTTTTTCGCACAGAAAACAGAATCTTCCCCCATAGGATATTTTTCTTTTTTGTTCCAAAAAGGTTTTCCATAAATACGGCATAGTTTATGGAGTCCACACTGTAATGACACTGTAATGCTGCTACAGAAAGAAAAAAAAAAAACATAATAGACGTTCCATAAATCTTGCTGTGTACAAACTCCAAACAAAATGACGTCTAGCAGGGGTCAGGTTTAGAGAGGTGGGGCTATGACATCCTTGTTTTCCCAAAGTTGCATATTGGTTGTACATACGAAAACACAAGGGTGGCGTTTTGAGTTCGTTTTACTCTCGGACTGGTTTTCGAAAAATAGTATTTTAGGGCTCCCAGAACAGCAGTTCTGTGTGGATAAAAAGCTGATATGATACACTTACACCAAACTTCTCGTGTGTATTGGCCCTTAGTGTCAGCAGCATCAAACAGCATTTTCACTTCATTCCAATCTGGTTTCTCCGACTGGAGTCATGCCGACGTCCTACTCCGGTTGCCATCAGCCAGCATTAGTAGCTGCGGGGTTCATATAATTGTTCCAACCTAAACTGATGATGTATTTAATATTGACAAACACAGTATGTGATATGATTTGTGGTCACTGACTAAAGTAGATTAAAGAGGTTAAACACATATTGAGTCATTCTAAAAGGGGTTGACATTTTTGCTCGACGGAGTACGTTAATGTTGCATTTGCAGCTTGTTACTTTGCTCAATCATGGCCAAAATAAAACTAATTGTGTACATATGCATGGATAAGCTGCCGTAGTCACGCCAATAAACTCCCTTGCTCTCCCCTTGACATATAACAATTGGTGATTGATTGCTGCTTGGTGAGGCAGACGCCACCAATAATTACAGATTGAAAAGTGCAAGCAAAAGATTTGAAAAACTGAAAAAACCTAAGTACATGTTTGTACATGTTTGTTTGACTTTTTTGTGAAAGAATTTGTGTTTGAAAGACAGCGACTTCAAACAACAGCTAAAAAAAAAACTGTGAAAAGAAAAGAAATTGTGTGGAGTAGTGAGAGAGAGGTTGTTTCAATCGTATGAATTTAACCTGGGCAGGTGATACCTAACTTTCGACAAGAACCAGCAACAAGCCGAACAGCCAAATAATCATTTAAGACCTGGCAGCTACTTAAATACTAAAAAAAAATCAAATAAATTGCTTAACAAGGAATTTGCTATGCCTTACCAAACTTTAATGGTAATTAACAATTTGAGTTCTGGCCATCTGCGTGTATGGAAACTTAATGGACAACACCGTGAACATAAAACAAGCAAGTAAATTGACCCTACACCATCCCTTTATTTTCATCCCAGAGCTGCACTGCTGTGTCACACTTATATAATGTGCAACGTCATATGCACTTTTGGATACAGTAGGAGATTATGGTTGTATATGTATATTGTTTTCTGACCAGAGCACCGATCCCAAGCAGTTAAAAGAAAATCCACATCATCCTTATGGGATCAATGGGATCTTCATCAGAGAGAGAAGATCCCATTAAACTTCTGCACAAGACTTTCTAGCTTCAGGCTTCTGCTATAAAATCTTCCTTACCAAAAACACAATTGGCAATTAAGAACATCCATTATGCCATGCATTTTACACATTTTGAAAAAAAAGGTACATATTTCAGTTTGTAGTCTAGGCCAAGTGCTGCATTAGACCTTTTCTAGTTTTGGTAGATGAGTCTGATGAGTCAAAAAGTCCCGCAAACAGAGCTGAAGCTCTACAATGCAACAACTTTTTTCACTTTTTATATAAGGTGTATTGACTGATTCATGATGGCTCGGATTGTTGCCTCACAGCAAGAAAGAGCATGTTTTCCCTGCAGTTTCCCCGCACGTATTCCAGCCTCCTCCCACAGTCATTGTGAATGTGAGAGTGAATGGTAGTTTGTCTCTGTATGTTGGCCCTGAGATGGACTGTTAACCTGTCCAGGGTGAACACCACCTCTCACTCTTTGTCAGCTGGGATTGCCTCCAGCCTGTCTGCAACCCTCACATGTGGTAAAGATAAAGCGGTTGAAAATGAGTGAGTCACTGATTCACAACATCAAAACGACATCAAGATCTGAATAGGGTTGAATAAGAAAAAATAAATAAGAGAAAAACAATATTTTACTCATCATTCAGTAACAAATGACAGTCTTTTAAGAACTGTGTTTGAGATGAAATGACAGACATATTAGGTTAATCTGACCTAGAGTGCGAGTGGTGACATATAATAATGTAAAGGACAGAACAGCTCTGTTCTTTTTGACCACAGTCCGGCCCTACACTGCAGCATCTCCCTCATGTCTATGCAGATAGTGTTTTCAATGTTTCAATGAATCTGCAAAATCCAAAAATGTTCATTAAAAAATGCTTCAAAATGTAACCATATTTAAATATAATTGTTTCCCATAAATATATGTTCAGACAAACTAAAGCACGAACGCAGTGAATGCCTTATACGCTAGGATCCAGGTCTGTGTTAAATATTGCTATATAAATATTGATTTTCAGGCTCCATCTGCTCATTTCTCAACCATCATATTCTTAAACAAACCATGTCTAGAATGTAAGGATCAAAGTCTTGTCTTTTGTCTGGCAGCAGAGCATACAGCTTTATGACTGTAATTTGCCCAAAATGTTTCACTTAAAAAATGTATCTGACACACACACACACACACACACAATTAGGAGACAGTGTTTCAAACAACCATGTACAGTTCCGAGAAAGTGCCCACCAAATAACTAACACATATGTGATCAATAAAAACATTGCTATTAAAATAATTTGTTGCTGCCGTCACACAAAAGCTACGACAGGCTTCTGCAAAAATTACCCACATCGTTTGTCACTTGCAGACAAGATTCACAATCTCGATTGTAAATCAAATAAAGATCACAATGATGTCAGGACCTTCGAAAGCAAAGGTGGAATCGAGGATTTAACCACCTCCCCCAGTCAGAGAATAGTAACCTTATCGCAACTGCTGATTTGATATATCGTCGTAACTCGAACCTACTCACGCTTCTCTGAAATCACCGTGGAAATAGTTTGCGTTCCATATTTGTGTAGTTGACAAGACAAGCACAGTGTGTAAGCTATATAATGCACGTGTAGACATAACTACGAAACCAACTCCGTTAACACAGGCAACTCTTTCTTCCTCATTTGGAACAAAAATTTGACTCACGCTAAACCGATAACTAGCGTTATAGATGTATTTGGAACATATGTGACCTTATTCAGTCGTGGAAAACCCTGGATTTAAGCATTTACAGTACTTGACACCCCTAATACTGACCCATGAACAGGCACAAAACCCAATGGTCTGGACATCAAAAATCCAACAGCACTTGCATAAGACAGACCAAAGCATAAACAGAAGGAAAAGTATGACCTGAATTGGAAACACTCAATTCCCAGAGCATCCAACAGTGATCATTAGCTCAACAGAGCGATTGACAGCCCATCCCCAACTGGTGGCAGTTCTTTGATACATTATTTCTGCTGCTGCTTGTTTCTTTGCTTACTCAAGCAGAGGCCTGACATTCTGATAAGAAAGCTGACGAAGAGCCCTTAAGGGGAAGAAGTATAAAAATGTCATCAGATATTTAGACCTTATCTTTAGTGTAAGGGACTGTAAGGCGCCGGTCATGGAGGAATATGTGAGAGACAGAAGTGACAGAGGAGAGAGTGGGAAGTTTGTTTGCCGTATTTAAGATGAGATTAATGGGAGGGGAAAAGAATTTTGGCGTGGCACATGAGCCACTGGGACATGGTGAATAAGCCAGCAGGGTCCCAAACAGTGTTAAGGAGCACTGCAGAGGGAACTCAACTTGTTTTTCTGTCTTGTTGTGTCTGGCTGTGCTACCATGGTGTGGGCAGGGCAAGTAAATCTGGAAACTTTTGTTGCTTGGACATAGTGCTGACAGTAGCAGGGTGAATAAACTTGGCATTGGGTTTGATTTAAAAGCTATACTTAAAGGGGAGTGTGCAACAGATGGCCTGCGGATGACAGGGATACATTTTGGATTCAGGTAATTGGACATTTTTAAATATTGACAGACTTATCCGTTAGTTTTGGACACTGCTGTGTTTAATCTTTTACTTTCAATGATCCAAAATGAGAGAAAATTGATCATTAAAGCCAATTTAGCTGCATTTTATTATATCCAAGGAAACCAAATATGGGGTTTTGTATGAATGCAGCTCGTACCATCTGTAACCATGTGAAGCAGCTTTTTCAGCTATATTGTCTATATAGTAAGCAATGTCTCCCCAAAACTATCTTGGAACAAACGACAGACATTTACACTCGTTTACCAGTGAACTGACAAGCGCAAGTGAACCAGTGGACAGATCCAACCTCATTAGGTTGGGACTGACAAACAACTCCTGTCAAAATGTTAGTGCCTCCTGTGGCGGAGATAAAAGCTGGATATGTCACACAGACAAACAGGTTAAACTGTAGTCTGATATGTCTTCACCATCCAACACAGGACTTAGGACATTAATCTATTTTATGACATTTCTCAAACCCCTGCCTCCACCATTGCACAGCTCCAATTTTATTGGGAGGTACATGGCAGACAGCCACAACAACGGAAATTCCATCAACCACAATATGTTTGCAGTATATCATGCATTTTCTTTTTATCATGTCAAACGTCGTCTTTATAAATTCTCCCTTCTACAGGAGCACAGCAACAACACAAAGGCGGAACGAAAAAAGTAGTCTTTGGATCTCATCCTTTGCCAGGAAGATGCAATACAGGCGATCGGTATGGTCAACGGCAGTGATACTGTGATTTCTAATATCAGGTGACCATATAATAATCACAATAATGGGTGCCAGTATACACAAAGACTAAAAATGTGCTGCAATGTCATGTAATTGGATTTATTAATAGCAAACAGGTACATACATTTATTGACAGTCTCTACTTTTGTCAGAGGTAAATTAAAAATGAGATATGTTCTGTATTTGTACAGCATGCGTGTACAGCAGCTTGTACAGCTTGTTTAGTTAAATGGGTCATGATTTTTTGAGTTGGGAATGGATGGATCAGTCAGTCACTCAGTTATGCGTTTGATTACATGCCAAGCTTTAGTACCTCAACCATTTTTGTGGCTGAACATCTGCTCCCATCATGAATTACATGCAAGCACCCTTTTGTGTGTGCAAGTGGTTAAAGGAGATGAGACATTTCAAACAGAGGCACACGGAATAAATGTAAATGCACTTTGATTTATGAAAGTGGGTACGGCTGGCAGTGGTAAGAACAGCAATGCAATATGGCAGGGACCTCAGCTAAAGAAATGTGTGATCCCTCCTTGTTTTGTGTTTAGCAAAGTTGCTTTCCAACTTCTTGGAGGAATAAAATTGCCAAATTGTTATTCACAGAAATATGTTAGAATTTAAATGGTCAATATTCAATTTGAGCTGCTGGACTAGTGGAGATTCAGCACACTTGTAGTCATGACACAGAGTACTATGGAAGAAAAACATGGCACTTTGCAAAGGTTGTATCATGATTATCTAAGAGCAGAAATAATAAGTTTGATATCTAACATTAAGAGCCATCATATTTTAAAAGTGCAGGCTTTACTTTCTTTCACATGGATATTTCTGTGCTGCCCAGTTTCCTGATGCATCATTTCTAAAAGGTAATACGACTTAATCATCCATAAAACCATAAACCATCATGATGATTTTGCATCTAAGTTTGACTTTTAAGTTCAGTATTCATGAGTCTGATTTTAAATCTTTCACTGATCTGTAATAGTAATGTGCCTGTGCGCTCATCATATAAACAATGCTCATTCTTATGTTTCCTATGAAGAACCCCAGCTCTCTGACGCGGTCCTCCAGGAAGCGTGTATGCCTTTGTGTCCGTTTCAAATATCAAGAAGTGCCCTTAGGTTAATATGGAGATGAGATCAAAGCTGATCAAGAGCCATTCACCCACAGAGGCCACTGACAATGGCCCTCCTTCAGCACCTGTCCCAAGGCTGGAGCTCAGCTGACATTTAAAATGAAAGCGAGCTTGATTGCTGTTTCTACTCTTTTCAATGCTCTGCAGGGATGCCACTTGACAGACGAGTCGTCTCAGACTAGCTCTCATTTGGTTTTATGTCACAGCACATTGCATTTTTCTCCATCATGTCATAGTGAGGGCCACACAGTTGGTGTAGTGGTTAGCGCTCTTGCCTTTGCAGCAATGTGTGCCCTTATTTGTGACCTGGTCGGAACAAGGGTCTTTCTGCATGGAGTTTGCATGTTATTGCTGTGTGTGCATGGGTTTTCTGCTGGTGCTACGACTTCCTCCCACAGTCCAAAAACATGCACTATGAGGATAAGGTAAATTGGACACTCTAAATTGACCATAGGTGTGATTGTGAGAATGGGTGTTTGTTTGTCTACATGTGTGGCCCAGTGATGGACTGGTGAACTGTCCAGGGTGTACCCCATCTTTCACCCTATGTCAGCTGAGGTTTGGTTCATCGGCCAATTTATAACTGATTTCACCAGTAACTTCTCTAATATTTTTGGAAATGTCTTGAAACATTTGTCACAATAACATGAAAGAGGTCTGATATATTTTGCATTTATGCGTCATTGCAGAACTGTGTACAAAGTATCGATTTTTGTTGTCTCTCACAAACACACTGACCCATCTGTCATAGTCAGACTGTCCATCAGGAGCACTGAAACAGTGGGATGGTAGACCATCAAAAACATCTAATAAGTTTTAACCATCCCCAGCAGGCAGGCAGAACTCTGAAAGTTTCCGTAATGGCCATGCAGTTCTCACACAGGGGGTTGGTGGCCAATCAATTCCTCCCCAACGAGTTCTGCAACCAGAAAGATTATATCTGTATTTTTTTTCCCCTTCCCTCTGATATGACGCATAAGAGGCTCCTGAAATAACACACACTAAGGGATGCATGAGTACCAGACCATGTTAAGTCACAATTACTATGATAATGCAACTAAGCTTGAGGAAAGATTGAAAACTACAAAAGGTTGTTGAACGGTGATGGCAAAAGCAAAAGCGTTTGGGTTTAAATGACTAACAAACAGCGGCGATTGCTCTAAGGGAAATGCCATCAAATATGTACTGTGTTGCATTTAAATTGCAATACAAAACATGTGCTGGAACACGATTAGAACGTGTTGCTGTACTATTTTGTTCAGAATTAGCTGTTTATCAAGATGTTACACGATTTTCATATTCCCGAAGCAGCCGCTGCATTAAAACCACTTGAAGCTCAGCTTCCACCGTTCTCTATGAGACGGCACAGAATGGACAAATGCGGCAAAGTTGTCACTTCCAGGGAAGCTCAGCTTCCACGACAGTGGATAGGGTTGTGGGCGGGCACAGATGCTGGGCTTCTGCATGATGATTGGAGGAACTGTCTAAAAGGCGGAACTAGTTTTTGAATAACTGAGTTGCAGAAAGATACGACAGCAGACCGTTTCTGCCTCAGTCCTCTGTAGATTTTACGAGGGAAGTCTGCAGACAAATAGCTGGACACATTTTAGTTTGTAAATATAGACCGTAAAGAAAAACACTATTATAGTATTTAAGTTTTACATAATTATGGCGTTTCCTTGTTCTAGTTGTTCATTTGCAGAATTTATGTAAGAATTTATGTATAAACAACTGGGCCTGGAATAAGCTTCTCCTGTTTCAAAGACCAGCAACTGCGACTGGTAACAAACAGCGGTCTTTAAAATTAAAGTTATGTGTTTTGTCTTCTTCAGAGGTGGGAAACCTTGTTGCCATCAAGAGCCACTTTGGTTTTTATAACATGCTTCAAGGGCCATACTAAATTACTGAACCCATACATCATTAAATTCTCAAATGCGATGGCTGGCACTGCTAGTCTTTGGCGTTGCATTCAATGTCAGACAGAGGAGATGATGATGTTATTGGCAAATGGTTTCAAAGAATTGGGTCAGTCAGTCTTGAGCAAAATAACGGGTCAAAAGAGGCAAGATGTCCCAAACAGAGATTCAAACTTTAATGCTCCTATAGATATAGAATGTTTGGACTCAAGGATTTGCAAATTTGATCTAAGCCATATATGTATATACGTATAAATATATATACATATACATACATATGTATATATATATATATACACACATATACACATATACATATATATACACATTTATACATATATACATATATATACACACATATATATATATACATATGTACATACACGCCGTATATGTGTGTGTGTGTGTGTGTTACACGTTAGTTATATTAACCATGATCATGATGTGACGAGTACCCAAAACCCTGTAGACATATCTATTGTTACTTTTAAAGGAAAGTGAATGATGCTCCATGATATTAGGCCACATGTTGACCATCTTTCATTGTCCTTTGCTCCTGTCATAATTTGGCATAATCAATTAACTAAAAAGTAAACATATGGTAATACATTGTTTTCATAGATGACTCATGAGCTTTAGATGTCAGTCCCAATACAGTGTGTGTGTGTGGTGTGTTTGTACAGTATGTAGACAAATTGGCTTCATATCAAGATGGCTGGCATTCAAAACAACCCCCACCAACTTTAGTTTAATCAAGAGAGAAATGCAAGAAGTATGGGGAAAGTGTAAGGTCGAGATGACTTCATCCTACCGACCCCTTTCCCGATTCAGAGATAAGAGTGAATGGACAAGGGCTGAGAACAAGGAGCCAAGTGGGAGTAGAGAAGTGGAGAGGAGAGGAAAAGAAGAGCAGGAGGTGGGGAGGGTAACAGTGGGGCTGGTGTGAGGATGAAAATTGATTTATTGCAGCGGTGATGAGGAGCGGCATGCCAGGAGACAGTGGGTGCTCTCCAAGTCCTTGCTGCAGCAACATAAAATGAAACAGGGGCCCTCCCTGTTATAATTGCTGCGGAGATCTCAGCAAAGGCTCAATGTCTTTGTGTCGAAATTTATGCAAACCCGACTGTTGGATCCCTGCTTGTTATTTTCCAATATTCACGTGCCACAAGAAGGAATATTATACGTGCTTTCTGTACCAGACTATGAGAGGCTTTAACAACGTGTAAACATTAACCACACCAACACACAAACACAGATGAAACGCATACTGTAAACATTAACACACATTCCTAATGTGATGTTGATTCAAAAGAAAAATTAACCTCCCTTGTGTGGTTAAGTGAAGGTTTGACTTTCTTGAAAAGGTCCAGCCCGTAAGGATAAATGACATCTAATGGGCATGACGTTGCAGATTGTTATCAATGGTAGAATCCTCTGCTCACTCTTCTCTTCATCAAGCATATTAGGGAACAGTGGCCTTCACATATGAGGAAGAATGTCATCCATCTTTGTTTGCATCACAAGTTCACTCATTCATCTCCTACCGCTTTATCCTCCACATGATGGTCATGAGGGCCTAACCCTGGTGCCAATCCTGGACGGCACCAGTCCATCAAAGGGCCACATATGTAGAGACAAACAACCATCCACTCTCACACTCACACCTATGGTCAATTTGCCTAATCCCCAAATCTGCATGTTTTTGGACCGTGGGAGGAAACCCACGCACACACAAAGAAGAACATGAGAACTGCATGAAATTCATGTCTGCCGTCATGTAAAGCAAGACCCTTTTCTCAAGAACATATAAAAGTCTTATTCCTGGGCTACAAAAAAAAATCTCATCGTACATCAAGGTAACGTTCCATAGATCACACTCCATTGAGTTCAAATTATTCTGATTTAACTAACATTCTTGTTGCAGGAAAAGGATTTTTTTTTTTTAACTGAGCTCTGTCAGCTATTGTTGAAGTGCTGATTCATCTTTTGTGAAAGGGAAGGAAGAACCATAGAGTCTGACCTTTTCTGTAAAACCGTTTAGCACTTTTCACAGTGTGCCATTTAATCTGGGACAAAAACATATTTCACCATTCTGACGATATGTTGAAGTAGCCATTTGACACGGCACTCAACCGAAGCAGAAATGCACTGGAGAGGCCGTGTTTGGCAAATATGCCCACTGAACACATAAATAACATAAAGTGATCCAGCAGTGCTTGGCCCATGATGATTGTCTACTGCACATGCTTAAGTACCATATAAACAATCTGCAGTTTGACACCAAACATTCATATGTTGCCTGAAGCTCAGACAACAGAGGAATTAATTCAAGCACCCCGAAGAGCTTTGGAGCGTGTTGCAGTAGTTTAAGGCAGAAACAGCATGAGAGCTGGCAAAACAGTGGGGGGAGTTAGCAATACTGCTGACAAAGGCGGTAACCTTGTCTCTCTCTCTCTGTGTATGTGTGTGTGTGTGATCTGCTTACACATGTGAACATGTAACTGGAACTGACTAATGCGAGTTGCGAACTCAGCAAAATGAAAGGCCATATTTCTTCCCCTGACATCAAATAGCACTTCCTGTAATCATGGGTGATCTTCCATCAAAATGTCTCCAAGTAATCAAAGCAAACCCAGCAATAATCTGCGTGGATGTGGATGTTATCGCTGCACCATCACTAATGAAACCTTCTATGACAATTATAAACAGCACACAGTAATGCAGCTGCGCACACTTTGTAAAGGGAGAGATCAGCAGCTGAAGCACAGAGACAGCACAGACAACAAAACATGATCATGTTGATCAGCAAGCTGGAATTAAAATTGATAATTAAGCCAGCGCATTTTGTTAATTGCTTAATCATTTCAAAATTTGAATTGTTTTTGTTTTTTTCAGAAAATAATCAGCAGAATTTATTAGTTAAAGCCTTGCAACTGGCACAAGGTGTATACGAGAGTTTGTCTTTTTTATCTGCTCATAATTTGAGCATTTGGGGGAAAAAAGTTTTCATGACTTTGTTAAAAAAACAGTGCAAGGATCTGTGAAAGAAAACAAGCAGACTTCAGCAAAACTGACTAATATAACATGCTTACCCCAACTCCAACAATAAATAATTGATGCTCCTCTTTCTGTTCATCGGTCAACTCCTGTAACTCAATTCCCACCAAGACGAAGGAAACAAAAACCGAACAAAAGGGGGAGAGATGGGTGAAGAGAAGGTGACTTAAATGTAAAGAAACTGAAGCGACGTGGAATTTCTGCAGCACAGTGATTCAAGAGCTGCATGTGATGGCAGATACTCAGGGAATGAGCAAACCCAGGAGATCTGCAGCAGTGCACAGTGATGGGAATGTAAAATGAGTTGAAGAGCTACCTCAATGAGATATTTTTAAAAAGGAACGCATGCTTGAAGGGTTTTGGACCAGTGGCAAGGGGACTCAAGTTGCCCAACACAAACAACGAAATCAAGTGCAAGGAAAGTTACAGCCAGACATTTCTTACAACAATTTAGCAAGACTGCAGTCATCTTGCCTGACCTTAAGAAAACATTGAAGAAAATGTTGGAACTGTTAATTAACCTCGAAGTTGTGGCAAAAAGAGGACAGAAATCCAGCCAGGCTTTAATCTGCTTGTCTGTGGTCTGTAAATAAGAAGCCCTGGGTAGACTGCTTTATTGAAACACTCTCACAGGTTGGCCTGCCAGGTAGCTGGGCATTAATATTGGCTCCAGTGAGAAGCTGTCAGGATTTATTAGTCAGTATCACTGGTACTCAGCCAGCAGGTGTCAGCTCTGGCAGAGAAGGAGAGAGGAAGATAGATTCATAGACAGAGAGACCGAGCAGACATTCAGACAGATAGGTAGGCAAAGGAACTAAAAAACAGAAAACTGGACTTCCCCTGCCCTCTTTTCTTTGTTAAATCAACCCCGTCACATTGCAAGTGCAAAATGTACACTTTACACTTACATAATACATACTACAATTTAATTTGTTAATTCATCATTTTGCTCCTTTTTAGAGGCTAATGTGATGAATAGAAATGACACAACGGTAGAGTTTATTTAACTTGAGAGTACACATGAAACCACACATGTGTAACAGTCACTGATCACGCACCTGCACACTGAAAGAACATTTATCCCTGTTTGATCTGCATTATGGCCTTCAAAAGTTAGCTTCATCGTTCACCATTTTGGTCCACTCTGGACTACCTTCCATCGAGCACTTCAGAACTGAGGCATTTCCCTCTGTTGCTAAGCAACAGAAACAGTCCAACTAGCATGCCAACGAACGCTCAGCCAGGAGGTTAATGAGGAGACAAAAGACTCAACTTCAAAAGCCTGATGTCACTATAGACAAAAATCATTGCTTGTGATTTGGACAGGATTGAGGACGCTTGTAATTCTACATGAGATATTGCTGGACAACAAAATTCATACTCTGTATTCCACAGCAACACGGGCATCGAGTCTAGATGTGTCTTTTAGATTAATGTCTCCATCTAGTGACAACTCCCCGAGGCAAAGTGCAGACAGACTGTATGTCTAGAAGAGATAACAGCAAGAAGCAGATTAAGCAGATTAAATGTACTCCAATTGTGATAAACCAGTGACATACAGAAGCAGATGTAATGGAACATGAAATACGGAGATACAGGATGCATGTGTGTGTTGAATAATTGATCTATTAGGATCAATTTGACATTTATTCATCATTAATTCTTCTGGGGGGGGGAAATAATCTACACATCTGAATACAAATGAATGTTTCCAGATGCAGACACTGATCAATAATTTGTTTATTTTAATAACTTATTTTGTCCGGGTGCAGCGTGGCGCAGTGTGGTGATTGGTGTCTGGTTTGTGGTTTCAGTTCAAGCTCGGGGTTGACATGTGTCCTGCTGTGAGGAGTATGTTTTTGCCAGGTACTCTGGCTTCCTGCCACAGTCCAAAGACATGCAGATTTTAGGTAGGGTTCACTGGAGATTCTCAAATGACCTTAGGTGAGAATGTGTTTCTCTCTGTTGGCTGAGTGACGGACTGGCAACCAGTCAAGTGTGTAACCTAACACTCACCCACTGTCAGTGTTTGGCTCCACCTCTCTCTGCTAATTTGTCTATACAACAACACAGTTAGCGAACCTCAAAAGGCTGCAATTGTTGCAGCCTTTTGAGGAAATCCCTTCTATCTTTGATTGCTTGGTGGCTAGCGTTGTTGCCTCACAGTAAGAGAGTCACTGGTTTTGTCTCACAGCCCAAAAAACATGAAGTTTGGGGTGAGGTTAGGTTAATTGGACACTGCGATGCCCTCCACGAGCTGCATGGCCCCCATCATCCTCATGTGGACAATGAGTGAGAGAGTAATGTTTCGATGGTGTGTGCTAATTATTTCAAATTTCATCACAGTGAATATTGATATGCTCTACTATGCCATATAAAATACAAATGAATGTTCAATGTTTGGGGGGAAAAAATAACAACACATTTTTACATGAGACATAAACAAAATAATTGTAATTTTGTATAGCAAAACTAAAGTAAAACTACTGCATTAATAACACTTGGTTTCGTTTGCCCCAACTGCAGCAGTTGCCTTCCTAATAAAAGACAGATAAGCTGGTGCCACAGTGGACTGATTTATCATTAACATATCCACTTCATTGGGTACACCCCTTTGTGTGTAATCGGTTAGAAGAAAAAAAGAGTTTTATTGTTCATTTTTGTAAGAACATTCATTCTAAAAACAGTATGCAGTGTTACAGCATGACTTGCACAATGAATTCAACAGGCGTCCGCTTGATCTTTAATGAAATTCAGCTGCAAGTCCTCGGGCTAATCTTTTATTCTTTTCCATCGTGAGCAGGTGCACTCATTAGGAATATTATTTCATTTTACGTTCAGAGGGGGGAAAAAAAAAAGCACACTAATCCAGGAAGTCTATTTAACGATGCATAATCTGGTGAGTTGATCCATCTCATATTATCCTGACTAAGGTTCATGGACTTTGCCAAACAATTTGAGCAAGTGAAAAACTAATTATCTGGTCTGACAAGAAAAAAAAATAATATGAACCAGTTGGACATCTCAACTGAACAGCAGGCCCTGCATGATAACTAAGAAGAAGCACAGCAGTGGAATGTTATGCTTTTCAGCCACAGGGACAGGGAGACCAGTCATTATTGAGGAAATAAAGAGAGGTTCTTGAAGAAAACATGACCCAGAATGCATGTGACTTGACACATTGGTGAGGCCTCAAACTCTCAGCCGAGACAACAATGGACTGACTTCGGTGTCAGCCTGTGGTGAGTGGTGCAGCCAAAGCCCAGACTTTAATCACTTCACGGACACTTCTCATTAAATCTGACAGAGCTTGAGACAAGTCAATCCATGACTTATGGGATTGAATCCTTTAGATGTATTAATAATTTATTGATTAAAATGTTTCAATCATTATACATAGTTGAACACCAAATCCGAAATAAACCCTATATTTGTTTCTTGGAACCAGAAACCTCACATAATACTGTATATGTAGGTCTTCCCATATCATATTGCAGATAAATCTGTGAATAAGTCAATCAATCAGTCTAGGTAGAGAAGTACAACTGCAAAGATGGCACAAACAACACCGTGCTCTCTATTTAACCTCTTTATGGATTTACAACGGTGGTCACTTTTTACTTTGTCTCGTGAGCGTGTCCGAAACCTGTGACATTAAAGATCAATTTGAGAGCTACTGCTACTTTTCAAGGTTGCGCGTCACCTGTGTGGTCTGACTTGAAATTTGAAAAAGTGATTCACTTAATCCTTTAACTCCTACGCTTCAAAATGTCTGTCTGAACTTTTATTTGCTTATTTTAATCATAAAAGGGCCAGAAAATGTCCTGTGAGTAAGTGCTTTTGCCCATTTCTCCAGAATAACTGTCAATATCTGGCAGTTCTTGACAATTTATGTAGAAAAAAACACTGTTGTACATGAACACCAGATTTTGCAAGTTAAAATTGTTTGAGTCTTCGTAGCAATGTCCAAAAACAGGCCAAAACATTGAAGCTTTGACTTGCAACTTCTCAGCTATCAGAAACAGTTGGAATGTTTGGGACAGCACAAGCGTAAATAACGTAATTACGGTAAGGCAAAGTGTGCTCGCACAAACATGTCATCTGCACTCTGGGTTTTAAGGGAGCTGCACAGATAGAAAAAGGCTGCTAGGATTTTAGTTGCAAATAATCCATGTTAATGTTGAGCACCTTTCACATGACTGACAAATCTGAGTATGAAATCGCTATAGATTCACACGGGAAAACCACTTCCAGGTCATATTGACTTCACGTTCATGCAGAGTGACTGCAATCGTTAACATGCTCTACAGAATAAGAATTCAATGTGAGGTAGTATTTCCAAAACAGTATCATGGCATTTGTGTCAAGAGTGTGTACGTGAAATTTGTATGCATAAGAGGTTTACGGTTAATAAACCTGCGTACAACCACTTTGTTCCTATGGGGCTAATTAAAAAAACAACTTGACTTTGATCAAGGCAGGTTAGATCATGTGTCAGATACAATGAACTATGAGAGCTGGTGAGAGGCCTAATCCCTCTGTCAAAGCAGTGGAAAAATTGTGGAAGGACAAAAAGAGGAAGTTTCTTTATGTAAAGTGTATATATCATAATAAAATCTCACTTACTTAGAATGCATTTGGTTTGAGTACTGCTTTGCAATGAGAGTATACTTACGCATAATATTTAGTCTTTTTTTCCTGCGGAGATTAGAGTCATGAATCATTTTAAAATCCATTCAGAAATGCATTACGCCTAACATTGTATTATATTTTACTGTAATGGCTATATTTAAATAGATACATTTAAGCGAAATTGTGAGAAAAATGAATTGTAAAGCAACAGCATTTCTTCGTCACATTGATGCCAGCCAAGGCTTTACACTGCTATTGCAGTAATAAGCAACCATGATTCCTGCTTCGTGGTCCCCATCAGACAAAGACACGGACTAGTCACCACTAATTACACCACTAAACTTATTACCAAGACAACACCGGCACACAATGCCATCCCAATGATTTTGGACAGCATGCGTGTTCCAGAATTCACTGGCATTACCTGTAACACAACAGCAAGTGACACACACAATACTGACTCAACCTTTGACACAGATTTTTAATTTAACTCTCCACTACAGGCTCAAAGGTGGAGTAACAATTGTATGTTTGTGCCTTTTTACACAGAACTGTGAGAAAGACAAATGTGTAACATTCTCACCTTGCACACACTGAATAAAGCTTCACAGTGAAAATATACGTCCATCTAGACATTTACAGGGAAAGGGTATAACATTTCCACCGAGTTGAAAAGTTCTGTTGTTCGCGTTTCCATTAGGAATAGTACCAAAATAACTGTCCCTAACTGTTCCATTTTTCAGTACCCTTCCCTGAGCAATGGTACAGTACTGGTGGAGTTAGAACAGTCAGCTGATTGGGTGACAGAAAAGTGTCACTCCCTTGCAACTGTCTATTTTCATGCAAAGCTTGACATCTTGTTGAGACAATCAGCTCCAAACCGAGCAGGAAAAAACTAGCTGCTCCGTTGTTGTCACATCAATGTGTCATCGTTTATTGTTGTCGCAGCGGTACAACATCACGCTACACGTCTTGCTGATGCAGCCATTAGGCACAGCACACACTAGTGTTGTAGCACTCGAGATCGGACCACTTTTCGGACCACTTTTTGAAGGTCTCGGTCTCGTCTCAAAATCGACTGCAATCGCATTTTTACTCGGCCTTGTCTCGATCTCGGACAAAGCGGACTCTGGATTTTATTTCAAGACCGGTTAAGACCACAACTGTGGGGATATCAAAAATATCTGTGCATTTTTGGATTAACATGTTTAATATCATTACTGTGATTTTGCGTAAATCGTATTGCTTCGGGTACAACTAATAACTTGACTTGAAATTTTTGTCACTGTTAACGACTGTCACCCCTCCCGCCCCCTTTCACACGCCCCCCCACAAAAGTGCATGTGAGTGACAGGAGAAGAAGCCGTGAGAAGATGTCAGCCAACTCATCAATAATAAAATGTGGTTACCTGAAGACCACAAAGGCTTTTTGTGCATAAATACCTCCAAAAGAAAACACAGCGCAAAGTGTAAATTCTGCAAAGCGACGCTAGCGGCCTTCTTGTCTCGGTCTCGATACACTGTGGTCTTGGTCTCGGTTTAGGTGGTCTTGACTACAACACTAGTGCACACCACTTCTAAGTAAAGGTACTGTTATCAGTCGAAACACAAGTCAAGACCCAGGGCTTTACCATTCCGAAACATACCGTACCAAGCCAACATCTCACATCTCCTAGATGTCACTCATTCTCACACACACTGGACGGGGATTTAAGTACCAAGTTTGGCCACAGTTTAAGTGTGTCTACTAGAATCAGGAGGAATACCGTAACTTTTAAAAGACTGATGTCTAAGGTCTAAGGTCTCCAAAAAAAAGTCCAGTCTTTTGTGCTTTTATCACATGGCTCAATCCTCTGACTGCTCAAATCCTGTAGCCACCATAATGACGTTGGCTCTGTCGTACCAATTGATGGCTGTGAGTCACGATGAACAAGCAAATAGATCTGAACCTTTGCAAACTGACTGTGTGATTGATCTTTGACCACTGCTTATGTATGAACGTGCTTCTCATGACAAGCCATCGCAGAGCAGTAATTGGTATCAGAGTGCAGCAGTGCTGTTGCTGTGTTGTATCTGAAAACCCTAATAAGGGATGGTGCTGCAACGAGTGGGTGTGCAAATCATTAGAGGCAACTTTGCTACAGTGTCATATTGAATCAGCAGGAGCCAAATAACCCCACTGTGGAAGATCAATAGCCTATTGTCCATCTTATTTCCATTTTTTCATTCTCAAATATGTTAATGAAAAGTCACAAATGTCACATTCACATTCAAGATCACAGACTTCATCTCAAGTTAAAACTTTAACATGGTTATTATAATTTAGGGCCAGTACAGTTGATACAGTTGATATGATCTGGATAAAAATTGGTGATGGCCCACAGGAAGATACCAGCTGCAGATGTACCACAGCAATTGTTATCAGTGACTATAACAGGATCCTTCAAAGGTCTGATGTTTTGTGGACATTACTTTGAACCCCAACATCAAAATCATTGGATCAGATATCGGACAGATAAAATGTAAAATTCAATCCAATCCAAAATCCTATATATCGCATGCCGAGTCATGTTTAGGCTGTTTATTTTTTGGGAGAACAATACTTGTTACACAGTTGGCGAATTTCTTCTTGTCTTTGAAATGACACAAATGTGTTGTTAAAAGCGTCATAGTTCATAAATGGTCTAAATTGACTGCATCTGACTGATGTCGATGTCAGCAGATACTCGAGTTTGTGATATCGGTATCGGTATCTCATCCCTAACATAACCAAACCTGTGGTTTACATTCTCATATTACTTTCTCACTGTAGACACAAAGTAAATGTTGGGTAGACTGCTTTATTTAATTTTTTTGCAAACTGGAACACAGGTTTGCCGGGGGGTTTTTTGTCTTTTCAAAAATGAACCTTTGTCTCCAACAATGCATCCGAAACAATCATATAATCTCCCAATGAGTTAGAGAACACAATGAAATGCCAGATAAAAATGTTCTCTAATTAATCCAGTTTAGAGTTGATTGTGACTTGACTTTGATGTTTTTGAAAGTATTCAACAATGCAAAAAAGAAACATGCTATTCAAATTTTACCTTCTAACAAGAAGAAGTCTGGAAAAACTAAAGAACAATCTCGGAGATTTGCGAAAACAAAGACATGCGGGGGACGCATGAAAACTGCTTACATCAACTAAGTTTGCTTCTGTACAAGCCAAATAAATGTCAAAACAATCCTGTTGTTATTGCATTTTGACCAATATCTGATGATTATTATCTGAATGTAAAACAAAAAGTGTATACCATCTTTCATTTCACTATGTGACAATTAAATCAAATATTGACTAATACATTCCTGTCGACATTTTGTAGCATGAGGCTGTGAACATGGTGTTGCAGAGATGTACGCCAATGACTGACATTAGCCTCGACCTGCCGACTGCAAATGTAACATGTGTAACTTCACTTCATTTCAAGGCAACTATCCTATTAAATCCTTCAGGAGAATGGCAACACGTGACCAGAGGCAGTCATTCATTCCACTTGTGCCCTCTCTTTGGAGGGGGGATTATTTGAGCCGCAGTCAAAATTTAACTCTGACTGTGTGCTGTCGGCTGAAAAAGCAATGCAGACTAGAGTATCTCCATAGCAACGGTAGCAAAAGCCAGTCACAGCACAGCACAATCTCTGAGCAGTCTGAAGATTATTAAAGTATTTAAGGCTTTCTTATTCTACTTCCATACAGGAAAACCTTGTATGACATGCTCTGCTGAACACATTTTGAGCCCTAGTATAACCTATTCATAATCTCCTTCTTGTCAACATTCAGAGACTCCAGTCTGCATCTGTAGTTCATTGAGAGGCACTGCTGAACCACTAAAAGACAAATTCAAGTGCATAAAATAAGTAAAGCTTCAGTCTCAGACAACAGCAGCGAACAAACAATAAAACAAGTGTGTTAAATACACGTGATCTCAAAAACAGAAAAATAAAGGCAATGCAGATATTGCATTTTATCTAATAATGTTAAATGTAGAGCTGCTCCTGCTTGAACAGAATTCTTAAAAAATTGAATTTTAGTCTTCTGTTTGTCGTACATGTTCCATGATTTGGGTGTGAAACATTTCAAGGGCAGAAAGAAACCTTTTCAGACTTGTATTTATTTCAATAATCCAGGAAGTAAGGGATTTCAGAATTTCAGAATCCTTCAGAATCTTTTTATTGTCATTGCACAATGTATTTTTTTATTTTTTCCAATAAAATCATGTTGTTGAAATGGAAACATTCCATGTCATTGTCTTCATAGGTTACTCACCAAACCCAGAGCAGAAAGACATCTACAACCTGTACTTTTTTACTGCAGGTCATTTAAACATCACATTTTAACAATGATATCACATGTCACAGGTTACGCATTTGTTTCCTTCATTGCAAATTGCTGCAGTTTGTACGTAACATGGCCAGCATGCTTTAGAGCAGAGGAGCTTACTTAACTAAGAGTGGAGCAGAGACTTGGCTTAAGTTCACTCAGCTCTGGAGTACGGGGTGCAACAATTAGCCCGCGTTGTCGACAAAAGTCAATGACAAAATGATCCGCTTTGGTGGACAGTTGTGTTTGTTTGTGTCCTCCATTGTCACTGTAAAACAACATAACATCACTGTCGTCTTCTCGATAATTTGGTAATTAATTCAGTCTTTTGAACTCAAACAGGTATCTAATTAGCCAACTCATTTATTAAATGATCACTGGCTTGTCAAAATAGTATCAAAATAGTTAAAGCGCTACTCTGAAGGTAAGGTGTCACTTAAAAAAAAGAGCAAAATTCACTTGTGCTGTGCTTTGGTAAACCAGCATAGATGTGCATCAATGACACAGTGTCATAGGGGAAGAAAAAAACACCTTATTGTGGTAAAATTGGGAAAGCTGATCTGTTGTTAAGCTTAATATCAAAACCATTTTGAAAACTGTCACACTGACTCAACACTTGAAAATCATTTGTGAGAGAATCACTTTGTCAACAACATATCAATCACTCAGCCCGCCATGCTTGGACAACAAAGCAAAGTGCTGTATTCCCTCTTTTGTTTTATGACCCCAATTTACCTCTGTTACCTGCTTGTCCCTGCTGACTCTAACAGTAAAAAGAAAGCCATTTTTCAGGTTTTCATTTGGCTAAATTCCATTGCTGCACAGAAAGGCAGAGTGTAGGAGAAGGGTGTGGGTGCTGTCCTGTTTACAGCTACCTCTTCCATCTTGATGTCCCATCCAGTACCGTGAGTTTGGCAGCTCCACAGAGAGCACATTATTACATAGTGAAGAAACTACATGTTATCTACTCTTTGCTGACAGACACAGAAAGATCAGCAGGATACATGTTGGCCCATTTTTACGAAACACCCTTCACCACAAAGCTTTTTGTTACATTATAAAAATGTGCAATACACTGCACCATCCTCGAGTTGTAAAATTTTAACATTGCTCATTCCCCCTACAAAGACCACTGCAGGGAAGGAGTCTGGTCTGGAGATGGCTATGTTGTAGATACACTTTTGACATAGTTGTGGTGGAGCAGCAAATTCCAATTTTCTTTTGTCAGTTTTTACAGCAGTGCTAAGGTTTCTAGGTTTCTAGGTTTCTAGAAAAATACAGTTATTGGAAGAACTAAACTGTTTGATTTCACAGGGATGCTTGATGCATCTCAGTATTTAATTTATTTCAATAATCCAGCAAATAAGGTATGTTTTTGTTTGGGAGATTAAGATTTTCAAAATGTCTGTGTTCAATAAGACATGTTGCTGAAATGGAAACAACGCATTTCAAGTCATATTAACATCACAACATTCAACAACAATATCACATGATTTCCTAATATTATGCAGTCCTACTTCACGGATGTACAATTACACTTTTTCTTCACGTTTCTAGAAAGATGCACTTAGTGGAAGAGCTAAAGGTGGGAGTTGCAACAACAGTATTTTACATAATTGTGTTACTCAAACGTCGACAGATATAAAAAATAAAGAGCTTCTGTAAGAGCAGATGGGGCAATAAATAATTCAGAAGAAAACTACAAAGCTCACTTTATAAAATGCAGGTTGTTGAAAAGCATTGTTACAGTAAAAAAAAAAATACTGATTACTGATCAGACAAAGCAGGTGTAGCTGCCTTGAAATGCCTGAAGGCCCTGATTCACCAGAGGATAGGCCATACAGGATCCTTTTCTCCAGGGTCAAGCCCTCTTTGACCTTGGAGCAGGAGTATATTGAGTTTCTGATGACTTAAATTCCTTTTCCTTCAATGTCAGCACTTTTTTCACATTGTAACTCAAGAGTAACCAAGAATCCCAGTGCAGGGCTAAATTAAATGCAATTACCATATTGCATATACACACTAACTATCCACCTGGTTTAAATCAAGTCAGAACTACGACTAGAAACAACCATCATGTAAACTCTGCAATGGTCACATCTCACTCCAACGTGCTTTACTTGGTGTATTCTAAAGATATTAAGAATAAATGCACATTTCATGCATTTGCTCGATAAGAGAGTGTCATTCGTGGCATGAAATAACACTTAATCATCCGTTTGTGTAAACTTATTATTGCAAATTGGCAATAGCAAATCAGTTTGTCATTTTCAATTTTGGATCAATTCATCACTGCCAATTTGTGATGACATTGCCTATGATGTCCCGTCTTTGGACTTCTCGTTTTAATGAAAATTTCAGCTTTTTCTAATAATGAAATAGCAACTCATGTTTTCATAATAAAGCTTCTTGTCAAAATGAAACATACAGTCTTTCATTTTGATTGACAGGGGCTATATCGTTTGATTACACAGTGATTCTTGATGCATCTAGAATATGTCAAGTGTAAATTGACACACTTTATCACGGCACGGACAAAGTGACATGATAATTGTCAATACCCCTTATATAAAATGTCAAATGAGTGAGAGTTCATTATCATTCACACGTTCCACTTTAGTTTCACACTAACTCCCTTGTGTGTGTGTGTGTGTGTGTGTGTGTGTGTGTGTGTGTGTATATATATATATATATATATATATACATATACACACATATATATGTAAATATAACATGTGTCATTATAATGTGTATTTTGTTCAGTCCAACAGCAACTGCTGTAAATTGAAAAAGTAGAAGAACAACAGTTGTACAGAAAAACATGGTTGCACAAAAACAAAGACTCCACAAATCTAAAATAAACCACAGGTAGAAGAAAGGAGAGGGAATTTAACAAATGCCTGTTCCGCCTGCCTTTATCCTTTGCAAACAAACACTATGTGCTTTGCTTGGTTAATCTTAGTATCAAATGTTGATAATCTATGAAATGGATGCCATGCAGGCTTAGAAATGGTTGTTCACTGCAGCTCTGTGATACAGTGATACGGTCCTGTGATTCACTCTGTTCTCTTATTACCTCCTGCCTGTTCAAGCTAAGTAAACATTTTCCAAATCTTACCAAGCAAAGCGTTCCACAGAGGGCATTCTACCATGATGCACACTGTATTGGGCTTTAAATAAAATTCTGGAGGGTATGTGACTAAAATGACTAAAGCGGTGGGTAGTTTTGCAGAGGACAGAGGAGGGGAGTGTCAATAGCTGGTGGCTGATGTGGCATCCATTCATAAATACACCTAATGGCTTGTTTTATGATCAGCACGGATTCATTCTTCTTTCTTTCTTCATCTTTTCTTGAGAGTGATTGGTTTTGAAAGATTGAGACGATAATGCTGAGCGATACAAATGGGGAGGCTGTGAAAAATCTCATTTGAAATAGAAGAGGGAAGCGGAGCCTTGTAAACAAAATTCTATTTCACATTGTTAAAAGGTAATATGTCTCCATTGTGCTTGGCAGAGCCTTCATAAATAAAGCAGCACATATTGCAGGTGAGCACTCCCTTCAGTTTTTGTTTTTTTTTCACTACTATTTATTTGTTTGGTTTGCTCTATAACTAACTACTTGCATGCAAATTAAGACAAAGTAAATCAGATGATAAGGAACAGAATAAATAGGTTTTGTCAGTGGCTACATTAGGCAGTGACTTATTTTTAATTTTAGATTGTTTGTATACATGAAAGTTTGTGAGAATTGTATCAAAAATGTTTTAAAACTACATCAAGCAATCTTTAAAGTTGTCTCCAAACCTTTGAGGCAGAGTCTCAACTCTCTATGGTGTAAGACAACATTGTCAAGATAAGAAAAAGAAAAAAAAAGTGTCCCAAATAATTATTATAATTACTGACACTTCGTCAGGAACCTCCACCATCGTTTTACTGGTTTTATTTTATTTGACACACTGAGGCCATATCGACACAAAAACTGAACAAATCTTTTTCTTTGTCGTTTTGAAAAAGTTCTCCGGAAAAACACCTCTAAACGCTGTAGTGCATATGCCATGCCTGTACGTGGACCCTGACACGCGAGTATACCGACCTCACACTCCAAACCTCCTCCCATCCAGTCTTGTGGCCTCACATCATACAGACAGACAGACAAACTCTTCTCAAACTCGGCCTGTAGTGTTGCCCACACGCTTAAATTAACCAAATGTGTTCAGTGTTTAGAAAAAATAAAACAGCTATTGGGACAGTTATATTGTGGGTCTCTTTGTACATGCAGGGTGACACTGGGTACAAGTACAGCATCTGATTTCCAAAATCCCTAAATCTGTCGACCACGTGCCTGCAATGTTTGGAAGTAACCTTTTTAGATGCTAAGAGGTTACGTTGTACAAATTTTGCATTTGGTATATGTCACCTTCAATTGAATTTCTCTGTTGTGAAATAAGCAGTTGAAGATTACAACATTACAAATGAGTCATCTCAATCAATCAGTCAACAACCTGTTGCTGGAAAGAAAGCTGCCATCTTGGGTCAGACAGGAAAAAAAATATACAACCACCCACTGGTGACTAAATGTCATCAACAAGAGACGAGCTGAGAAATAAATCCTTCAGGCACATAGAAAAACTGAATTTGATCATTGTATGAAATACAATAGTACTTCGGTGAATGGCTCAAGGAAACGACAATTCAGTGAATACTGAGTTGCATTTTATTTCAGTGCATCTTATTTACTGTAGTAAAGCAAAAAATAAGTAGGATTTTTTTCAGCCACATTCAGGCCATATGCAAGTTAACTTTTCTTTAATGGTCATGCTTGAAATAAAGATTATACAGTGTGTAACATTCACTTTTTTTAATCCTGGCAAACTACACAAGAATCCTACAAAGCCTGGGTCAATAAGGAATATAATATCCCATTACTGCTGCCACTGTCATAAAAATGCATAGAATATAGCACCATCATTGCCATCCCATTACACTGAGCAAGGCCAATACTTGCAACGAGCACAGTTTCTCTCGGGTAACAGTACATGCAATAACTGCATGAAGCTTCCAACGTCATTACTGTAGAACTGCAACAATTAGCTAAAAGATATAACTATTTAGATAAATGATTAATTGTTTCAAACCACAATGTCCACCTGTTCAGTTCTGTCCATATGCTGATTTTAGCATGAAAAGACAAACCAGGCTATTCAATCTCAGAATTTGAGATGTTTTTCCTCAACACGCCAACATTTCGGCTCAAATGAATAATGATTAACACAGGGAAATAACTGGCTGATTAATCTCAAAGGAAAATAATGGCTAGGCCATGGTTTAGTGTATCTGTCCCCCACAGAACATGCAAATCCAGTATCAGCAAAAAAAAAAAAAATGACATTATGTATTTTGTGCAAAAGCGATGAAATACAACCAATAAACCACAGCAATAGCAAACAAAACAGGAGTTGACTGCAGACTTCCTTACCTTGGCAAAATCATGCTAACATTAGCTCCTCGTTGCTTGACTGGCTAGCTGTGCCCTGAGCCAGTGTGTCCTCCACGTATTCGACAACGTACACTCACTGACCGGACATGGTCCTCAAAGGTGGACGGCTCATGT